>NC_035173.2:5760250-6360250 GCF_001659605.2 Manihot esculenta
TGATGGGATGCACACGATAGACAGGATATGAGCTAGTCAGCTCTGCATTTATTAGTCAATTGTTTACCATTAAATGAATTGCTTGATAAACCTAATGGAAAACCTACCCGTCCTATTAGACGGGACGTGTCCCAGGGAAAGTTAGTGCGGCTAGGGGTATATATACCCCTGACATAACCCGAAAAGGGGACATTCCTAACTCCCTAACCTTCACTGAATCCACCATTTTATCTTCCTAAAAAAAACCTTTAACTTTTTTAAATTGAGCACTGGTTTATTAACTCTCATTTATTTTCTGCATTTACTATACATTAAACTAATCTCGGTCAATTGATTTCCTCACTAAATCAAACTATTATTGAGGTGTTCATATCTAATCCCTCAGAATTTCATTTTATATATATATATACTTAAAAATATATTATACTATTTGTTACTTTCCTTTTAGTGGATAAAATAATAATAATAAATTCTCAGTTTTAACAATTATATATAAAATTCTTTTCTTAATGCTTATATCATAAACTACAGTAAGTGAAATAATTATACTGTATTATTACATACAGCTGTTAAAATTAAGGGTAAACTGTAATTTAATCCCTCTAATTTAGTGAAATGCAACTTTTTGTCCCTTTGTTTTAAAAAATCTTCAATTTAGTCACTGTGATTTTTAAAAACTATGACATTAGTCCCTCCCGTTAGATTTTCAGTTAAATCACAGTTAATTTTAGTTAAAAAGACTAAAATACCCATTCTCACTCCTTCCTCTTCCTCCTCCTCTTCTTCTTCTTCTCCTTCCTGATCTCCTTCTTCATATACCCATTCTCTGATTTTTCCTGATTTTTAGTAATGAAATCCCAATCAAGAACGTCAATGCTGTTGGAATTTCTTCTTTGCAAACAGATGCTTCCACATTGAATATTCTCTGAGATAGACTTTCTCCCCATGAAATCTCTATCTACTGAGACCCGCTTCAGATTATCTAAAGCATCACTATCACAAGCATAACTCCACTTGTAGCTTTTGCTGTTGTTGTCCATGTTTAATTCAATGGAGTGAAGATCACTGTCTGCTGAATCATCTCCATCATGAACTTCTCCATTTTCTATAACCCCTTCGCTCTCCACTTTCTCGGTCCTTTGCCATAACCCATTTTGTGTTTCCTTCAAATAAGTCTCAAGCTCTTTAATTCTATCATAATTTGGAGAGTCATGACCATTTTCTTTGCCTAGTACTTTTTCTTTGAGGTATGACTCAAGCTCATTTCTTAGCCTCTCCACTGCTGCATTTTTCTCTTCGAAATGATATTTAGCCTCGGAGAGCTTCATCTGGGTATATGAAGAAGGAGATCGGGAAGGAGAAGAAGAAGAAGAGGAGGAGGAAGAGGAAAGAGAGAGAATGAATATTTTAGTTTTTTTAACTAAAATTAACGGTGATTTAACTGAAAATCTAACGGAGGGACTAATATCATAGTTTTTAAAAATCACAGTGATTAAATTGAAGATTTTTTAAAACAGAGGGACAAAAAGTTATATTTCACTAAATCAGAGGGACTAAATTACAGTTTACCCTAAAATTAATGATCGTTAATCACTGTTAACTACGAAGTATAATTATTACAAAAAGTTTAAGGTGTAGTAAAAAAATATAAATTCTGATTTTTTCTATTTTTTCATATTATAACTTTATTTAATATAAAATTAAGAGTACGGGATTTGAGTTTGAATTTTTCAAATGATTAATATGCTTTCTAACTATTGGATTAAATCAAATTCAATTATTATAATTTTTTTTTACTTTTTTATTTTCTAACTTATTTAAAAAAAAATATTGTCATTTTCATAACACTACTGTATAATTTAAATAAATGATTTACTATTTTTTATTTATTTAAGATCACTTTGGTAGTAAATATTAAAATATAGTTGGCTTATTTGGACTAGCTAATAATAGTAGTCACGTGTGATGTATGTGGGGCCAGTCAAATTTGGTGGTGTTATTATAATTCAAATATATATATATTAATAATTATTTAGCAATAAATAATTATATTTAGATTTTTTTAATTTTAATTGTATGCTATAGTCTTTAGTCCAGTTAATATAGACAAGTTGTCTTGAATACAATATTCTTTACTTTCTCTTTTTCTTCCAAATTTTTGTAATGGTGCAAGTTTATACTTACTAAAATTCATTAAATATAATTAAATTACATAAATTATAACAAAAATGTTACTTAATTTAATTAAATAATCTTTATCTCATCAAATTATTTTAATATTAACAATTGCAATCTATTACTTAAAAATAGATAATTAAAAGAAAAAAATAACAAAATAAAATTAAAAAAAACTATAAAAATAGTTATTATATGGTAATAATATTTTTTTATAATAATTTGATTTCTCATTGCTATGGGAAGTCCAATCGGGTAGTTGACAAGCTAGCTAATATTGGATTTCTTGGCGATTCTAAAACCTACCAGGAAGGTGGTGGACCACTTAAAATTTGATGATTAAATTATTATTCTTTATTTCATAATTTTTTTAATTTTTTAATTTTAAATTATTTTAAAATTATTATATATTTTTTTAAATTATAAAAATTATGTTTTTAAATATATATAAAAAATATAATAAATAAATATTATGAAACGAAAAGAATATTAAATACTTAAATTTTTAAAAATTTTATTAATTTATTTCTATTTCAAATTCAAAGCAGAGATTTTCTCAATTGCAGTCGTATGATAATGAAGCATGTTGCTATAACTTTGTCTTTTACTTTGTGAAATAAATGGAATCATTTAATTTTGGTATCCAGCGGCAGAAATGGACCTCGAAAAACGTTTAAGCTACAAGTCAAAATTGTGATAATAAAAAACTTGAAATTAATTTATTTTCTAAAAAAAATGGAAATTGATTCATTTTTTAGTGAAAAAAAATAGTATGGGTTGTTTTCACTTGAACATATTCAATTTAAATTAATTTTAATTTTAATTATTTAATGTAAGAAAGACAAGCCTTTATTAATAGTTTTTTTTTTTTGGCAATGCACAATTCAAACATGTCAGCTAAATTTTACTATTTATTTTCCCAAAAGCCAGAACAGCCTATGATTGGTTCATTAAATTTTATGATTATTTGAAATAATTAAAAGAAGTCAAAGTCTTTGCTTTTGTTAGAAATATTATTAGTAAATTCAAATTTCAATTCAAAGGCCGCAAAACCCTCTTCAAGACTTCCAAGATACTGGCTGTGAGGTGGATTCTCGTTAATCCTATTCAGAATTTTGTTACAATACCGTATTGAATATGTAGTGAGTGGATATGGGTTTATGAATGACCCGGTTTGTCTTGTGGATCTTCTTCGGAGCTTTGAGTCTAGATTGCCTTTTAAGACCTGACCTCGTACCGAAACGGTAAAATTCAACGGCCATCAATTTTCGCTAAATTTTTTTGCTTTTTCGCTGTCTCTTCCTATCCGGAAGGAGACAACTCTTCTTCCTTCTGTATGTTGCAAAATTATGTAGCAGCAACTATTAAATATATCAACCGATCGATATTTACTTTCTAACTGTTTCATCGACTGTCACCGATAAATTGTATCGCTAGAAGAGCAAACATCGATAGTAAAAAACCTCTATCTCTAATATTTTTTATTTGCTTTTTTCCCATTGAATATTTTTTTTATTACATATATTATTGCACATTTAGTTCATATAATAATATTTTAATTAAGGATTACATTATGTAATAAAATTTTACTGTCATATATTTACATAACAAGTATTTTTTCTCTCATAAATTTTATGTATTTTACTTTTTTATATATATTAAAAAATAATAATTATTTTAGTTAAAAGAAAATTTCCTAACAAGGATTATCAGCATGATGAGATAATATACCTAAAACGCTAAAGAATCCAATCTTGAAGAATTAAGAGTGTCAAAACAATATGGATTAAAGATTTATTTATTTGTGAAAAATATTTTATATGTGAAAAATACCTATGTATAGTAGACTTGACATTTACAAATTAACCTATTATCTTTCAGATCTAAAACGACACGTAGTTTATTCAAAGACATCTAGAGAGCTCCAAAGAGAGGTGTGCTTGGATGATCACTTCTACTGCATCTAGCTTTTGGCAAGGCAATTCCCTGGCCGGCCTTCATGTCCACAAGCAAGCCTCCAATTCTCGTCAAATCAAATCCCTGAAGAAGCCTAGCAAGGGTCAATGGACAAATATAAATATGAATATGAGTGGTGATAAATCTCTTAGGTTGAAACTGGCTTGGAATTTTCAAGACAAGAGGGTGTGGAAGGAGCCGTGATACCCAACCATATCAAAATTTGTCCACATTGTGTTGAAGCAAGTGATATTTTGGTTCAAACTCCAAAATTTTCTACAATGTTTCAAGAATTTTGGTTTAAATATTCTGTTTGTTTTAAATGCTGAAATCCAGCTGCAAAAGGGCTATGATTGAATAGCTTATAAGACTGGTATTCTAAGGTATACAATTAGAATGCAAAATTCACAGATTTAGCTCAAGAAATAACATATATACTTCAGAATTATTTTCAGCTTGTCAATTTCACAAACAGTTGTCTAACATCCATATAGTTCAGGACGGAGGCGTGGTGTTATCTTAATCTCCAGGGGAGTAGCCTTGGGCAAGGTAATCCCCAAGCCTTCACTCATGTCCACTGGCTCATTCAACGGCGTTGTCAAGCTAAACCCCTGAAGCAACCTAGCAAGGGTCAAGTGTATAGCTTGTATTGCAAAATTAAGCCCAGGACACGCTCGTCTTCCAGACCCAAATGGTATATACTCGAAATTCTGACCTGAAACATCCAACTTCGCATGATCTGTAAGGAATCTTTCAGGCATGAACTCGTCAGGATTCGTCCAGATTTTTGGATCTCGATGCAATTTCCACAAATTGGCAAATACACGAGTGCCCTTTGGTATGTGATATCCTGCAATGCGACAATCTTCTGTAGCCTCGTGTGGAACTGCCAGTGGACCTGGCGGATACAGACGCAGTGTTTCTTTAACAATGGCGTGGATGTATACTAGGTTTTCAATGTCAGAATTTTCTACACATCGTTCCTTGCCAACCTTGTGGTCTAGTTCTTCTACGGCAAGCTCTAGTGTCCGTCTATTGTTTAACAAATTGGACAAGATCCATGTTAGGGTGATAGATGTTGTATCAGCACCAGCTATGATAAGGGTCTGCAACAAAATACAGAGCATCAGTACTAAGGGCTAAAGTGCTCTTTTTTTTAAAAAAAAGGAAAAAATTTATTAAAGACCAGGAAAGATTTAGCAGACACACCACTAAAACTCATATCCTGAATAAAACTTAACCTAAGCGTGTGCATACTAAGCAAAAATCCTGAAAAATCTTAATACAAACACATAAAGAAAACCAAAATCAAAGCACATACTCAACAGCACAAATCCAATTTTGATCTCCATATATCAAAGCTAAACGTAATCTTAACAAGTATTTGTTTTACCCATGAAAATCGAACCATAAATCTCACTTACAGAGTTTTAGCATTTCTGAAAACTTGGAGTTTTTTAGTTAAATTACTTCCAATTAATCACAGATTTAGTATTTTTGTATCTCTATTATATTGAAAGATGAATATGTAATAGGAGTTGACTGATAATTGGATTTATTTTATGTCCAAATAATATAATTCAGAGTGATAATTCCTCACCATACAAGTACCTTTCAAGTAATAAACATTGAAGATACAAGATTCTTTTCTTCATTTGAACTAGTCAAACTCCAATTTTTCTCCATGTGCATTATGATCATCGAAAATTCTAACTCAGCACCAAAATTTATTAATATATAATTATAGGTGGGATCTATAATTAAATGTAGGAATACTTACATACCATCTTCCGTTTATAATGATTTATTTTACAAGAAAAATATTTAAACGAATTCTTGAAAAAATTATGCATGATTTTAATTATTCAATTACACAAATAAAAAAGTTGGAAATTTAAAACATACCATTGCAGTGCCCTTGATAATGTCTTCCCGAGAATGACCAAAGAAATCATCCTCCAGTAAAGATAGCATCACATCAATGAAGTCCTCCTCCATGTTCATGGAGTCATCGCTCATCTTCATTCTCTTTAATTTATGTTCATCAATCCAACTTTCCATCAATGAATCAAATTCCTTTGACAAACGCTTCATAGCTTTCACTGGTCCAAGAAAATTCATCCACCATAGAAATGGGATTAAATCAGATGGAACAAAAACACCAGAAATATACATGTACTCCTTCATAAGTTTCCCTATTCGTCTCCCTTGTTCATCTCCACCATTAGCAGAGTTGAAGTATCTCTTCCCTGCAATCATTCTCGTAATCATATTCAATGTCAGATGATCGAAACATTCGCTGATCACTATCTTGGCTGAGCCTTGCTCTTGCTTGCAGAGCAAATATAGATCATTCATCAGATTGTTAACCTCAGAGACCTGAACGTGCTTAAGTGACTTGAGCCTGTGGCTCGACAAGAGTTCAACCAACACCATCTTACGCATGTTACGCCAAAAAGGGCCATAAGATGTGAAAGCAAAGGCTGCGTAATTGTAACTAAGGTACTGTCCATGGCTTGATCTTGGCCTGGATGCCAAAACCTTGTCATTTGTCGTGAAGCACTCCTTGATTGTATCATGATTGCATACAACAACCGTGCGGTGAACCCCGAGCCATATAGTGAAGATAGGACCATAGTTATCAGCCAGGCGAGCCAAGGTTCGAGCCAGTGTTTTCTCAGCACCCAATTGATGTAGGTGACCTATGATTGGCAAGGTTCCTGATGGTTCTGGAGCTAATAATTTGCCCTTATGACTCTGATCTCTTAACCTCCATAGATTGAATCTATACAGTAAAACTAAAGTTAAAACCCCAGTAATCGCCAGAAGATGACAAGAAACATCCATCTTCAGCTGTGGATTTTGAGCTGTTTAAGGCTAAATCAGCAAAAAAAGTAAAGGCAGAAGGAAGAAGCGTGTGCCGGTTCTTAACCAGAGAAAGTGTTGACTTTTCAAATCTATTTTATTTATTGTTCAGATGACGAATGCTCAATGTGATTGGATATTGCCATGACTTGCGTTCTCTCCTTCTAGATTAAGAGACAAAATTTTTCAACAGTTGCTTTAAATTTTAGTGAAAATTTGTGATTACTAATTCTCATTGTAAGAGAGTGACCGGTAATAGATATTTCAAAGATTTTTTTAAAAAATTAAGAAATTAACTTATTACAGATAAATAAGTATTAAATAAATGCAGATAAAATAAAGTAAAAATAAATTAACATGCTAATTTTAGCATATTTTCATAATATTAATTTAACTCGTAAACAGATAAATAATAAAAATTAAAACAAGAGTTTTAAAGATAAGAAAATTAAATTCAGATAATTTATAATGGTTTGGTCAATACTACTTATGTCCACTAAACATCTTTTGCCAAAGAAAAGAATAGCCTTATATACAATAATAAAATTTTTACTTATTTATAAACCTTTATACGTTTGATACACCACTTAAACGTTTATCTAAATTTTAATATGGGCTTAAAATCTCTATTATGTGAACACTTAATCAACTTCAGAAATAAATACTCTCAACGATTATAATAGAATAATTTTAAGAGAAAAAAAAAATTTGTTAACGAAGATTAGATATTTGAATGAAAAGTTTTTAATATAAGAGTTTTGATACTCTTAAAAATTAGTGTTTTCATTATTCATTTATGAAGAAAATTAATCTCTAAATAGGTGTTTGAAAATTTTTTTTCTTAGTTGCAGAAATAATTTTATTGTAGTAAATTTTAAAAATACTAGCCGTTATAATATTAAAATCATGCAAACCGAAATTAATTAAATTCGCAGGCTGAAGTTTAAATGAAAGTAAAAATGAAATACCTAAATTTAAACTGTATTTAAAATTATATATCTAATTTTAATCTTCTAAAAATTTTAATAAGTTAAAGGAGTAACTTTCAAATTTTTGCTTTTTAAAAATATTTTTGAATAAAATTTCTTCTCTTAGAAAACACTTTTTGTGTTTTCTAAACAAAATGAGAGTAAAAGATTGTATCATGGACATATCAACTCACTCACTCAATTACAATAAATCTTAAAAATACTTAACTTCTTTGATTCATCTTGACTTAAAAGTTTTTTTTTTGTATATAGAGAATTTCTTTAATTCTGTGATACTTTTCATATACTCTATTTTTAATACCGAAAATAGTTAGATACACACAATTTATTAACTTTTAGTATCATCAAGCTCTACCAAAGTTTATGGACCAAAGCAAGATTTTTAAAATTTTTTATTTTTATTTTCTCATGTTTTTTAAATTAATAAAGAAATAAGTTAATATATACACTTTAAATAACTTATTAAGAGAATGGATTTATATAATCTCGTTTGAAGTAAATATATTTTATATTTAAAACTTATAATAGTGGCATAGCTCTATTTCAAAAAAAAAAAAAAAAAAAGTGGCATAGACCTTTATTGCTGTGATGTCTTTATTTATTACACTGGGACAACATTAATACAGACTAATTCTTACTTAAATCGAATTTATATGAATCGTAGCATAACTGCATAGAATTTCATATAAATTTCACTATTATTTTATTCTACACGTCCATGTGGACTCGATCTAAACAAGCTTATCTTTTTCAATGTTTTAGACCTATAACATGATAAGTAATTGATTCAAAGACATTGATAGAGCTCCAAAGCGAGGCGTGGTTCGATGATAACTTCAACGGGATCTACCTTTGGCAAGGCAATTCCCAAGCCTTCCTTCATATCCACAGGCAAGCCTCCAATTGTCGTCAAATCAAATCCCTGAAGAAGCCTAGCAAGAGTCAATTGAACCACTTGCAAGCCAAAATTAATAGCAGGACATGATCTTCTCCCTGAACTGAAAGGAATATATTCAAAATTTTGACCTCTAACATCAAGATGAGCATGAGTGGTCAGAAATCTCTCGGGTTGAAACAAGTTTGGATCTTTCCAGACAAGAGGGTCTCGATGTAGCTTCCATATGTTAACAACTAGTCGTGTCCCCTTGGAGACATGATAGCCACCCACGTAGCAGTCGTCCATGGCCTCTCGTATTCCTGTTAGAGGGCCAGGTGGGTACAAGCGTAGGGTTTCTTTAACAATGGCCTGCAGATATTTGAGTTGCGGAATGTCTGATTCTTGCACCCATTTTTGTTTCCCAACATGGACGTCTAACTCTTCTTGGGCTGCTTTTAGCACGTTTGGGTTGTTTAGTAGCAATGATAGTGCCCATGTCAATGTCACTGCTGTGCTTCCAGCTCCGGTGAGGGTAAGAATCTGAAGTAAGCACATGAAGAGTACAAATTAAGAGAGATTGTAAAGTGAATTGCTTTTAATTGATACATAGTGGAAATATAATTATGAATTCAATTGACAATGATGATGAACCGTATTTAGACAACGATTGCAGAAACCTACCAAAGTAGTTGCCTTGATGACAATATCACGTGTATGACCAGACATCACAACATCTTCTTCAAGGTTTTCAAGCATAATGTCCATCAAGTCGCCTTCACCATTCTTCTCATCTTTGACCAATCTTTTATTCACATGTTCCTCTAGCCAAGTCTCAATGACTGCGTCAAGTTCCTTGCCAGTCCTCTTCATTGCAGCGATATGCCCTTTAAGATCCATCCATTCCACCCATGGAATCGCATCCGACGCCACAAACGTCCCAGCCAGATATAGAGCTTCTGCAATGGCCTTCTTGTACCTGCAGGCTTCGCTGTTCTCTTCCCCATATTTACTGCTTGAAAATCTCTTCCCCACGATCATTCTCAGGCTTATATTGAACGTAACTTGCTCAAACAACTTGCTTATCGTCACCTTGGAAGGATTTCTCACATTCTCTACGTAAATATTGTACAAATCTTTCAAGAACATGTCCACTTCTGATAACCTGACATGCTTAAGAACTTCAAGCCGGTGGTTCGATAGAAGCTGAAGAGTAGCCAGCTTTCTAATTTCCCTCCAGTATTCTCCATAAGGGGCTAATGCAATGATTGCATTATTGTAACCGATGTATTTTCCGGCTGCTATGCTCGCTCTGGTGGCAAAAATTTTGTCGTTTGTAGTCAAGCATTCCTTTACCATTTCCCGACCACTCACCACCAATATTCGGTTCATGCCCAACCTGAGTGAGTAAATAGGGCCAGCTTTATCAGCAAGGGCTCCAAGGATTTTACAGGCTGGTGCTTTATCACCTAGGAGATGTAGGTGACCAATCAAAGGCCACGCACCAGATGGTTCAGGTACTCCGTTTTTCTTGCTTTTGCTCTTCCTGCGGCCTATGGACATAGTTCGCCAAAAACCACAGAGAAATAGCAAAGCCAGAGCAAATAGAATTGTTTGGATAGAAGGAAAGAAATCCATGGTGATCTTGGGAGTGTTTGCTGCAATCTTACCTGAAGTTTAGATAGGTATTTATAAGAGAAAATTTCAATATATCATAAATTTATAATTATCACAAACCTTTACTTTTGGACTATAAATTTCAATCTGTCTAAATTTTATATTTAAAGAATTATTTATTTTAAATTACATAATTATATATTTTAATTATCGTAAAGTAAACTTATCTAAATATATTATATTATTTAAATAAAATCTTAACAATGTTATTTAATATATATTTTATTAAATTAAACACACTTACTTTAACGATTATTTATTGATAATATTAATAAATAGAAAATGACGAATTTAATTGTATATACATTTAAATAAATAAAATTAGAGTATAAATCCTGAAATATGTAATATGAAATATTTTTAAAATTTAAAATTAATAATTTTGAATTCAGATAAATATTTAATATGAAATATTTTTAAAATTTAAAATCAATATATTATATTTTAGTAAATTTATTTTGCATGAATTTAAATTAATTAAATACTAAAAATAATTATTGAAGTACAATAAATGCTTCCTTCTATAATATCTCCTCGTGTTTCTCGACCATGTGCGCCTCACGTGTTTAACGCTCTAAAAAAATATCACTTAAGTCAGGACAACCCAACTGCTCATTCCACTTTGATTGGCTTGAGGGCGGCCAGAAGAGAGAGGTTTGTCATATTTGTGATCAAGGTCTTCTACTTGGGCATCTTTGTTTTTTTTTTTTCAAATGTTAAATTTCAATTAAGATTAACTCAATTGAGGTAATTCAAAGGGAAGTTTGGCTAAATGTTTTATAAACGATAAATTAATCGAATCTCAAATCAATATAAAATTAATATAATTTAAACTATTTAAACTATCAATTTATTTTCAATTTGAATTTATGTCGTACGGAGATTGTAATGTATTATTTATGAATAAATATTCAGTTTAAATTAAAAAAATTAATTAAAAATTAAATTAATTTAATATTTTAATTTAATTTTAATTTATTTTATTTTAATTTAATTTTTAATTTTAAAAATTTTAATTTGAATTAATTTTAATAAAAAATTAAAAAATCAAATTAAATTGATTAATAATATTAATAATATATTATTTTTAATAATATAAAAATTAAATTATAATTAAAATTAAAATATTTTAATTAAATTTTAAAATAATAAAAGTAAAATATAAAAAATTTATTAAAAAATTAAATTTATTCAATTTAATTTAATTTTTAATTAAATTAATATAATATTTTTAAATATTAAAATTTTAATTTTTAATTTATTTTGTTAGATTATCGAATGCTGCTGAATGTGCAGTCTTAAAAACCGCCATCCACTTTTACCGTGGACAGAAGCGGGAAGAAGAGGAAGGGAATCATTCGGTCGTTTTGGTTTAAAATTAAATTGAATTAAATAAATTAAAATTTAAAATTTTAGTGTTTATGAAAATTAGAGTGAACCGAATTGATTTTAATTAAAAATTAAACTGAATCGAATCGATTTAATCAATTTTTATTTTTAATAATTTTTTACATTATTTTAAAATTAAATTAAAATATTTTAATTTTAATATAATTTAATTTCTCTATATTATTTAAAAAATATATTATTATTACTAATTAATTCGATTTAATTTTTTTGATTTTTTTTATTAAAATCGAATCGAATTAAAATAATTAAAATTTTTAAAATTAAAAATCAAATTAAAAAATATTAAAAAATTAAACTAAAATTTTAAATTAATTTAATTTAATTAATTTTTTCAATTTAAATCTACTACGGATCGCCCTAAAACCACAACTAAGTCTTATGTACGGCACAACTCAGTCTTACCTACTGGAGCCTTGGCTTAGACCTAGACGGCGACAGGAGCAAGGGAAGCAAAAAGCCAAAGAACTCGTAACAAACCCGCCATACAATCAATCACAATCTCCACTGCGAAACAACAAGTTTGAGACCCCGATAGCACAGAAACCACACAAATGGTAAATGCATCGTGAGCCACTAGCTTTACTGTCGGGATGGGCCCACATTTATTGAACTCGACAGGCTTCAGTCCAATTCATATTTTGCATTATTGAGAGAATGTCCTCAGGTCATTCATTATCTTTTCACATTAAAATTCTTGCCCCCCGTTCACATTGGATTCAAGTAACACACAAGCTGCAATGCTCGCGCGATGCTGCGAGCTTAGCTCTCTTTTTTTTTTTTTTATTAAAATTTCATTTCTTTATAAAAAATAATTTATATTTAAAAATATTGTTTAATAAAATAATTTAGTTTTTATTATTAACTTTTAATTTTAAAATGAAATATATTAATAATTATATATATATAAATTTTAATAAATATTGTGGTGCTGCTGTGTATCTTTATTTTTTAAAAAATAAACAATAGAGCCATCTGAAAATAGAATTTAAAATGAAAAAGACACTAGAATCTTTGATGACTCTCGGAGAAAGGGATGGGCTGCAAGGTTCCCATCTCTTCGTGTTGTTCTTTCCTGACCCACGTGATCCTTGCATGTGTTTAACGCCCGTACGCCACGCAATATCTCTTTTTCCTTTCTTTTTTTTTTTTAAAAAAAAAAGACATAAAGCTTCATTAGAAAAAGTCCAAAATGGGCTTAAGGAATACATAAAAAAGGCTCAAAGGCCATTAGCATAATTAGCACAAAACAATAGGAAGCTAAGGCCCAAACAAGAGAATGAATCCAGTAGCTATGCCAATCAGGAATTTAGGATGCACGTTCGGTGAATTCAATTCAAATTCGAATGGAATAAATAAAAAATTAAAATTTTAATATTTAAATAAATTAAATTAAATTGATTTTAATTAGAAATTAAATTAAATTTAACAAATCTAATTTAATTTGATTCGATTCGATTTTATTAATTTTAAATTTTTAATAAATTTTTATTTTTTATCTTTAATATTTTAAAATTTAATTGAAATATTTTAACTTTAATATAATCTAATTTCTCTTTATTATTAAAAATAATATAATATTTTAAATTTTAATTAAAATATTTTAATTTTAATATAATTTAATCTCTTTAAATTATTAAAAATAATATATTATTATTGATTTGGTTTAATTTTTTAATTTTTTATTAAAATTAAATCAAAATAAAATAATTAAAATTTTTAAAAGTTAAATTCAAATTAAATTAAAATAAATAAAAAATTAAATTAAAATTTTAAATTAATTTAGTTTAATTAATTTTTTTAATTTAAATCAAATATTACCCGCTTAACAACCTTTAAAGGATGAGAAAATTCTATTCTGCACTGAGAGATATTTATCTAATTAATTAAATTATATCATGTTAAATTTATAGTAGGTGGAATTTATAAAAATATATTAATAAATTATCATTAATTAGGCATACACATTTGTCCTATTTTCCTAGCTTTTCAGACCATCGGTTTTGCTGCTTATTTCCTCTTTTTGTTGTCTCCTCAACCAGAAGACTTCTCCTATCTAAAATGACCTTACAGCCAAGGTAAAATCTCCAAAACGACACTTTACCATTCTTAGGATATAAGCTGAATATTAAATTACTATTAGATCCCTATACTTTATTAAATTGATTATTGAATTTCTATTTTTAAATCACTCAATTAAAATATTATTATATTTTATAAAATCTAATTATTTAATTATTATATCACGTAAATATTCATTAACTTATTTTAGTTTTGATAAAAAAATATAAATATTTAATAATATAGAAACTCAATAACATATATTATTAAAATTATATGAATTAATCAATATAAATATTTAAGATTAAATAAGTTGATCAATATTAAAATTATATAAATTAGAGGATAATTTGGGCATATAAACTTTTGATCAGAAAAAATAAAATGAATAGATTAACAGTAAGAATGAATAAAAAGCAACAGTTATTATATTTAATTGACGAAATTAAAATATAAAAATATTTTAATATAATTTAAAAAATATATAAACATTTTAACTAATTAAATCTAAAAATTATAGAAATATATTGGTAATTATCGATATATGTGTAAATAAAGTGGCGAAGGGTGGAAAATTATATGTAACACGATGAAGAAAAAAAATATATTTATCATATTTATTAAATAAGGATAAATTTCTTTCCTGAATTTTTATTAATTTTTCTATATAATATTTTCATTCATTAAAAAAATAGGAAACTCTTATAATGAAGTATAATCTATTTAATTATTCAATTTTCTTTAAAAAATAGTTAATGTTTAAATTATACCTTCTAATAATTTGGTCTTAATTTTTTTAAAAAAATTTATATGTTTCCTAATTTCATAATTTTTATCCTTACTATTTCAAACAGGCGTCCCAACAACTCTGTTTTATAAACTTTGGCTGGAAAATTATCAACACAAGATCATCCAATTTGCTATATGGTAACAGCCATTCTTCTTCTTCTTCTTCTTTTTGTCTTTTTTATCTCATCAGGATTGAAAAAGATTCCTGAGAAACAGAGAGAAAAAGCAAACAATAAAAAGAATATATACATTGCTGTCCTAATCATGAAAGCATAGATTGCTATCTAAATTCTGCAACTCCTTTGGCTTCGCATTTTAGCTCCCCAGCTCATGCTTTCCATATCATTATAATTACTCATCCTGATTAGCTCTGTAAGCTGAGACTGCCACCTCTCTTTCCACTCACTTGTATCTTCATCCAATCCCTGAGTGATCATCACAAGTTTTAAATTGAATAAAAAATCCAGAAAAAATCCAGTTGCTTGTACCAGAAACCTTGGTTTTCAGGGAAAAGCAATTTACCTCGCCGGAGCAGGATCGCTTTCTAGAGGAGAAAATCATGTGCAAGTCTAGGCCTCCAGCTATGTCCCTGTCATACAAGGCTCTGCTTTGTGGGTCAGACAATGTCTCATAAGCCTCCTGCACCTGAATAAATCTCTTAGTGTACTCCGCCGTGCAGCCCGGCGGTGACACATCGGGGTGGTACTTCCTGGCAAGTTGCTTATAAGCTTTCTTGATCTCTGAAAGTGTTCCGCCCTCCGAGATGCCAAGCAGATCGTAAAAAGTCTGAGTATTGGTATAAATGTTATCAACAGCGGCCGCTGTAGTGGTGGCAGAGGCCTTAATCGGGGTGGTTCTGATAGATTTGGAATGAGTTCTCAAGGAAAAGCTTGGTTTTGAGAAATGGGTATTGAAGCTAAGGTGAGAAGATGGTTGGGTTGAGAGTTTGGATTTGGAAATGGTGTGGAAGCTCGCATGGCTTCCAGTAGAGATCACTCCAGTAGTCATATTTCTCTAATTCTCCTGAAGCTCTGTAACTTGTTTCGAGGATATGAATTGCATTTGCATTGAGAGATGCATGCATCGAAGTCATATATAGGGAGAGCGAAGGGAAAAGAGAATAAAAAAATAATATAAATTGATAAAGTCCAAGAGAAAAAATTATTCATATAATTGTTGTTTTCATAATTCAATTTATATTAAATTAAAGAGATAATTTATTAATTAGTGCTGAAATAAACTCAATATTTAAGTAAAATTAAATTAAATTTTTATAAATAAAATAAATAAATATTCGTTAAAAATATTTTAATAGAATTATATTTGTGATTACTGAAAAGAAAAAATTAAGGAGAGAATTTTATAAGATAGTCCTTTAAGCTTAATTATAAAATCGGGTGAAGCGTGTGTTTAGAAAAATCCGACCACAGGTTAAGTGCAATGACGGAGATCCAACTCAGGTTTTGTAGATCAAAACTTTGTAAAGCCTTAGCCATTCCACCGTCATACACGTGCTCATCTTTCTTCTCAGCTTCGCATGCTGCCTTCAATTAAATAATACATAGCTCTAAAGTTTATTACGTTTAATTTTATATTTCATCCTCTATTCAAACACAATAATACATTATACCTATCAATAGATCTAGAATTTAAAAATTTTTGAATTTAAATATTAATTAAAGATAATAATAAAAAAAATTATTGGTAGACTCAAATTTAAGTTTTTTTGACTTTCTAATTTTGTAAATAAAAGAAAATTTAATAATTAATTATTTTATTTTAAAATATTAAAAATATTTTAATATATTTGTTAAAATCAAATCGATGAATTATTTCTGCTTAATACGAAGACAAAATTGTAAATTTTCATTAAAGAAGAACCCAATTATTTTATTTTTTTTTTTCCAGCTGATATCCTGATTTAGCCCTTAAAAATAATAATAATAATGATGATGGATAGCGAGCTTATCTATAAGTGAGTCTCATCACGTTCCCATCGTAGGGACAAAAGACATCGTCTCAGACACTTCACCTGCTGTTGCCCATTTCTTAAATGTTCTTCTAGAAGTCCCACTCTTAAAGAAAATAAAATATATAAATAAATAAAAAAAAAAGAAGGAAAGAACAGATTCTGTTTCGTCGGATCTAAGGATTTAACTGCCATTTGTTTAGTTTTTAACTAATCATTTTGTTTAACAAAACCGTTAAGGATTTAACAGTTTCTGACATGTCACCCAGGCTTATAAATATTAAACACCAAGTTTCAAGGAGAAAGTTTTCTTATTGCCTTTTGTTCTACTCTTTTCTTGTCTGTTATTATAATAAAGCAATAATAAATAAATTTGGATTCTTAATAAGTTTTTTTTAAAAAATAAAAATTAAAGGAGTAGAATTTAAAATTTTTGAAATTTATTGAGATAAATTTATTATTAGATTAAATTTTATTATGAAATTAATTTTAATTTTATTTAAAAGGAAGCTGGAAAATTAAATAAAATTTTATAGGCGAAGGCACATCGCTGCATCTGAAGAGCATTATTCGGCGATTGAGGTGGTGAGGGAAACTCTGGATTTAAGAACAATTACTGCATTTTCAAGGAAGATGAAAGAATTAAAGAAATGGGTCTCAATTTCATCTGTGGAGCTCCTTGTATCTGGATTTATGAATTTATTAATATTTTTTATTTTTACAATTATAACTAATTAAACAATATATAAATTTGAAAAAAAATATTTTATTCTTTCAATAAATTTATCCGATCCAATTTACCTATCTGTCACAAATTTTCTTTAGCTTATCTCCTGTTAGGTTAACTTAATTAGAAAAGCATGAGTTAGAACTCTATGTATAAATTATCAAATTGAAATTAAAGAAAAAAAATTCTTAGTTAAATATGAATTATTTAGGTAGCTGGCATGCTCTTTATTTTAATTATCTGCAAATAATGATTGCATAATTTAGTTGAAGCATTTATAATTATTCAATAATTGTTAGACTTATTTATTTCATAACGTATAAAATAAATTAGGTATGTTATTAGTAAGCTCTTGATAATTTAATTATTAATGAAATAAAAAGTTCATTGACATTAAAGAATTTTTGCACATTGAAGTTAATACTATTATAAAAATAAATTTTAAGTGAAGTTGAGGATTACTTTTATAAATAAAGAATATATGATAATAACTAAAATTTTAATTTAAAGGGGACAAATTTTAATACTCTCTCTATTTTATAATTATAAATTTATTTTTAATTTACACTCACAGGTTTATTTAGATAATAAGTGTATTTGAATAAATATGAGAAGTTTTAAATTTTATTTCTTTAATTTTCATTTTAAAAAAATTATTTTTAAATTTTTATTTATTATAAATCATTTTTTATAAATAGATTTTATAAAATTAAAATAAACACAAACCCATTTATAAATGAATATAAAATTTATTTATAAAATTAAATAAATATAAATAATTTGTCATATGATCATAATTTATTTATAAAATTAAATAAATATAAATTAATTCATACTCGCATGTGTAATATATTCTTAAAATTAAATGAATATAGATAGTTTCTAAAACTGATTTATAATTTACTTATAAAATTAAATAAATATAAATAAACTTGTAATTCATTATAAAATTAAATATATATAAATAAATTTATAAATAAATGTATAATTATTATAAAATAAAATATATAACTTTACAAAATAAATATATAATTTGTTTGTAAAATTAGATAAATATAAATAAATTTATAAACTAAAATTAAAATCACTTGTTGTTTTCCCTTAATTACATGCACAAAAACAAGATCAATTGCTGCAGTGTCTTGTTTGCTAATTATCAACTAAAGATCAGTATAAGCTTCAAATTTTCCAGGAAGGAACAACCAAACAAGCGTTCTTCTTCTTCTTCTCATCAGGATTGAAAAAGATTCCTAAGAAACAGAGAGAAAAAGAAAACGATAAAAAGAATATAAACATTGCTGTCCTAATCTATGGAAGCATAGATTGGTCTCCAAATTCTGCTCTTTTGGCTTCGCATTTTAGCTCACCAGCTCATGCTCTCCATATCATTATAACTGACATTTATTTAATTAATTGGTTTTTATTTTATTTAATAGGAAGCTGGAAAATAAAATAAAATAAAATAAAAATTTCTAGGCGTAGGGACATCGCTGCTTCTGGAGAGCATCATTCGGCGTTTCAGGTGGTGAGGGAAACTCTGGACTCAAGAATTGAAAAGCTGCATTTTCAAGGAAGATGAAAGAATAAAAGAAATGGGTCTCAATTGACTTAGCTACGAGGCTTAGCTTCGCCATATGCCTATGCCCACAGAAATTTCATGTGGGGAGCTCCTTGTATCTGAATGAGACCTGCGTACTCAAATTTGATTTTATGTATTTTCTTTTAAAGTAAGACAAAAGCAAAAAACTTAACTAAGAGGTCCAAACTATCTCAAGTCAATAGTCTAACTAAAATACATCTAAGCTTTATTCTCAATCTAGTTCAGATATGAAAAAGTAAAGGGAACCATAAGCTTCAAATTTTCCGAGAAAGAACAACCAAACAGGCGTTCCAACAACTCTGTTTTATGTACTTAATAATTTGGCCGGAAAATTAACACCACAGAGTCATCATGTTAACAGCTTTTCTTCTTCTTCTTCTTCTTCTTCTTCTTCTCATCAGGATTAAAAAGGATTCCTGAGAAACAGAGAGAAAAAGAAAACGACAAAGATAATATATACATTGCTTTCCTAGTCTATGGAAGGAAAAATTGCTTTCTAATTTCTGCAAATCTTTTGGCTTCGCATTTTAGCTCCCCAGCTGATGCTCTGCATATCATTGTAATTACTCATCCTGATTAGCTCTGTAAGCTGAGATTGCCACCTCTCTTTCCACTCACTTGTATCTTCATCCAATCCCTGAGTGATCATCACAAGTTTTAAATTGAATCAAAAATCCAGAAAAAATTCAGCTGCTTGTACCAGAAATCTGGGTTTTCAGGGAAAAGCAATTTACCTCGCCAGAGCAGGATCGCTTTCTAGAGGAGAAAATCATGTGCAAGTCTAGGCCTCCAGCTATGTCCCTGTCATACAAGGCTTTACTTTTTGGGTCAGACAAGGTCTCATAAGCCTCCTGCACCTGAATAAATCTCTTAGTGTACTCCGCTGTGCATCCCGGCGGTGACACATCAGGGTGGTACTTCCTGGCAAGTTGCTTATAAGCTTTCTTGATCTCTGAGAGCGTTCCACCCTCCGAGATGCCAAGCAGATCATAAAAAGTCTGAGTACTGGTATAAATGTTATCAACAGCGGCTTCTGTAGAGGTGGCAGAGGCCTTAATCATGGTGGTTCTGATTGACTTGGAACGAGTTCTCAATGAAAAGCTTGGTTTTGAGAAATGGGTATTGATGCTAAGGTGAGAAGATGTTTGGGTTGAGAGTTTGGATTTGGAGATGGTGTGGAACCTGGCATGGCTTCCAGTAGAGATCATTCCACTAATCATAATTCTCTAATTCTCTGTTTTTGATTGAACTCTGTTACTTGTTTTGAAGGTATGAATTGCATTGAGAGGACGAAGCATCGAAGTCGTATATATAGAGGGAGGAGGGAAAGGAAGAGGGAAAAAATAAATAATATAAGAAACTTTTTTCTCTAAGATTTTTGTAATAAATGATTTTATGGTTTCCTCCAATTAACAAATATAGTTTTTTATAATAAATAAATTTTAATTTAATATAATATTTTTTAATAATAATTTTTATAATAAAATTTATTTTTTTAATTTTAAAAGTTATTTATTATTTAATACATTTTTTAAAACATAAAAACATAAAAATTTATTATTATTAAAAATAATATTATATAAATCTAGTTAATAAAAAAAATAAATTGAATTTATTTAATTTTTAAATAAAAATATAATAACTTAACTAGACTTATTTCTGTTAAATAATATAACGATTGCTATTAATTAAGAAGTTTAGAAAATTTTCAATTTAATTGACTTATTTTTTAAGAATTTTTTATTTTAAATATGATTTTACGAAAATTGATACTTACTTTACAAATACAAATAAGCAAATTTTGGTCACTTAGGCGTAAGGACATCGCTGCTTGTGGAGAGCATTATTCGGCGTTTAAGGTGGCGAGAGAGACTCTTTGTTCAAGAATAACTGCCGCATTTTCAAGGAAGAAGAATAAAAGAAATGGGTCAATTAGCTTGGCCACATGGCTTAGCCAGACGCCTATGCCCACCGGAATTTCATACGTGGAGCTCCTTGTATCTGAATGGAACGTGCGTGGTGCTCTTCAAATTTCACACTCATCATAAAAAAATATATAATTTTTTAAAATAATATATTTCATATTTTTTATTGAAACCATAACTAAAAAATTTTTAAACTATTTCACATTTTAATAAAATAAATATAACCTAAATTATAAAAATCAATCATTATATCCTAAATTAATCCATTAAATATTTTTATATTCTATTATTAAATTTAATCGTTAAATCTAATAAAAATATTATATTTTTACAAAAAATTAATGTAAAAATTTAATATTTTAATATAATTTTAATAAATAATTATAAAAAAATAAATTTTATTAATTTTAACGATTATACCTTCAAATTATTTTTAATAAATATATCCAAATCAATTTTTTATTTATTTAATTTTTAATTTTAATTCATTTTATTTATAATTTTAGATATTGATAAATATAATTTTTTTACATAATTATCCATTATAAAAATTATAATAATAAAATAACTAAAAAAATTAAGAATTATGATTCTCTTAAAAAATTAATTATACTTATTGTATTCACTTTAATAAAATTAAATATCAATATACTTAATAAAAAATATTAAATTTAATTTAATTTATTATTACAATTTATATTTTATATAATAGATTTAGTCATTTGAATATACTAAAATAATTATTGATTTTTAACCTAATTAGATTAATATAACAAATATAATAAAATTTTCAAGTAGTGAGAATCATATTTTTTAATTTATTAAGTTAATGTTATCACACCATTTATGTTAAAAATTACACTTGATAATATAAAAAAAATAAATTATCAGTATTTAAAAATATGTCATCTGAAAATTATAAATAAAATGAATTAAAATTAAAAATTAAATTAAGAATATTACAATTTTTTATTTTTAATTATTAGAATGATGATATCAGTAATAAAATTTTTACCATATTTAATGCAAAATATCAACAATGACAGATTTTTTGTTTAATTCTAGATGCCATGAGATGAAGAGTTACTTGCAATTCATTCCTTTTTTTTTCAATATATAAAATAAATAAAAAAATATTATTAAAATTTTCTTACAATTATACTGAATCAGTAATACATTCAAAAGTATATTAAAAATTATATTACTATTAATACTTATAATTAAAAATTACATGAAAAATTAATTTATTATCATAAAAATAATATACTCTATAAAAAAAAAGAGTTTAATGCTTAAGTTTAAGAAAGGTCTTTATTTTTAATTTTTAAATGAAGAGTATTTTTATTAAAAAAAATTTGAAAAGGAAATATTTTAATTTATATTATTAATAAAAATATTTTTTTTTAAATGGGATCGGAAGTTGGGAAAATAGAATCACTCTTTCATATTAACAAAAGATTTTATCTTAATTTTTATCTATTTTATGATGTTGAAAATTTTAATTTTATAAATAAAATAAATATTTATTGTGAATATTTTGAAATCTAAAAAATTAAACTTTATTTTAAAGCATTTCGGAATATATAAATAAAAAATAAAGTAAGATCCAGAAAAATATGAGATATTTATGGTTTTAATATTCCTAGCTTGGTTCGAGTTACGGGCTTGAGCCCAATTGGATTCATTTATCAGGACTTTTTATTTTATTTCAACTTTATTTTTCGATTTGTTTATCTTATATTAATGAATTGCTATTTACCTTTTAAAAAAATACTATTGAATATTTTTTATTAAATATAAAAATTAAATAATTAAAATTAATAAAAAAATAATTAATAAATTTTTTAAAATATTAAAAATATTTAAATATATTTTTTAAATTGAATAACTGATTAATAAGTTTTCCTAAATAAATAGTAATTTTACTATTATTATATCTTAGCTCTCCTTGGGTTCTTTCCCTCTTTCTTTATATATAGGCTTCACGCCATCTACTTCTCTCAACGGTCTAAATCGAGAAAGCAACAGAGAAACACACAGAAACATGACCAGCACAATGATCTCTACTGGAAGCTGTGGTAGCTTCCACACCATCTCGAAACCCAATCTCTCAACTCAAAAATCGTTTCTTGAGCTATCGTCTCACTTTAGCTTCAATACCCATTTTCCAAAACCAAGTTTTCCCTTAAGAACTCGTTCCAAATCCATCAGAAACAGTCCTGTTAAAGTCGCAGCGGTTCCCGGCGTTTATCTCAACAAACAGAGTTTCTACGATTTGTTGCGCATCCCCAAGAGTGGAACTCTGTCGGAGATTAAGAAAGCTTATAAACAACTTGCTCGGAAGTACCATCCCGACGTTTCTCCCCCTGGCCGTGCAGAAGAGTACACGAAGAGGTTTCTTCAAGTTCAGGAAGCTTATGAGACTTTGTCTGATCCCAAAAGCAGAGCTTTGTATGACAGAGACATGGCAGGAGGTCTGGACTTGCATACGATGTTCTCTGCTACAAAACGATCCCAGGAAAAAAAAAGCACCTTCCCTAAATTTAAGTGGATGACATTTTAATTTAGATCGATTTTAACTTTTTATTTAAATTTATTGTAAAAGTTTCAATTTAACCTTAAATTTATCCAATAACAATTTTGCTTACTAAATTTCTAAAGTTATTGATTAGATTAAAACTGAAGAAGTTCAATTTCTCTATTTATGAGCTAAAGTTTTTTAATCTCTGGATTTAACTCAAAAACTAAGAAACTTGGTACAAAAATAGAGAATTCGAATTTCTTGGGTTTTAATCTAATCAATAACTTAAGAAATTTAACTTTGTATATATTGATATCTGAGTTAAAATAAAATAGAATTTAAAATTTTAAGTTAATTTGTGTAAATAATTAGTGTCTTAATTTTTTTTACCTAAAGTAAATTGCATTAAAAGTTCAGTAGGCGAAAGGAGAAACAAGTCTAGATAGGAGCTAAATCAACCCAAAACCCTCAAATCCTAATTAACTATTCACAAATTCAAAAAAATCTTGATCATAACCGCTTGAACCATCAAAATATCACCCAAGGCCACCACTATTTCTGCCATGAATGTTTACACAAACAGAAAGAGAATAGCGCATGCCACAAAAAAAAGCAACAAAACAAACACTACATGCAACCAGATGAAATTTCAAAATACACAGACAGTTATCACAAGAGGACTTTTATTATGCAAACACCATCACTATCACTACCATTACACCAAAACCAACCCAAAACTCAAGGCAGGCTTAATTCGCCGACAACTCAAACACCATAAAGGGGAGGCGACGTGATAGAGCTAAGGGGAGCGATAATAATAGGATATAGTGACGCGTTCGAAGTTGTCATTGTCGACACTCAAGTTTCTCCCAAAATTTAGAAGCAGACCAGGTCAAAGATGGAGAGAATAAAACCCCTCCCTACTAATCAACCTCAAAAGATCGACATGTAATAAGATTAAGATCAATATCAAAATTGAATCAACCAAACGAAAATAAAACTATACACGACCAATCGGAAAAGAGAGCAATGACCAGAGCTGCCTCCCCGACAATTAAAACCCTCACTACATTCATTCGCACTCAATTTACACCTTTCAAGATAGAAAAAAAAAAATCTCTCAACTTAGATTACTACCATCTAATAATTAAGACGTTGTTCAGTAATTCTAACTGGTACGATATTAATTAGTTATTTTAATAGCATATAAATGTTCAGTTAATAGTCAATTAAACGTTACTAGAGTTAATTTTATAATTTATGTAATCAACCACTAAATACTAATGTTTTAACTCAATTAAAATATTAAATATTATTTTTAAAATTATTATTGAATAGTCTATATTAATTTTTATTTATAGTAATGAAAATTTTTATATATACCTTAATATGGATGCACCTGTCTAATAAATAATATAATAAACCTACATTGAATTATATACATTGGATGCATATAAAAACTTTCCCTATAAAATTGAATAAAAAAGCTTTGGGAATAAACATCTTTGCCAAATACTTGTTAATCGAGTGGCACCAGCATTGAAGAATCACCTAGTAGTTTTAGGTTAAATTCTTCACTTTCCCTCTCCTACGAAAACAAATTTAATTAAGCTCTTATAATTTTGATAAAGGACCAATAAGTCTATTTCAATTTATTTAACTTTATATTTTTTATTAAATAAATTATAATTTAATATAATATTATTTAATAATAAAATATTATTTTTAATTTAAAATATGAAATATTTAGTATGCTAGTTAATATATAAAATTTTTTAAAAAATTATAGAAATAGTAAATAATTTTTTTAAAATTATAAAAATAAAATTTTATTTTAAAAATAATATTTTATTATTTTAAAAAATATTATATTAAATCAAAACTTATTTATTTTTTAAAAAAATTAAGAGATTTAATTAATAAAAAAATATCTTTAATATTTTAAAAAATTTAATTAATTTTTTTATTAATTTTAATCATTAAATATTATAAAAAAATTAAAACACTCAAAAAATAATTAACATTTTTTATAAAATTTAATAAATTAATAAATAAATTTTTAAAATTATAAAAATTAAATAATAAAATATTTAATGATAAAATTAATAAAAAAATAATTAATATATTTTTAAAATATTTTAATATATTATTTAAAATTAAAAGATTAATCCGTGTATTTTTTATAGAGATTAAAATAATATTTAAAAAAAATAAAAGAAAGAGTTTGGGGGTCGTGGGTTACTTTCGTCTTATCCACTTACTTCAGCAATAAACTATTATATTTTTGCTTAGCGTAAAGGAGGGTACAGACACTGACTCCTTTTGAACAATGAACTAAGTTATCCAAATCTAGTAGTGTCATGTTAACTCTAAAAATAAACAAATAAATTTTAAATTAAAAAATAATTTTTTTTAATTTTAAATAAAAAAATAAAATAAAATAAAAAATTCAATTAAGTTTTTATAAAATTTTTTTATTACAACAGCGGCGAATATCAAACGCGACAATGCCTCATCAGCAACCGCCCCACGTTGCCCAACCGCAAACGGAACAGAAACCATTTCTTTATAACTTAATAAAATATTTTGTTTTGAACTTCAACGTAACTGCAAACTGTAAAACAACATAAGCAGTGGTTTTCCTTAAAACCAGAAGTTAGACTTCGTTTTCATCATCAAGCAACTTAGTTAGTTAGGTTAACAATTAGTTTATTAAAACATTTAATTATTTATCAAATAACCTAGTTCCTCATACATGTTAGAGATGGGTTAATTTGTCGGCAGATGATAAGGCATTGGTCCACCTGTCATCAACCTCACCTGCGATATTAATTTCAATTCGGAGAAAAAAAATGGAAATAAGGATTTTTTAATTATTTATTTTAAAATTAAATTTTATAATATTAAAAAAAATTTTTAGTATTATTATAATTTTTTTATTTTTATCAATGATTTAATATATTAATTTTATTTTAATTTAATTCTGAATTAAGCCACACTAATTATTATTGTAATTTTAAAAAATATATAATTAATAATATAATTAAAAAATATTATTTTAAAAAATATATTAAAAATAATTATAATTATTTTATTATTTTATATTCTTAAAAATAAATTATTTGAAATATAATTTTAAATTAATTTTATATTCTAAAATTTTAAATAATTAATTGTATTCACTTTTTTTCTCCTCTATATGAACTTGAGCCTACGCCCGACATCATTTCACATTGTTTTTTTGATTTAACTAATTACAATTTAATTTTATTTTTCGATAACACATTATAAAATATAATTAATATATATTATTGATTATATATTTTTTAAATTATAAAAATAATTAGTATAAATTAAAAAAATTAAATTATAAATTAATTTAAATTAAAATAAATTGATATATTAAATTATTATTAAAATTAAAAAATTTATAATAATACTAAAAATTATTTTTTTAATATTATAAATTTTAATTTTAAAAAAATTTTAAAAATTTTCCAATTAAATTTTGATATTTTAAATTATAACCAATTGTATTGAAATTTGTTGACATTATAATAACATATAAGATAATGTGAGAATTCTGTTAATTTTTTTAAAGAAAAAATTAACAGTAAAATGTAATTGAAACACGTATAAAAATGTAGAGTTTAATTGATAAACCATAAAAAAAATAAATTACTTTTATATTCTTAAAATATGTCAAGATTAACACTTTATATTTTTAAAATTCAATAATTTAATTCATGTATTTTAATTTCATTAAATTTGAGAATTTTTTTATGATTTTTATAAATTTTTTGTTTGATATTATTCATTTTACAAGAAAATAATTTAAATAAATTGTTATAAAATCATGTAAAATTTTAATTTCATATAAAATGAAAATTTATTAAATTAAAAAAAAAATTCTTTCATTTAAACAAAAATTCAATAAGAGTAAGAATTTAATTTCATAGAGTTAAAATTTAAATTTCACCTGTCGTCCTTCACATACTAACGTGGCCTCAAATTTTTGAAAAAAAAAATATGGCCCAAATGTAGAGTACCTATCCGAATCCAAATTTAGTGATACTAATATCGCCTTAAATTTTGAAAAAAAAAAATCTAAAATAACGGGTAGGTAGAGTATTTGTGAAAATTAAATTATTTTAATGTAAATTCAATTTATATTAGTTTAAATTTATTTTAAATCTGATTATTATTATTTAAAAAAATTTAAATTTTTTTAATGTTATATATTTTAATTAATAATTTATATAAAAATATTTTTTATTAATATTTTTTATTTAAAATATCTAATATTTTTAAAAATATTTAAATTTAAATTTTAAATAAAAATATATAAAAAATTTTATAAATATTATTATAAAATATATTTTTTATATTAAATTAGTTATTTATATAAACGGATTTAATATGTGAGTCGGTGTTTATAATTATAACATTTGAAATTGCAATAAGATATTTTTTTTTAAATTTGAAATACATCAAATCTAATTATAATTATTAAATTTGTTCAATTAGAGTCGGGTCAGATTGAGTAATAAGAATACAGGATCCGTTGCCATATATAAAGATGTGAGAAAGCGTTCCGAAAAGAGGCCCAAATTTATCAAAAAGAACCGCTAATATGGGCCTAACTCTGAAAGGACCATGAAGAATCTCTGAAATCAATAAAGCAATTAACTACTCAGACGCAAAGGATGCTCGCACAGGCGCAGCTTCACATCTTCCCCAAAAATGGCAGCCAATTTCTGGACTTCTTCTCACTAGTAATTGTTTTTTGAGTCCCCCTTAACTGATCTTCTGGTTTATATTTCTGCTTGTTTAATCTAATTTTTTGGTTTTATTTTTCGGTTGTCTGCGTGTAGCAAGCAGCTTTTGGACCCGGAAGAGGTAGATGTGGTGCAGCCACTGGACAAAGACAAGGGCATGACTCTTGAAGATTTCAAGCTTATTAAGATGAATATGGCCAATTGTACGGTCTTATTCAATATTTTTATTGTTTCGGTAGATTGCATTCAAGAAATTATTTGGTTTGTCTTTATTTGGGATTGTTATGGAATTCTCTCATCTGGGTTTTTTATTTTTATTTATATCATTTGTTTCATGCTGAATACTGATCTCCATATTGAATTTTCTTCCTTCTGAAATTTTTTCTTACTGGTTTATTGCTTTTTCTTTTCTCGAAACTTTCTTATTGGTCTGCGTTTTCGTTTTCTCTTGATTTTTTATCTGTAACTGAAAGCCAGATGACTGAAAAAATGAGTATCAACAGTTCAGAATTTGTAGTTATTGTCTGGGGCTGAGTAGTTATATGGGGTAATTGATAATTAATTTGGTGTTTACTGTATATTTGAAATCATGAAAAATATTTCAAGAAATTCATAAATTTGAGCATGTCAAGCTGATATTTATTTTTTTAGCCTAGCTGTTGCTATTGTTGTGTTCTGGAAGTACTTGATGATAAAACCAGATTGATGATAGATAAATACCATTTTGCAAAGGAAGTTATGTCATACAAGTAGTTGTAGTTCATTAAGCATTCATGCATGTGAATTTGCTCTTACACTAGAAATCAGTTTCCATTAGAGATTGGTATGTGGTTTTGGTCTCCTTGATTTTTGGCGAAATGAAGGTTCTTGAACTCAATATATTTTCCTTTTGGAGAATTGAACTTGCACCATTGTTTTACCTGAAAACTACTATGAACTTCTGAGGTGCCTCTGTTAATAGTTTAGTATGCATTCCTCATTGTTGCATTCAATTTGTTTCTTTTCTTTCTCCATCATCCCCTTTGTTTTCTGTTTCTTTTTTTTTTCAGACATATGGAAATTGGCTCAAAATGTTAAAGTTAGGCAAAGGTATGCTCTTATACCTGTCATTTATTTTAACATTTTCTTTTTGGAATTTGTCATTATCAAATATTTTTGTAAATTTGGAATTAAATTCAATCTCATGTTGGCTGTATTGATTTCCTTGTCCTGTTTTATTTGGCTTACTTCAACATTTTCAACTTGAAATCCTTTAAATGTGTCATCAAGGGGCAAATCACATTAAAATTAACTTTGTGGACACGAGTACATGCATTCAATTTAGTCAGAACTTATTGCCTCAAATCAGTGTTATTTAAGGCACCGGGCAAGGCGTCGCCTTTTGAAAATAATATGCATGACTTTTTTCCTTTCTTTCTTTTAAAAACCAAACCCTAATCCACATTGCCTTTTGAAACAACTGATTGGAGACTAAATGGGATGTTTGTCTTAGCTTATAAGGTGATTAAACTAACTTATAAGCTCTAAAAATAGGTTGACTTGTTTCTTTATAACATTTTATGTGCTTATAAGTTCAGTTTATAAACTAAAAAAAAAGTTGGGGTTGATCTGTGTCAAAAATCTCATTGAACTTGAGTAGGCGAGAGTAACAGAGAGTTAGATGAGGAGAGAATAGAGAAAATAGGGATGAAAAGAGAAAGAAACAGAATAGGTGAGGGAGAGTGAAAATAGAATTGAGGAGAGAGAAACCTTGAATTCTTATTCATCATAGCTGATAAAGGTCCTTATCTAGTATTTATACAGAAATCAGTTAGGTTGCTAACTAACTTTTCTCAACTAAACAGCCTCCCATGCTTTTTGCAACAGAATTTTCCTCCACTCTACTCATTCAATTACTTCTTTTCTTATTCCTTCAATAATGCTTGACAGTCTGCTTTTCATTTTGGTGCTTATAAGTATTAAACTTATAAATTAATTTGACTGAGTAAATTATTATATTGTCCTCATTTAATTTTAAAACTTCTTTATATATCTTTTTTAGTATCCTTTTTAGTCATTTTAATCATAAATGTAATTATATGCTACTTATTACCAAATATGTCAACTGCTTGTCAATAACTTGTAAGCATGTTTTAAAATTTTAAGTGTCTATAAGTTTGAAATAGCTTATAAACAATTAGTACTTATAAGTTAATTTTCACAAGTTAAGACAAGCACTTTCTTAGGTACTAATTAAAGGACATGTCCCCATGATTATGCTAATTTATTAGAGATTTATACCCTGTAATTAGGATAATTAATAAGAGATGTATATCCCTATAATTATGCTAACTAATTAGGGATATATTCCTAATTAATTAGTATATTTATAGGGATATATATTATGCTAACTAATTAGGGACATATTCCTAATTAGTTAGTATATTTATAAGGATATATATATCTATAATTATACTACCTAATTAGAAAAGAAATAATATAATACCTACATGGTTAACTTCCAATGTTCATGTATATTCCAACATTAATAAAAAATTACAAATGCATATATAAGTATGCTATAGTTCAGCTAACTAATTAGGAATATATATCCTCATAATTGTGCGAACTAATTAAGAAGAAATTAATACAATATTCATATATATCTATACATATATACATACATAATACACGCACATATATGTATATATATAAGTATGGCGCTTCACTTCAAAAAAGCATTGCGCCACTCTTGCCTCTCGCCGCCTTAGTGTCGCTTTTCGTGTTGATAACATTGTCCCAAATAAAACTTATGGGCTATTTTTCGTGCAAAGTCAATTTTGGGGTATTTTGATGACAAGTTCAGGGAGCAAATATACAATTCCATCTGACACATACTTATGCAGAAATTAAATTTTAAAAAATTGATTGTGTCCTTTGTTCTTCTTTTGTGAGGCATCAGTGATTAATTAATACCCATCTCTAATGTACTGATTAACCTTTCAGGGTTGTGGCCACTGCAGTTACATACATGAGACGTGTATATACCAGGTACTTCGATAATTTCTGAAGGATTAGAAAAGTATAGCCATCAACCAGAAGTTAAAGAATTTTTGCTTTGAACTCCTGTATGATATTTGATAAAGTGCATTGTCATTGTGCTCTAGTACTTTTTAATGATCTAGGTTCTCTAAAATCTTTAAGTCATTTTGAATTAATTAAGGAAAAAATCCCTGAGGCTTTCTCTAATATTGATTTTGGTCATTGAGATTTTACTCAACATTTAGTCCTCAATTATTGAAATTTTAAACTAAATAATACTTTATCTTTAAGGTTTTACAGTTTGAATCTACTTTCATTCCTAGATTATTATATTTTAAAACATATTATTAGTATGTGAAATTCTTGTACTTATAATTGATGATAGAAGGAGAAAATTTTCTTATTCTGAAATAATAGGGTGCCAAATTGTACTTCGAGACAAATTTATTTTATCTTATCTTATATTTATTTATTTATACCTAATCCAATCATGTTTACAATCACTTCTTGTGCAATTTTTGTATGATCTTTTTTCCTTGAAATGAAAATGAAGTGTATTAAGCCTTACTAAATATCTTGCTGGAAGCTTTGGTCATCATAAGCCTTGTCCATGTATCAATCTTCTTCCTTTATTATATTCTTTTTATTTCCAATCATTTATTCCAAGTTGTAGTTATATCATAACTTGTTGCTTTAAATAATTGAGTATCTCAATGCTTTTACAGGGAATGTAATCTCACTTGCTAGTCTTGATTTCTCTTTGTGCTCTCAGAAAGAGTATGTCAGAATATGATCCACGACTAGTTGCTCCAACCTGCTTGTACTTGGCAGCAAAGGCTGAAGAAAGCACTGTGCAGGCTAGACTTCTTGTTTTTTACATAAAAAAATTATGTAAGCAATTGCTAATGACTTAATGCAACGGTCATTCAACTTTCATGTACTTTGGTTGTTGGCCTTGGCCTTCTGTTTTGTACTAAATGTGCTCACTGTCACTTTCTGTCCCATAGATTCTGATGAAAAGTACAGGTATGAAATCAAAGACATACTGGAGATGGAAATGAAGATTTTGGAAGCACTTAACTATTATCTGGTTGTGTTCCATCCTTATCGATCATTGTCACAGTAAGTTAATTTCTTTTGTTTTAAGTTCTTTTTTATCTTACCTTGTTTTCTCTGCCTCTTATAGCATGGTCAATTGTTGGCTTCTTCTTATGCTTTGATACAATTTTTTTTTTTTTACTTTTATTTTTATGTTGTTGTCTTGGGGAGGTAACTGGTATATTCTATTTTTTAAACTTAAAAGCGATGAAGCCTGAAGGGGGGAATCTTTCGTTTCACTTGTGATTCTGAAACTAGTGAAATATCATAGTGTGACCTTGTGCCGTTTGGTTAGTAGCCCATAGTCAAGCTCCTGCTTTGAAATATAGGTGTTCATGGGTATTAGATGATAGATACCCTCATCTCAAAATAACCAGAAAAGTATATATATATATATAAAGTAATTGTAGAAAGTAAGGATGTAATTGTAGAAAGTAAGGATGACTACTGAATTGCTAAGATTATTTTTATTATTATAATGAAATCAAACTCAAAATAGGTTAGGAGTAGAGATCTTTTGTTCCAATGGCAACATAATGGTGCCAAACCTCTCACTGTAGCTTGAGTAATGCTTGAGAAGGTCTCTTCCACAGCCCTTGATATATACAGGTTAAGGGGGTAAAATAAACATGATACTAGTTAGGAGAGCCTGTGAATCATTATTATTGCTGTTGTTGGGGAGGCGATCTTAGGGGTACTGTTGCCCGGTGCTCCGTGGCAACTTCAATTCTTATTGAGTCATTCTTTTTTAACCACTAGTTGATACATGACTTCTAGTGGTATATTTTAAAGATTCAACTTCTAGATCAAGTAAGGATACTGAAATTGACTGATCATTGAATCTCCTGGAAATGGTCTTTAATACCTTCATCAGAAAACAAGTAACACAATTTTGGCTTAGTAAAAGTTCTGAACTACCTCAAGTATCATTGTTGTTAACGAAGTTATTTTCTCTTGCCTTCTATTCTAGTTAGTCCTCACAATAAATATCTTTAATCTCAATGAAATATCTTATTTAGCAGAAACATTCTCCTGGTTTTTCTTGGTCTTGACAGGTTGTTGCAGGATGCTGGCATTAATGACACAAGTATGATTCAATTATCTTGGTAAGCTTCCAACATATACAACTTCTAATTTTTTGAAGTTATTGCTGGAGATGGGGACAAACAGGTTGCATGCTTATTCAATTTTTTTTTTAATTCTCGTGTTTATTTATTTGATTGTATAAGAGTTCCTATTTAACTGGTTCTTTTATAAGAAGCTGCTAGAAACATTTTTTCATTCATATTTTTATCAATTGGATTTGGTAGGGGATTTATGCATCAAGCTGACTGTTGAATGATTTGAACACCCTGCTGTAGTCTACTCAAATCATAGCTTTTCTGCAGAAATAAACATTGATAGAACTGAGGCAGAATAAAAAGTAGCATAATGTTTACATTCAGGGAGACTTATGAGTTGGGAGAAAGCTTGCACGGACAACTTACACCCATGGTTATTTTGATCCATGACATTAGGTGCCTAGGCACTAGTATTACGTCTATTTCTTGGCTATCCAGGTTTAAGTATTGATTATTGAAAGCAATGTGTAGTAGGTTTTTTATTTTTCATTTTTTCATAGGATGTTAAGCAAAATGATGTTATGTATTGTTAAAACTGCAATATTAGGCAGATGATTCAAGCTATCTAAGGTAGAGAACTATGGTTTGGTTCACTTTAAATTCATAATCTATATGGAGAAAATACAAGATGAAATATTAATGCCATCTCTTATAACCCGAAAGCACCCAAAAGCACATTCTTCTCGAGTCCTGGGAAATTTGGTAGTGATAACCTATAAAAATTAGGACTCCCGAAGATCGTGACACGTGTACATGTGAATCGAAAGCTTTTTCATTTAGTCGGATCGGGCAGTAAAAAGCCCGACCTATTGAGTACAAAGAATCAGACCAGCATCACTCCTGAGTTTATCCAAGCTTAGAACGGACAGACCGACCTCCCCAAAAGCCCGTACTACAAGGCTTTGAACGCCGATGTGGCCGACCTTAGTAACCGTGATGAGCTCATTTCTATGTAGGTTGAATGAGCCCGGCACGACCTGATGAAGCCAGGTTAAAGATGCCGACCTCCTATGAGCTGGTCGCCTTCTTGGTTTAGCACAGGGAGCATAAGCGCGCATGTAGAGGGTACGAACCGGCCAGCTCCGCATTTATTGTCTTATAGCCCATTATTAATGTACTGCCTGACACACCTGCACAAAAGTATCATTGCCCCATCAGAAAGGGACATGGCATCAGGGGCATCAACTTTATTTAAAAGTATTTATGCACTAGACTAACCTTGAAAAACAGGGTCTCTTTTTCTGGAAAGGGACCTATCTATCTCTCGCAGTCACACAGAGAGAATCTATAACCACCATCCTCTTCTCTTCTCTGCTCTGTTTTACTTCCTTAACTCCATGGAGTTTCCAGATTTGTCTTGAGCGTCGAAAGGTCTCCACTAAGAACTTTCTCGGTAGTCTCTTGACCATTTTCTTCATCTTACAGGTCCCATTCCTTAAAACCAAATATAGAGGGATTTAACGGATCTATCACAGAACGATGATCAACCCAACGAATTAGACCTCTGCCTAGGTGTCCTCATCTGGACGCCTTGCCAGATCTCATTATTATCAAGTAGTGTCGTCTGTGGGAACAAAGGAGACTGTACTGTCGCTGGAGTTTTCAAACAAAACCCATTGAGATTCACATGGTAAATCGAGAAAAGCTAATAGCCAAACAACAAGGGAAACCGAAAGAGAGAGAGAGAGAGGGAAAAGATTTGAGAATCATTAAGGACATCTAAAATCCACACGGTGAAAGTCAGAAAAAGGCAGACGCCGATGTGAGAAGGGAATGCGACACAAGGGCAATCCGCCAGGCGTGGAAGAGAGGTGACATGCGCGAGTTAGCCAAACTACACAGTTATCTCTTTAATTCAAAGCATTTTTGTCATCATGACTACTTTCAAATATTAATTCTTCTGAATATATGCTTGAGCATGATAGTATTTTAGAAACAGTTTAAAAAGTTCTTATCGGTGATTAATATTAGTATGAATTCCTTAAGAAAGGGATTATTTGCTTAAGCATGCTGTTATGAGAAGTAAAAATTGCAAAATGATTTATGCATGAGAAAAATTATTTATTAGATTCTTTAGAATTATATGAGATGATATAGTTGGACAAAATTAATATTTGCATTCAACTGTAATATGAAGCGAAATATCTTGCTGTTTAAATTAATGAGCATTCTTGTTATATATATTCTATGCAAATTGTTATTTTGCAGATAAATTTTAAAAGCAAGAACAAGGCTAATAAACCTAGAAGTCCTGGTCACAAAATTGGTTGGGAAGATGAAATCCTTAATGAGGTAGGTGACCAGTCTCAGAAATAAGACCGCTGGCACCACAAAATCAGTTGAGGAGATGAAGACCCTAATGAGGTAAGTGACCAGTCTTGGAAATAAGATTGCCGGCACCACAAAATCGGTTGGGAAGATAAAGACCTCAATGAGGTAGGTGACCGATCTCAGAAATAAGACCGACTGCCAGCACCACAAAATCTCGATGAGATAGGTGACCGGTCTCGGAAATAAGACCGTCGGCACTACAAAACTAGTTGAGGAGATGAAGACCTCAATGAGGTGGGTGACCGGCCTCGGAAATAAGACTGCCGGCACCACAAAACCGTTTGGGAAGATGAAGCCCTCAATGAGGTGGATGACTAGTCTCGGAAATAAGACCGCCGGTATCACAAAACCGGTTGAGGAGATGAAGACCTTAACAAGGTGGGTGACCGGTTTTGGAAATAAGACCGCCGACACCATAAAACCTGTTGGGAAGATGAAGCTCTCAATGAGGTAGGTGATCGGTCTCGGAAATAAGACTGCCAGCACCACAAAATCGGTTGAGGAGATGAAGACCCCAATGAGGTGGGTGATCGATTTTGGAAATAAGACCGCCGGCATCACAAAACCGGTTGGGAAGATGAAGACTTCAATGAGGTAGGTGACTGGTCTCGGAAATAAGACCACCGGCACCACAAAACCGATTGAGGAGAGGAAAACCCCAATGAGGTGGGTGACTGGTTTTGGAAATAAGACCGCCGACACCACAAAATCGGTTGGGAAGATGAAGGTTTCAATAAGGTAGGTGATTGGTCTCTGAAATAAAATCGTCGGCACCACAAAGCCAGTTGAGGAGATGAAGACCCCAATGAAGTGGGTTATCGTCTTGAAAATAAGACCATCGGCACCACAAAATCGGTTGGAAAAACGAAGACCTCAATAAGGTGGGTGACCAGTTTCGAAAATAAGACCACCGGCATTACAAAACCGGTTGAGGAGACAGAGATAATGCTGAAGACCCACCCTAGCAAGGTTGTAGGCCAAAAGAAATGAAACAGAGGCGCAATGCTGACCTTAAAATAAGACTTGGCATCGAAAAGCCGAGTTGAGGAAACAAAGAAGCCTAATGAGGCAGATGACCGGTCTTGAAAATTGAATTCGGCACCAAAAAGCGGAGTTAAGGAAAAAGTTCGGAAGCAGACTAATGAGCCAAAGAGCTCGGACGATCAAGAGCAAAATTGCTCGAAAGTGTTTAAGGACAGATAGCTCGGAAGAGCAAAAACGCTCGAAAAAAGCTTAAAGGCAAATAGCCTAGAAAGTGCTTAAGGGCAGATAGCCTGGAGAACGCAAAGAGTTAAAGAGCTCGGATGAGTAATTAGGGCTAAAGAGTGTGGCAAAGAGCCAAAACGCTCGGGAGACGCTTGAGGGCAAATGGTCCAGAAAGTGCTTAAGGGCAGAGAGCCCAGAAAATGACAAAGTAAAAGTGTTCGGACAAAGAGCTGAGCTAAAGAGCCCGGAAGGACAAAAAGCTAAACATTTCGGACGAAGACTTAGCCTGAAAGCCCACAAGAAAACGTAGAGCAGTAAGTGTTCGGATTATGGTCCAGGGCTAGAAGAGTCTGGAACGCTACAAAAGTAAGAAGAGTTCGAACAGAAAAATCAAGGATATGAGCACGAAATATACAAAAAGCAGAAATGCTGACAAGCAGACAAAGGGCAAAAAAGCTTGGAAGCGTACTCAGGGTTGAGTACTCAGAAGACGCAAAAGAGCGAAAGGCTCAAAGAAAGGAGTTAGGGTTAAGAGCCCAAAAGAGCAAAAGGGTTCAGATAAAGAACGTAAAGAGCAAGGAACTCAGAATGAAGAATCAGGGTTTTGAGGCCCAAAATGCTTAAGGGCAGATAGCTCGGAAGAAACTTGAGGACAAATAGCCCGGAAAGCGAATAAGGACGAAAATAGCCCAAGAAGCGCTTGAGGGCAAAAATGTCCGAAAGTTACAAAGAGCCAAAGAGATCAAAAGAAAGAATTAGTACTAAAAAGTCCGGAATCGGGTGAAAAATCAAGGTTAAAGAGCTAAAATGCTCATAAAAATAATCAGGGCTAAAGAGTTCAGAATGATATAGAAAACCAAAGAGCTCGGGTTCAGGGCTAGATAGCCCAGCAAAGAGCTAAACCATTCGTGAAACCAATCGGCTGAAACACTTATTAAAAGATCCAAGGCTTAAAGCCCGAAAAATACTCCAAAGTAAAGTGCTCAGAAGAAGACTCAAAAGGACAAACCATTAAGGTCAAGTTGGAAAGATAAGGCTAGAAGGCTGCACCCAAGTCGAACCTTCCAAAAGAAAAAACTACCAAGGTCAGACTTTCCATGAAAAAGATCACTAAGATCAGAACTCCCGAAGGGATGATTATCAAGATATAAAATTTGCTCTCTCGATTTGGTCTATGTTAAGTTGACCAATTCCATCAATCGCACTTCCTTTCGAAATTCATAAGTGTCAACCAAACGAATGGTTGACGTCAAATTAGTAGGACGAGTTTCCTTTTTCGACGGTCATAAATAACCGTCAGAGAAGCGAAAGAGCAACTAATAACGTATAAAAAATAGGATCCTCCAAGATCGTGACACGTGTACATGTGAATCGAAAGTCTTTCCATCTGGTCGGACCGGGTAGTAAAAAGCCTGACTTATTGAGTACAAAGAATCATATCAACAACACTCCTGAGTTTATCCAAATTCGAAATGGATAGACCGACCTTCTCAAATACCAGAAGGGACGGACATATCGACCTCCTCAAAAACCCGTACTACAATAAGGCTTTGAACACCGACGTGGCCGACCGCAGTAACCATAATGAGCTCATTTCTATGTAGGTCGGATGAGCCCAACACAACCTGATGAAGCTTGGGTAAAGATGCTGACCTCCTATGAGTTGGTCGCTTCCTTGGTTCAACACAGGGATTGTAAGCACACATGTAGAGGGTACGAACCGGCCAGCTTCGCATTTATTGTCTTATAGCCCATCATTAATGTACTGCCTGACACGCTTGCACAAAAATATCCTTGTCCCATCATAAAGAGACATGACACTAGGGGGCATCAACTTTATTCAAAGGTATTTATGCATCGGACTAATCTTGAAAAAGGGATTTCTCCTTCTTTGAAAAGGGATTTATCTATCTCTCGCGCGATCACACGGAGAATCCAGAACCACCATTCTCTTCTCTTCTCTGTTTTACTTCCCTTAACTCCATGGAGTTTTCAGATTTGACTTGAGTGTCGGAGGGTCTCCACCGAGAACTTTCTCGGTAGTCCCCTAACCGTTTCTTCATCTTACAGGTCCCATTCCTTAAAGCCAAGCATAGAGGGATCTAATGGACTGATCACAGAGCGATGATCAACCCAGCGAATCAGACTTTTGCCTAGGTGTCTTCGTCTGGATGCCTCGCCGGATCTCACCATTATTAGGTAGGATGTAGATAAAATTTTCAGTCTTCCATAAACCTCCATACTGTCCATTTCAGTGGTCCAACCTTAAGCCCTTCAAGTTGGAATCCCAAATTTCATGTAATTGTAAATTGAGTATTCAATTATGAGCAGGTTTAGGAGAGTTGTATTAAATACTTTACATTTTTTTTTCTAACGTCTAAAATTTGGTGTCACACCATTCCCAGCTGTTATTGTATCATCATCATCTGTTTAGAAGGCTCAAAAAAGCTTGTTCCTTCTAGCTGTTGTATTGATTGATTGATTCTCTGAGCCTGTGCATGTCTTTTGCCATTGCTAGTTGAATTGCAGAGCTTTGTGAAACTGAAAAAGAAAAAGAAAAAACTAATGTGAAGACCATGTGAGAAAAGCCACATCGTATGTTGTGAAAATAATTTGGGAAACCAGAGTAAGCAAGATATCCTTTCTTTGATATCAAGTAAATCTCTTTTTTGAATTGTATTCCTCATGTGAAGGAGAATAATATTATCAAATAGCTTCAACATTTATGAGCTTAACCTTTTTAGCTGAGTACCCCTTTATTCTCTCTATGTGGGTATATCCTACCCACGTGCTTGCTCTTAATTTGCGGAAATTATTTTTATTGTAAATCTCTGTTATTATCTGTATCTTGATTGATTTAAAATAACATAGATATGCTTAAATTTACAGGGGACTTGTCAATGACACCTACAAGATGGACCTAATACTTATTCACCCCCCACATCTAATTGCTTTAGCTTGCATATACATTGCTAGTGTATATAGAGAGAAAGATATAACAGCGTGGTTTGAGGAGCTTCGTGTTGATATGAATGTGGTGAGTTTATATTATCCTTGTCTCTGATTATGATCAGATCTACACTGAAACTTGTGGTGGTTGGCAGTTTGGTAAGAAAGGAAAGTTCGAATAAAAAAATTTAAATTTGATCCACCATGTCCTAGAATGATGTTGCATGTGGGATTATCTGATTATTCGAGCAAATGATGTATATATAAACTGTAGGGAGATGCATAATGTATGACATGGTGTCTAGGATTGCCTGTAGAAAAACATGTGCAGTAGTTCTGGTCTTGAAGCTCCACCGAGTTCATAACTAGAGTTCTGTTTCTTATAATTAACATCCAATCTCATATAATTTGGCAGGTGAAAAATATTTCAATGGAGATACTCGATTTCTATGAAAGCCACAGGCTTATCACGGATGAGAGAATTAACATTGCCTTCAGCAAACTAGCATTGAAGCCCTAAATTGTTTGGTGATTCCCGTGAAGTGAAATCTTCATCCATCGAGTAAAACATGTTTGTTCTTTTAGAAGAAATGTGTCGGAATGGCCCTGGTGGATGCAGTAGACATCTTTTGCAGGACTGCTATGTTTCAGCCATCATAGACGAGAGAGATCATGATCATATACAGTAGTTGTCCATTTACTTGGGACAACGTCTTGATGTGCTTCTCTATTCAGATCCATATGTAAGCATTAACTGAGGTAGAAAAATGATAGCAAGCATGGTTGCTAGCTCTGACCCCCTTGTCATGGATATCATTTTTAAACTTTAAATTCTGAAACTTGAAGATAACATCTTCCTCATATTTGTTTGTTTCCATCTCATTTTTATGCTTCATGTAGCAATAGTATCAAACAATTGTCAATGTGAGCAAAGCTTCTTTGGGGGAAAAAAAAAATCATGGCATCCAAGTAACCAGTTTTAGATAATTTTTTTCTGAAATAACGTGTAGTATAAAAATTGAACAATAATCACTCAAGTTTGCTTTCTTATTAACTCCATCAAATCCAGCAATAATAACTTTACTGAAAGTAGAATAAGAATTAAACGATTTTATTGATACAAAATGAATTGTGAAGAAATCAACAATAAGTTCAAAATGTGTTGGCCCTAAATCAAGTAAAAACTGTTCATAAAATCAAGCGGACTTATAAGTTGAATTTGCGTAGAGACGCCCCCGGAGGCTTCTTACTGAATCCAGTACTTCCCTGCGACCAAAAGACTCCATTACAGATATTATTGTTTATATATTTATTATTATTTTTTTTTTAAAAAAATTACCCTTTTGAATCGGTAAGATGATCAATGATCCAAATGAAAATAGAAATGTATACTGCCATATTATTTATTTATTATTAAAATATACATACTATATAATATTGTATATTAATTTAATTATTGCTTATAAATATTTTATATTTATTTATTATAAATTATAAATAATTTATCAATATGAAGTCAAAAGTTGTACAATTAATAAATATTAAAAAGATAATATAATCTAAACATAAAATAAAATATCATCACCTACAAAACTCTAAAACTGTCTTTTTAAAGAACTTCCCATAAGCATAATAACTCTCAAAAAATCATACTAAATGCAATATTATGATTGACCTTAGAGACAGAGATGGTCCAAATCCACCATAAGAATGAGAAAAAATGATGCCTAATCACTCCATACAGAAACCTGCTAACCTATATCTCAAGAAGCATTACTTAGAGGTAGGACTCATTCACACACGACTGTATCTACTTTATCGATTCAAAAACTCCATATATGCTGATAGATTTCACTTATATGGGTGATTTTTTTATTGGTCTGAGTGTATAAATACTCTGTGAGGCCAAGAATTTTCCACCTACCATAGTCATGCTTGAGCATGCCCAGCTTTTCCCATTAGTGTTTGTCTTTTTTTCTTTGCCTGCTGTTTCTCTGTATACACAAATCATAGATAACATTATCAAAACCAAGAAAATTAAAGAATTTTAAAATATAAGAACCTGGAATTGTTCAGCTTCAACCTAATTTTCTCTTAGCTTCAGATTTGGCAAAGAACTCCCTCCATTCATCTGTTAGAACAAAAATTGGATCCTCCTCTTCCTCTTCCTCTTCCTCTTCTAATGCATTATGCCCTGGCTCTTGCAACACCCTAATAGTTGAGATGATATTAATATTAAGAATAAGAAGAATGAATAAGACAGATAATGGATTAACGCTCCACTGGTTAGGAGCACAGAAATTTGGCATCAGAAACTAAAGGGGAGATGGAGGCTATCATGAAATCACATAAACAAATTTCCATTAGTCCACTAACCACTACCAAGCTTTTGCTTTCATGGGTCACCAGACGCCCCAGCCAAGAAGCATAATGACCCCTTTTGTTTATTTCATTTCATCTTCAACCACAAGTTACAAATATGAAGGGCGATTTAATTCAACAGTCGCCATCAATTGGTGGCAATCAGTGGCCAAATGTGAGTATGTGAATAGTCCTAGCTTTCAGTTATACAATTAAGTGGATAAAAAAATTGCTTTGGAAACAAATTTCTTTGATGGCATACCAAGTGTATGACATTAAACCTACGAGAAAAATAAATAACACTTCCTCATCTAAAATTGAGAGGAGCAGAAAAGACTTACTGGGTGATGGAGGCAGAAGTTTCTTCGCGCACATCAGCCAGCAAGTTGAAGTCGTTTTGCAATGGATACGAACCGATAAGTTCTGGGCCTCTTACAACGGCATGGCAATCATAGTGATGGTGATGGTAGGGGTTGTGTAGAGGGCAGAAGTGATGGTGTTGTTTGTGTGGAATGCAGAAATAGTGGTGGCACTGCTGGTAGTGGCGGTGGCGGTGGCGGTGGCGGTGACAGAAGAAGTGGTGGTGGTGGTGGTGGTGGTGTGGGGATGGAGGCCTCGGCCTAATAAACCTGGACGAAGATTCCATTGATTACCCTTGGGCGTTTCACCGCACGAGACTAAAATTGAGACTTTAGTAGGCCGAGAAGGAGCCTTGAGTTTGTGGGCTTAATATCTTTGCTAGTCCTTGGGTGTCTTCATAAAATTATTATCTTTATAATTAGGTCAACTTCATAAAATTTACATCCCTTTCCCTTTTCTGTCATTCTTTCTTCTTTTTTCTCCCAATCTCTCTCCCTGTTATAGTAAACCCTTAATAATTGAAATTAATAAAGAGATCAATTATATATTTTTAAATAAAATTGCATAAATATTTTAATATATTTTTTAAATTAAAAAATAATTAATGAATTTTTTAATATTATTTAAATTAAATAGGATTTTCTCGATGGACTCTCACATAAAATTTTAAATTTATTAATCAGTGGCAAGCTCAATTCCATTTTCAGTCACGTCAAATATCAACATATGTAATTCTCATTCTTCTAATATTTAGACTATTAAATTAAAATTAAATTTTAAAAATAAAATAAATTTACAATATGATATTTGAGTAAACAATATCACAATCAAAACCTTTGTCATTTGGGGAGGGAAGATACGGTAAGGAGCACGTGCCATACCGGCAATCGAAAAATATTTTAAAAGAGGATGAAGGTGTCGCAGCAGCACAGCTGGTACCTTACCAAAGAGAAGCTCCTCAGTCTGCCACTATTTGTCATACACTGCCATTGAAACGTAACCAGCTTATCAAATACATGTTCACACGTAGAACCTTTCGCATGCAATTTTTTACGTGTTGGATAATGGAGAGTATTACCAAGTGGAGACAGTCATATGGCATATAAGGGGAAAAATGCATAAACATAAAATGAAAACAAATGAAAAAAAATACTAAATTATTAAAATTAATAATTAATAAAATATCTTATAAAATCTTATTAATATTTAATGTGCTTTTCACCTCAATAAATATAATTAATGGACTTAAAAGTATTTCAATTTTTTAATTTTTTTAAACATTTAAATTGATTTTTATAAGAAAACGGTTCTATTGTTTTAAAAACCTTCTGATTTTTTTTTTTTATTTTATAAATTAACTCAAATATTAAATATTTTACTTTTCTTTTTTTAAAAAAAAAAAAATATTTTACTTTTCTTGTAACCTCGAATAATAAATATTCTACAGGTTAACAAATTAAAATGACATATATTTTCTATTTACTTTTTATATTAATAAATTAATTACATAAGTTATAATTTATTATTTGTTAATATATTATTTTCTTTAATAAGTTTATGACATGATTTTACATTTTAATATTTATCTATATTTTGTAATTAATTTATATAAAAGTATATATGATTGCTACTAGAAACAATAGTTATTAGTAATAATAAATGTTATTATTAAAAATATTTTTTATTAATACTTATAATTTTTATAATTATTATATTTTTTATATATTAATAATACTAATTTTTTTCCAACAGTGTAATTTTTTTTAATAAATATAATTTAACAGTATTAGAAACAAAACTACGTAAAAAGTAGTACAGTTGTATCGATTAATACAACTAACTTCCTGCTTTAAAGAAATAAAACTTAAAATTTCTTAAATTTATTTATATGAATTTATCGTTAAACTAAATCTGTGAGTACTTAACGATTTTCATCTTAAAATTTTAATGTTGTTACATTACATGAAAACCTTGATATTTTTTATAAATATAAAATTAAATTAAATAATAAAATATCATCAACTTTAAATTTAAATATAATTGAAAAAAAATTAAAAACATTAAGTTTATTTAAGTGAAATGATTTTTGAATTATTAATTTATTAAAAAATGAAGTGATGATTTTAGGTACTTCAAAAAGTTTGTTATTTTTTAATATTCAATAATTAAATTTAAACTTATTATTTTTAATATTTACTTTAAAAATTATATGTGCATTACTTTAATAGTTTTTTATCTAATATTTGAAAGTTATTATTTAATAATACTTATATTGAAATTTAATTTTATTATGCTTTTCACATATTTTTTATATTTTCTTAATAAATTTAACATCTAATTTGAAAATATCCTTGTTTTAAAATTATAATTTTATATTTTCAAAAAAAATAATTTTATTTTATTGTTATATATTCTTTTGAGATTTCCTTAGTTAACTTTAAAAATTATTTACAAAATAAAATTATCGTCTATTTAAAAAAATAAATTTTTAAATAGTAAAATCATTTATTATTTTAAAAATTAAATATTATTTTACAATAATGTCACTATCATCTCCTAACTTGTATCAAGAAAATGAGAAAAAAATATTATTTTTGTTAACATTATGTAATAAGATTATAATTTTTATCTTGTAAATATTTTTAATTTTCAGTTTTTGTTTGCTCCAAAACGTGTTTAACGTTAAAAAAGACACTAGATAATTCTTATTTTCAATTGAATTGAAGAATTTTTAATAGTTATATTTCTTAATACAATTAAATTCTTTTTAAAAACATAATAAAATTTAAATTTAAATAAAAATCTTCATCTAATCAATTGATCAAAATATTTAATATATATATATATATATATAATCTATAATATATAAAACGAAAAACAGTACGAATAATACGATTGTAAAAAAAGTTCATGATGATTATTGTCATTAATAAAAATATAAATTAAGTGGTCATTAAAAATTAATTAATTTTAAATTTTATTCTTTACATTAATTTTCAAATTTATATAAAATTTAAAATTTTTTTTCATATTTTGTAACTTGACTCTAATATATTATAATTTATATTAAAAATTAAAATGAGTCATCCACATCAATTAACCCAATTCTATAAAAAAACATGATTTTAGATATAATCTTATAAAAAATCGTGTTTTTATAAAGGGATATGATCTTATGAAGAGGTATGTTTTTACGAAAAGATATATCTTCATCAAGAATATATCCTTAGCCAAATATGGAGGGTAATATCTTTTTAATATAATCCCTAAACTATATATATATTTTTAAAGTTTAAAATTCATTTTACTTGAAAGAGTATTGTTTTAGCATTTGGTCCGTAAAAACTCACGTTAAATAAATATGTGGACTATTTTGATTCTGTATTAAGGTACACATCTAGATTGTGAAATTTTTAATATAGTTTGTATTAAATGTATGTGATTATATTATAGACTAGTGATACAGATGATAGTCACACGGTATTATACATAGACATGGATTAGGATCTATATATAATAATCTATGGGTTGGATACTTTATTGATAAATTGAAAAATTCACCATTTTTTTTCATATTAAATTCCATAAATTTGATATGATTTTGATATAAATAATTAGCTTTTACTTTAAATTTGATTTTAAATAGGTTTTGAGTGAAAGTGAGAAAAGGAATTAAAAGAAGCTATTTTAGAGTTTTTTTTTTTTTTCTGACCGGAAGGTATAGCCTTGGCCAAAACTATAACTCAAGCTGATGGACAAATTCCAAAATTTTAATTTTTGCTAGCTATGTAGAGTTCAAATCAGTTTCAGATAGATGCAAATACAATTCGATTAGAATTAGGATAAGAGTGTAGTAGATTTATTCTACGTTTTCTTTTAAATCGTGAATAATTATCTTTTTGTTTGAAAAAACCAATATAAAGGCTGTTCTAGAAGTAGAAAATCATCTCTCTACACATCTCATCTCTTCTCCTCCTCTCTCTCTTTTTCGGCTCCCTCTTGGCTGAATTCTTCTTCTCCTAAACTCTTTTATTCAATTGAATGTTAATTAAATTGAGATTTTTTTTTAAAGTTATGAGGTTTTATTCCTAATTTTTATTCATCTTATTTCTATTTTCAATTAATTTATGTTTTTAGAAACACCATCTCTATTATTTGAATCTCTTAGAAAGACAACATATTACTAATTAATCCAAATAAATAAATAATTGTTTAATTGGGTTAATATAAGTAGCCATTGATATATTTGTTTATGTTAAATAATTAATTAATTTAATTTAAATATTTTCTAGCCAAAATATGAGCAGTTAGAGTGGTATGACGACGAACCCATCTGTAATACCCGGCTAGATTCCGGCATCGGAATCCCTACTTTCCGGCGGACGTTCCGTTGGCATCTGGAATTCTAAAGATGTCAGAGTCTTCTAGGGGGGTAAAATGGGTTTTCTAAACTGGTTTAAATATGATTTTATAGTTTTGAATGCAAAGGAATTGAGTTTTGAAGAGAAAAGAGCAAGGAGGCCATTTCATAGTTCGGCCGCCGAACATTGCTTGGTTTTGCTGCCTCCGAAGGTGAAGTTTGGCCGCCGAACGTTGCATGGTTTTGTATGCAGTTTTGGCCGCCGAAGGAGAGGCGGTTGGCCACCTATAAAAGCCCCGTTGATCGACAATGGAGTGTGTATTCACTCTCTTTTCGTGCAAGGGTAGGCTCACGCTCGCCTTTGGCTATTTTCATGATGTTTTTTCAAATCTTTCAAAGTTTTCATGAGTTTTCTCCTTGTTTTGAAGAGTTGTGAGTTTTGAGCAAGGTTTTGAAGTTTGAAGACTTTGGAGCTTGGATTCTCCATATCTTCAAGTTTGAGGTTGCACCAACTCTTGTTCTTCAAGAGGTAAGTGTAGATCCTTAGCTTTTATAAGGTTTTAAATGAGTTTTATGAAGGGTTAAGAGGGTTTTATGCATGTGTTGCATGGTATGCATGTTTAGGGTTTTGATACCTTTTATGACAAACGTATGTTATTGCATGTTAAGTGATGTTTTGTTGGGGGTATAGGCTAGTTTGAGACCCCTATATGTTTGTTGTATGAGTTATGCAGGTTTTGGAGAGGTTTGAGGCATGTTTTGGGTGTTTGGAAGGTTTGGGAGGCTTGAGTGCATGAGAGGCTGAGTTCTGGATGAACTCAGGTTCGGCCGCCGCAGGTAGTTTCGGTCGCCGAACATGCCTTTGAATGCTTGGTTTGGCCGCCTAACCTTGCCGCCGAAAGTGCCTGGCTTTCGTCTCTGGAGGAGACTTTCGGCCGCCGAACCTGCCTCCGAAAGTGCCTGACTTTCGGATCTGTGGGAGCATTCGGCCGCCGAATGTGCCACCGAAGGTGCCCTGTCTAGCCTTCCTTTGCTTGTTTTGCATGCATGTTTTGAGGTGTTTTAGAGGGGTTTTTGGGGAGATGTTTAGTATGATGTTAGAGTTGTTTGGTCCCTCATTTTGAGTCCACCTGTGTAGGATCGGACCTGGGGAACCGAGGAGGTCAGCAGAGTTAGCTGATTCAGAGATAGTTGGTCCTGAGTTAGCCCAACAGTTGCTAAAGGTGAGTGGAACAGAACTATGTTTTAAAGTTAATGAATGTTTTAGCATGATCCATGCATCATAAAATGCCATGATATGTATTAGGTTGTTGATAAGCGGTTGTCGAAGCCGTCAAAAATAAACCTATTAAACGATCAACAAATAAATTTGCAGATAGTGGCAATAGGGTAGAACCACAGGGAATTGACACTAAAGACCTTCCTAATAATGACCAAGGTAAAGTAAATAACAAGTAAATAAAAAAGGGGGGTTTTGTTTTGATGATAGTGAACTAATGGCAAAAGAGAGCAATAACTTAAAAAGATGAGAAATTTCAATAAGAAAAAGATTCTAGCTGAAGTGTGAGTCTTATTCAGTTTGTTTAGAATTGATCATTGATTTATTAAAGACTCCTATTTAATTTCAATAAATTAGTTTTGGTTATGGAAGACGCTTCTCACAACCAAATTCCTCCTTAGTTCTAGTTTGATTAGGAAACGTTCGCTAATCAAACACTAATCAACAAGTTGCCAAGGAACGTCCTTGGGGCATTGTAGCATCGCACAACTGTTGATTGCATTAAGACTTAGAGAAACCCAATTCTCTCCTTGCCAACCGCGTGGTCAAGTTTAGATTATGCAACCTGATTAAAAGTGTATTTGAACAACCTAAGCAATTACGGACCTAAACCATTCAAACAATATTACTTAAGCAATTTAAAAGCAATGGGCCCTTATTGATTCTAAAAGCAAGTAATATTTATTGAAAAGACCAGATTGCATAAATATTGAAATCAACAAGAGTTCAACAATGGAGTATTAAACCTCCTAATTCATCACAAATCTGAATATTCTCAACTTCAACTAGAAAATAATGAATTTAGCCACTCATGGTGACTAAAATACACAAAAGAGATGAAAAGAAAGAAAAGAAAGAACAGCTGAAGAGTTTCTGGAGAGGGAGAAGGTGCTGAGTTCCTGATCAGAAGCTACTCCTCTTGCTGGTTTTGAGACTCCCCTTTTATAGCTGAAGAATTGTCTAGGGTTTTGAAATCCCTTTTTGATTTGATGTTGGACTCCTCTTTTGATGTTGAATTTGATTGCAATTGGATTTCCTTGGATGAGAAGTTCTTTCGTGGCTCTTGGATTAGTGTTGGAAGTGATTGGATTGGATTTGGACTTCTGAAAATTCGGATTTCTGTTTGTTGTCCATTTTCCCGCTCTGCTGTAATTTTCTGCTGTCAAAGTGATTTGCCCGGCGATTTGACCAGTTTCTTCAAGTGTTTGGGCAAATCACTGGGCAAATTGCTTCTCTGTGAGTCAGTCCTCTATGCCTTTGCGAGTGCTTTGGCCAGTGATCTTCGATTGTTTTGGTCAAATCACATGCCCATATCACTGCTGTCTGTTGCTTCTGGGTATTTGCTTTAGCTTGATCTGGGCAGTGATTGGAGCAGATTTTTGGGCAAATCACTGGGCAAACCATCCTTTTGTAAATTTTCTGCACTTTTTCTTCCATTTTCCAAATTCTTCCTTTTCTGTAAAAACAAGATAAAAACTATAAATTAAACTGAAAAATGTGTAAATAAGCAATAAAGAAGATAATAAAAATGTGGCTAAATTATGCTTGATCAAATACCCCCACACCTAGCTTTTTGCTTATCCTCAAGCAACAAATAACTTAGCTAATCAAGCCCCCTTTTTCCTTAGAGCCTAAGTACCACTTAATCAGCCCCCCCTAGACACTTAAGCTGAAGTATCACAGTATAGAGTACATTCACCAAGGTCATCCTCTCCTTTCCTTGTTTCCTTTCACCTCCTATGGTCAAGAGAAAGGTTTCTATCTCAATCATGCTTCTTCTTTTATGTTAGGTTTAATGTAACCCCTAGGAGTGACTTGCCACCTTCTCTTTTTCTCCTTTTTATTTAATTTATATTTTTATTTTCAGCAGTACTTATTCTTATCCTTGCCTGAAAAAGTCACTAACCTTTTTACGCGATTGTGTACATGGGTGATACACCCCCGGTTACTCAGTTAGTCACTTGTTCAAGTGGCTACTAGCTCTGTTCATAGTCTAGACCATCGAAACTTATTTGCTTGAAAAAGTTACTGACCTTTTTACGCGATTGTGTACATGGGTGATACACCCCCGGTTACTCAGTCAGTTACTTCTCCAAGTGGCTATTAGGCTCAGTTCATAGTCTTAGACCATTGGAACAAGTTTGTGATTTGTGCTTTGTGCTGGTTTGTCATGATAGTTTGGGCAAATCAGCTCATAGGGAGTTACACTAGCTTTTTATTTGCATGTATTTTTATTTTTATTTCCCTTGACCACAACAAGTTTAAGGGTTCAATTCAAGTAAAGAACTTCCTAAGCGAAGGTAGCATACTGTGAGTGATTCAACTAAGGCTTAGAGGGGTGGCCAATCAATGGGGTCATGAGATAAGGAACTCTTTTAACTTCGTTATCTATGTTTGAGTAGAGCAAAAGCTAAGACAAAATTCTGTGTGTGTGTGCAAAAAGGGGTAAAAATAATGCAAAAAGCAACAAAAAGAATGTAAAAGAAAACTAAATATGGTGAAATCTGTGCAAAATATTCTCTAAACACCCCCACACCTATTCTAGACATTGTCCTCAATGTGTAAGCATATATATATGAAAGAATTAAGAGGGAAAAGGAAAGATATTTCCTGGCCTGGGGGTGATTTGACCAGTGACTTGGGCAGGCACTGGGCAAATCACTGGGCAAATCGCTATCTGTGGCGATGCTGGGGCAGAAAGTGGTCCACCAGCAGGTTCAACAAGTGCTCCATCCTCTGCATTTGGTCCTCAATCCTACTGAGACGAGCCTCTACTGTCTGGTTGGGGGCTTCGTCTTCGTGTGGCTGAGGAGCATCCTGCTGAGGGGCTGCTGGTGGTGGCTCATTTGCTGGTCCCTGGCCTATTGCCTGGGTTGTCCCATTTACTGGTTCTGCTGTGGAGGCTGGCTGCTGTGTGCTGGTGCTTATGGTGACTTTCTTCCTTCTGAAAACACGCTCATGGCGTGGCGTTACTGGACCTGCAGGTGCAATGGAAAAAACATCCCCCACCTTGCAAAGCAACCCCATATCATCCAATGTGCGTAGGTCCAAGGGGGTTGTTTTGGGGGTGGGGGAGAGGTCAGTATGTGCGGGGTGCAATAGTTTGAGATTCACTGCAATGGCAGTGATCAAAGGACCAAAAATCAAGGGCCTATTATATTGTATGATGCTGGATAGTTGGGTGGCAACCCAATATCCAAGATGAATTTTTCTGCCTCTGTGCATGCACCAAAGGATATACAATTCAGTTCTGGTCAGGATGTTGGAAGCATCCTTCCTCCCAGAAAATGTGTAGGCCAGGAATCTGTGAAGGTATTTCAGACTTGGGTTACTGAGGTATAGGTCCTTGGACCTAGTAGGAGAGTAAGAGTCTGGTGGATTGTCACTTAATTCCAAGTACACAGAGCTTGGATCAAACTCAGCAGGGAAGTCCCAGGTGGACTGAGGGCATTCACAGCCCATGGCTATGCCGAATTCCTGCAGGGATAAGCGAAATCGCTTCCTTAATAACCTAAATCCAATTGTGCCAGGTGTGTGTAGGTTATGCATGGCATTTTTATCAAAATAGAATGTGGTGAAAAACTCCTGTGTGAGTTCAAGGAAGGAAGGCATGCGCAGGAGGAAAAAAGTGTCCCAGCCAATAGCAGAGATCAGAGAACGTACCTGGGAATGGAGTCTCAGTGCTCCAAGGGTGGCATGGTGGATATACTTACCTAGGTGGTATGGCAGAGATGAAATTTTAAGCAACCTGGTGCGCTCAGAAATTTTGTTGAATGTCAGTGCTTTGACGATGTGATCTGGGTATGCTGGCCTGGGCAAATCGCTGGGCAAATTGCTGGGCATATCGCTTAGTGCGTCGCTGGGCACATCGCTTAGTGCGTCGCTGGTAAGTCCGTGGGCGTATCACTGGGCACAGCGCTGGTGAAATCAGTAGGCACGTCGTTGGGCACAGCGTGTGGCACATTGCTGGGCGCAGCACTTGGCAGATCCTTGGTCATATCAGTGGGCATATCAGCGCTTGGCATAGAGCTTGGCATAGTGCTTTGCACATTGCTGGGCGCATCAGTAGTCGTGTCCATGGGCACATCAGTGGTGGAATCGGTGGGCACATCACATGGCAGATCCGTGGGTGCATCAGTTTCTTTGGCGATGGTAGGTTCCAACTCTGGCTCTGACCTCGGTGGCGACTGAGTTCTTGGCCGTTTCTGGCTGTGGCCGGTGGGAGTGGTGGCTTCGGGTAACTTTTTGCCCTCAGGGTCTGCCGTCGGGGCTATTGTGGATGGCGGCGTTCTTTGCCGTTTCGTTTGCCGGCGATATATCTGGACGGCCGGTGAGTCGGTGCGTCCTGTTTCTGTACTTGTGGCCGGTGGTGTCTCGGTGTTGGTGGTGGTTGTTGGTAGTGTGTCCCACGCTTCATCGTCACTGTCAGAGGGGCTGGGTGGTCTGGGTAACCCTAATTTCTTCCACATGAATGGTCCGCCGGTGGCCCTCATCTTGATTCTTACCATGGTGGTCCTGAGTTTGCCGGTGGGTGAGTGGTGGTCGGAGAGAAGAAAGCTTGAAGAAGAAGAAGAGATAAAAAAACAGTAGTTTAGCGTAAAAATTAAAAATAAAAGAAAAGACTACTTAAAGTGATTAGGGAATGTGATCTGCCCTGATCATTAAATGCTGGCCCTCTGGATTTTTGACAGGGTGATTTGCCCAGTGATTTGGGTGAGCAGTGGGCAAATCACTTGGCCAGACCGCTTCTCCTTTGCAGTTGCTGGGCTGGTACTGTTCACGCCCTTTTCTGATGATGTGCTTGATTTTGCGATTGGACCGGTGATCTTGGTCAAATTATCTGGGCAATTGGGCAAATCACTGCCCCGATCACTTGTGATTATGGTACATTCAGTCGATTTGCCCGGCGATTTGGGCAAGTATTGGGCAAATCACTGGGCAAATCACTGCCTCTGGGCTGCCTCCCAGTAGCGCCCTGTTTTCTGTCTTGGGCTGGACTTCAGTGTCTTGCTCAGCAGTCTTGGGAAGGGGGATCCAAGGGAACCTCCTCCACAACATGGACAGTAAAACTTTCATAGAATCTCTTCAAACGATGCCCATTAACTTTGAAAACTTTGCTTGTTTGTGGGCTTCTAATGTCAACAGCTCCATGTGGATAAACATGCTCAACCAAAAATGGCCCAATCCACCTAGACCGAAGCTTTCCAGGGAATAATTTGAACCTGGAATCAAAGAGCAAAACCTTATCACCAACCTGGAAGTGTTTTCTGGAGATGTTCTTGTCATGGAAGGCTTTGGTCCTTGCTTTATAATCCCATGAAGCTTCATATGCATCACGCCTAATCTCCTCAAGCTCTTGAATCTGTAATTTTCTGTGAACTCCAGCCTCTTTTTCATCAAGATTACAGCTTTTCACAGCCCAATAGGCTTTATGTTCAAGTTCCACCGGTAGATGGCAGACTTTCCCATAAATCAGCCTATATGGAGACATCCCAATTGGGGTTTTATATGCTGTCCTATATGCCCATAAGGCATCATTGAGACGTGTACTCCAGTCCTTGCGATTTGGGCAGACCGTTTTCTCCAAGATGGACTTGATCTCCCTATTTGATACTTCAGCCAGCCCATTTGTTTGAGGATGATAGGCAGTAGATGTTCTATGGATGACATGGTGCTTCTTGAGGAGAGTTTCTACTACCTTGTTGCAAAAATGGGTGCCTCGGTCACTGATTATGGCTTTGGGCAGTCCAAATCTTGAGAAAATGTGGGATTTTACAAAATCACCCACTGTTTTTGCATCATCAGCTCTTGTTGCTTTGGCCTCAATCCACTTAGACACATAATCCACAGCAAGTAGTATGTAGGTGTTGCCAAAGGAAGGTGGGAATGGTCCCATGAAGTCAATGCCCCATATGTCAAAGATTTCACACACCATAATGGGTGCTTGTGGCATTTCACTTCTTTTGCCAAGGTTTCCCGTTTGTTGGCATCTTGCACATGACCTACAAAATAAATAAGCATCTCTAAATATGTTAGGCCAAAATAATCCACTTTCAAGGACTTTCAAGGCTGTCTTGCGTGGCCCAAAGTGACCTCCATAGCTGTAAGAGTGGCAGAAAGTTAGGACAGATGTGATCTCATGGTTTGGGATGCATCTCCTTATGACTTGGTCTGCACAATGCTTCCATAGGTAAGGCTCATCCCACACATAATACCTTGCCTCTTTCTTGATCTTGTCTCTTATGTGTTTGGGCAAATCAGTGGGCAAATCACCTATGGCAAGGAAGTTAACAATATCAGCATACCATGGTTCCTCTTCTTGGACAGCAAAGAGGTGCTCATCAGGGAAGGTCTCATTAATGGGGCATGTCTCCATCTCGGTCAGAATTCTGCTAAGGTGATCAGCCACAAGGTTCTCCTTGCCTTTCTTGTCACGGATCTCCAAGTCAAACTCTTGTAACAGCAATATCCATCTCACCAGCCTAGGTTTGGACTCTTTTTTCTTGATTAAATACCTTAGTGCAGCATGATCTGAGTATATAATCACCTTTGTACCAAGTAGGTAGGGTCTAAACTTCTCCAATGCAAACACAACAGCCAGCAACTCTTTTTCCGTGGTGGAATAATTGCATTGTGCAGCATCTAGGGTGCGTGAGGCATAGTGAATGACATGAGGAGAGTTACCTATGCGCTGTCCCAATACTGCACCTATAGCAAAGTTGCTGGCATCACACATGATCTCAAATGGAAGGGTCCAATCAGGTGGCTGGATGACTGGGGCAGAAATTAGGAGTGATTTGATCAAATCAAAGGCTGATTTGCAGCTGTCATCAAAGTTGAATGGTACATCCTGCTGTAACAATCTGCAAAGAGGCTGAGTTATTTTAGAAAAATCCTTGATAAACCTCCTGTAAAAACCAGCATGTCCAAGGAATGATCGAATCTCCCTAATGCTGGTTGGGTAGGGCAGATTTTTGATGGTGTCGATTTTGGCTTTGTCCACCTCAATCCCTTTTGCTGAAACAATATGGCCTAAGATTAAGCCATGGCTGACCATGAAGTGGCACTTCTCATAGTTGAGAACCAAGTTTGTCTCCAAACACCTTTGAAGTATCTTCTCCAAGTTGGCTACGCATTCATGGAATGAGTTGCCATACACCGTAAAGTCATCCATGAAGACTTCAATGATCCTCTCCACATAGTCAGAAAAAAATGCTCATCATGCACCTTTGGAAAGTGGCTGGTGCATTGCAAAGACCGAAGGGCATCCTCCTAAATGCGAATGTGCCAAATGGGCATGTGAAAGTGGTCTTCTCTTGGTCTTCTGGTGCAACGGGGATTTGATAAAATCCAGAATATCCATCAAGGAGGCAGTAATGGCTTTTTCCAGCAAGTCTCTCAAGCATTTGGTCCATGAAGGGCAAGGGAAAGTGGTCCTTTCTTGTGGCTGTGTTGAGCTTCCTGTAGTCCATGCAAACTCTCCACCCATTTTGTACACGAGTGGGTACTAGCTCTCCTTCAGAATTAGGGACAATGGTAATCCCGGTTTTCTTTGGTACCACATGGATGGGACTCACCCATTTACTGTCAGAAATGGGGTAGATTACCCCAATGTCTAGGAGCTTCACAATCTCCTTCTTTACAACCTCCATCATAGGTGGATTCAGCCTTCTTTGTGCCTCACGAACAGGTTTGCACTCATCCTCCATAAGTATCCGATGCATGCATGTTGAGGGTGAGATACCCTTTATGTCCTCCAATGTCCACCCAATTACCTTCTTGTGTCTCCTCAACACATCCAGGAGCTTTTCCTCTTCTTCTTGGCTGAGCTGGTTGGAGATGATTACTGGAAGTGTATTTCCAGCTCCCAAGTAGGCGTATTTGAGGTGATTAGGCAAGGGTTTCAGTTCTGGTGCATTTTCTTTCTGCTGGATTTCTGTCTGCCTGCTGTCTGATTTGAGCTGTGATTTGAGCAGATTTTCTGGTGTTCTGGGCAAATCACTGGGCAAATCACCCACATCCAGCAAGTTACTACAGTCTGCTGTTTTGTCTTCTTCAGAGATGTTGCTGTCCACTTTTCCTTTCCTGCAAAGACCTTCATAAAGTAAGTTTTCTTGATCAAAATCAAAAACTTCTTGACTTAAATTATCAATAACATCGAGTCCATAAACATGAGAAACATCATTGGGGAATTTCATGGCATCATAAACATTAAATTTGATAACTTCCCCTTCAAACTCCATAGTCAATGTGCCATCATGCACATCAATTTTTGTTCTTGCTGTGCTCAAGAATGGTCTCCCAAGTAGGATATCAGAGGTGGTGTTGCTCTTGTCTTCCTCCATGTCAATAACATAAAAATCTGCTGGAAAGACTAATTGGTCCACTTGCACCAACACATCTTCAAGCACTCCTTTAGGGTAGACAATGGATCGGTCAGCCAATTGGATCACAATGCTGGTGCCTTTGAGTGTACCTGCATTTAACAAGTTAAAAATAGACAGAGGCATGACATTTATTGAAGCTCCAAGGTCACACATGGCCTTCTTTATTCCCACATTGCCTATTTTGCATGAAACCGCAAACATTCCTCTATCTTTGCATTTGACTGGTAGTTTCCTTTGGATGACAGCTGAAACACACTCCCCCACACTTACCTTTTCATGTTCAGCAAGTTTCCTTCAGTTGGTGCATAGCTCTTTGAGAAACTTGGCATACCTTGGAATTTGTTTGATAGCATCAAGTAGAGGTATGTTGATTTCTACCTTGCGAAGTGTCTCCAATATCTCTTTTTCCTCTTTCTCCTTTTGGGACCTTGCAAATCTCTTTGGGAAGGGAGGAAGTACCTTGAATTTCTCCATAGGTTGCTGTTTCTGCCTTTGGCTGGATTCTGCCTGGTCTGTTGATTTGGGCAGATCACTGCTGGACAGCTTAGTTTGCCCAGCGATCGGGTCAGAATTGGGCAAATCACTGCCCTGATCACTTTCTGGCAGAATTTCTTCCCTGGTCTGTTTTTGCAATTTTTCAACCCTATTGTCTTGCAACTCCTTTCCACTCCTCAATGTGATGGCACTAACATATTGTCTTGGATTTACCTCAGTTTGGGAAGGTAGCTTTCCTTGTGATTCAATTTTGTTCAAGGATGAAGCCATTTGCCCCATTTGTTTCTCAAGATTCTGCACAGTATTTGCCAAATTTTTCACAATCTCTTCAAGAGATGCATTAGAATTCTGAGGTGCAGCTTGAGCTTGGTTTCTTTGCTGGTGGCTTGGATATTGCTGTCCCCTTGCATAACTAAAATTTGGATGGTCCCTCCAACCTGGATTATAAGTATTTGCATAGGGATCATACCTTCTTTGCCCATTGAAACCTCCAACAGCATTGACTTGCTGGTCCTCCTCTTGAAGGGAAGGACATAGATCAGTTGGGTGGTTGTTGGCACATATTCCACATGTCTTGGGCTGCTGAATCTGCTGGACTTGTTGGGTTTGACCCACAACAAGGCTACGGACAGCATTGGTGAGTTCAGAAAGTTGGGATGTTAAAATGGAATTACTCACCTCATTTACATTCCTTGTTGGCAGCTCTTGGTCTCCAAATTGTTGAGAAGCTGCAGCCATGGAGGAAATTAAGTCCCTCATCTCTCGAGGTGATTTTTTTTCAATTGTTCCTCCACAGGCTGCGTCAATAAATTTTCTCTCCGAGGGTAGCAAACCTCCATAGAAGTACTCAATGAGAGATTGGTCAGAAATATCATGCCGAGGGCAGCTTGTGCACAACTTTTTGAACCTCTCCCAGTACTCATACAAGCCTTCAGAGTGCTTTTGCTTTATGCCACTTATTTCTCGACGGATGCCTATGGCTTTTGAGGTTGGAAAGAATTTTCTCAAGAATGCTCTTACCATATCAGCCCATGATGTGATGGATCCCGGTGCCAAGTAGGATAACCATTCTTTGGCATAGTCGTCAAGGGAAAATGGGAAGGCTCTAAGTTTGATATCTTCTTCTGGAATGCCTTGGGGTCTCAAGGTTGAGCATACAACATGGAATGCCTTCAAATGCTTGTGAGGATCTTCATTTTCTAGGCCTCTGAATTTGGGAAGGAGATGGATCAGACCTGTTTTTAGCTCAAAGGGTGCTGTCAATGGGGGATATTCAATGCATAAGGGTGCTTGGTCTCCAGCTGGTTCAGCTAACTCTCCAAGAGTTCTCTCCCGTGGTTGTGGCTGTGGTGGGTGGACAGGGATGGGCAGATTTCCAGCTTGAATTTCAGCTTCTTCACGGACAGCAGGTTGTTGTGCCATTGCTGGATTTTCTGCCATATCCAGAAATTCAGTTTCTGGTTCAACTACAGCAGTTGCAGGTGCGGTGATGAAGGTTTCTGCTGGTGCAGAAATTTCTGCAGTAGGTGCAGTAGGTGGTCTGTGAGATGGTGTTGTTGATGAAGATGGTCTTGAGGCTTGGTTCCTCAAATTTACTTGCTTCCTTAAGCTCTTGGCAGTCTTTTCAATCTCCGGGTCGTAAAGAAGAGTGTCTTTACGGCCAGACCTGGTCATAAAGGGAAAATACGTTAGTTTAAATCAATTCCCCGGCAACGGCGCCAATTTTTGATAGGCGGTTGTCGAAGCCGTCAAAAATAAACCTATTAAACGATCAACAAATAAATTTGCAGATAGTGGCAATAGGGTCGAACCACAGGGAATTGACACTAAAGACCTTCCTAATAATGACCAAGGTAAAGTAAATAACAAGTAAATAAAAGAGGGGGGTTTTGTTTTGATGATAGTGAACTAATGGCAAAAGAGAGCAATAACTTAAAAAGATGAGAAATTTCAATAAGAAAAAGATTCTAGCTGAAGTGTGAGTCTTATTCAGTTTGTTTAGAATTGATCATTGATTTATTAAAGACTCCTATTTAATTTCAATAAATTAATTTTGGTTATGGAAGACGCTTCTCACAACCAAATTCCTCCTTAGTTCTAGTTTGATTAGGAAACGTTCGCTAATCAAACACTAATCAACAAGTTGCCAAGGAACGTCCTTGGGGCATTGTAGCATCGCACAACTGTTGATTGCATTAAGACTTAGAGAAACCCAATTCTCTCCTTGCCAACCGCGTGGTCAAGTTTAGATTATGCAACCTGATTAAAAGTGTATTTGAACAACCTAAGCAATTACGGACCTAAACCATTCAAACAATATTACTTAAGCAATTTAAAAGCAATGGGCCCTTATTGATTCTAAAAGCAAGTAATATTTATTGAAAAGACCAGATTGCATAAATATTGAAATCAACAAGAGTTCAACAATGGAGTATTAAACCTCCCAATTCATCACAAATCTGAATATTCTCAACTTCAACTAGAAAATAATGAATTTAGCCACTCATGGTGACTAAAATACACAAAAGAGATGAAAAGAAAGAAAAGAAAGAACAGCTGAAGAGTTTCTGGCGAGGGAGAAGGTGCTGAGTTCCTGATCAGAAGCTACTCCTCTTGCTGGTTTTGAGACTCCCCTTTTATAGCTGAAGAATTGTCTAGGGTTTTGAAATCCCTTTTCGATTTGATGTTGGACTCCTCTTTTGATGTTGAATTTGATTGCAATTGGATTTCCTTGGATGAGAAGTTCTTTCGTGGCTCTTGGATTAGTGTTGGAAGTGATTGGATTGGATTTGGACTTCTGAAAATTTGGATTTCTGTTTGTTGTCCATTTTCCCGCTCTGCTGTAATTTTCTGCTGTCAAAGTGATTTGCCCGGCGATTTGACCAGTTTCTTCAAGTGTTTGGGCAAATCACTGGGCAAATTGCTTCTCTGTGAGTCAGTCCTCTATGCCTTTGCGAGTGCTTTGGCCAGTGATCTTCGATTGTTTTGGTCAAATCACCTGCCCATATCACTGCTGTCTGTTGCTTCTGGGTATTTGCTTTAGCTTGATCTGGGCAGTGATTGGAGCAGATTTTTGGGCAAATCACTGGGCAAACCATCCTTTTGTAAATTTTCTGCACTTTTTCTTCCATTTTCCAAATTCTTCCTTTTCTGTAAAAACAAGATAAAAACTATAAATTAAACTGAAAAATGTGTAAATAAGCAATAAAGAAGATAATAAAAATGTGGCTAAATTATGCTTGATCAGTTGTATTGCACTAGTATTCACGAATATGATGCATTGCATAATATGTTGTTGATGTGGATGAATATTGGATGATCCTTAGCCCTTCATATTAGATGAGATGATATTATACGAGATAGAAAGACCAGGTCGCCCCTGGCACTAGGTTATATGTAAGTGAACACTAGGTGAGGCCGTATCGCCCCTGGTGTAGTTGGACATGTTATGAGATGAGTTATTTAAGCGAATACCAGGTGAGGCCGTATCGCCCCTGGTACAGTTGGACATATTACGATATGTAGAGGGCTATTGGTGACAAGTTCATCCTTGATGTGATATGTTTGTGATGTGATGCATTTCATGAGAGCATATGTTTTAAATGGATTTGTATTATTGTTCTGCTCACTGGGCTTTAGTAGCTCATCCCTCTCCCAAATTCTCAGTTTTGCAGGGCCAATCAGAGTTAGCACGGGATAACAGCTAGGGTAAAGTGTATGTAATAGATAATAGTGGACATGATGTAATTTAACGTAATGTATTGTAAGTCATGTAATGTTTAATGATGAATAGGGTTGTGCTTTGCCCTAGTGTGTGGATAATCCCTTTGTACATGTATCCTGTTTTATGTTTCTTGATGAGAACTTTGTTGAACCAAGCCTGAACTATGTTATCCTGACCCTAGGGGTTCTATGTGTTCAGACATAGTGCATACAGGTCAAGCTTGATAAAGGGAAGAAAAGTTTTTCAGTTTTTATGTTTATGTTTGATCATGTATGGGATTTATCAGGTACACAGTGTTTAGGATAGGCTTGCTACGGGTCCCGGCAGCCTTAAGCCGACCTGGATCCTAGCGCCGGTAGCGGTCTGGTTTTCGGACTGTTACAGATTGGTATCAGAGCCCTAGGTTCATATGGTCGGACCTAGAGTGTGTCGGGCTCATAGAGTTTATAGAAGGGCAAGCACAATAGGAAAAATCATGTCCACTAGGATAGGATGTGTAGTCCTGTCTTGCATGATGATGTGAATGCCATGATGAGATGCTATGTGTTGTGAATTCATGTGTTTTCACATGGATCATTTGATGTTATGCGTGATGTTGTGCTTTTCAGAAGCAGGATGAGAGGAACTCGTCAATCTGCTAGATTGACTGGAGCTCCACCAGAGAATGAGGGCATGGATGCCCATCCCCCTGTTCTGCAAAGGGCAAGGTCTTGTAGGACAAGCAGAGAAGGAACATCAAGGGACCCTAGGCGGTCTTTTGATACAAGCAGGAAGGGATCAGTTCTGGGCAGAATGTCAGTTGATGAGAGGGAATCAGAAGAGGAGGATCAGAGAAGAGATAGTAGTTTGGGCATGAGTATGTCGGCAGAGGGTATGGACGTGTCCCAAGGAGGCGCTCAGGCCTCGGGTTTTGTTCACCCACCCCAGTATCAATCCTATCCTCAGGGCTTAGGATATCCGATGGGAGGTACATCGGATTACTTCAGTTATTACCCATATCCCACCTTCATGCCCTATCCTCCCTTTTACCCATAGTATCCCATGTTTCCACCCTCATCATTCTATCCAGGTTCAGCAAACCCTAACCCAGGGAATGTTGCACCTCCTCCACCACCAGTAGAACCAAGTGTCCCTGATGTCCAGATATCCAAATCTAGCTCATCAGTTGGGGGTAAGGTAAAGATGACGGATTACTTAAAGTTGGATGCCCCAAAGTTTGAAACAGGTGATGACCCTTTTGAGTATCTCAAAACGGTAAAGATGATAACTGATGAGTTGGGAGCAAGTGAGAGTAGAGCCATTCAGATGGCATCACATTGAAATGCAAGAAGGCAAGAGAATGGTTCAAAACTTATGTGGACCCAAGGTTGGAAAGCTTCTCCTGGGAGCAGTTTGCCAATGAGTTTGCAGGATGGGCTTTTCCAGACAGTTCAAGGGAGCTTAAGCTGATTGAGTTTGAACAGTTGAGGCAAACGGAAGAGATGAGTGTGGATGAGTTTACAGATAAGTTTTTGGAACTATTACCGTTTGCAGGACAAGGTTTTGATACAGACCAGAAGAAAGCTAGGAGGTATACCATGAGGCTCCATTTCAGGTATTCCTCCTTGATAGAATCAGCAGAAAGGGAGAGTTTCCATGCTATAGTAGATATGGCACGGAAGATGGAGGCTAGTGCCATCATTCATGGGACAATTAAACAGTCTGTGGCACAGTCTTTGGGTCTGAAAATTCCAGGAATGAGTGATGTTAATCTCTCCCCTCTGAGCGAGGCTGTCACAAAGAGTAAGAAGGGAGACAGAGGCCTGAGAAGATCAAAGAAGAACAAGTTCTGGAACTAGATAAAGTATGGTTTGGGAATAGGTGATGGTTCGAGCTCTGGTATGGCCAACTCCAGATGTTCGAGGTGCGGTAGGCCGCACAAGGGAGTCTGTCTAGTGGGGACAACTGCATGTTTCAGGTGCGGACAGGAGGGGCACATGGCACGTGAGTGTCCCACCGCGACCGTGGTAACACAGTTCCAGCAGACAGCTTCAGATAGAGTGGCTCAGCTAGGAGCTCTAGCCATGGCGCAGGGCAGAGGAAGAGGGAGAGTTCCTTCTTCCGCAGGTTCTCCAAGTGAAGGTCCATCAGCTCCAGCACGGATCTTCACCATGACGCAGCAGGAAGCTGATACATCAGACATGGCAGTGACAGGTACTTTTCACTCCCTTATGTTTGGATGTGTCTGCTTTTATGAACCCTGATGTTTCTCTTTCCTTATTGCTTTGAGAGCCATAGAGAGTCTGGGTTTGATAGCTTCTGGGATTAGAGTGTCTTCTTTGGGTCAGCGGACCCGAGTGTGATCCATCAGTGGCAGAGTCAGTCTGCCAGTAGAGTTCAGTGTTTGTTGTGAGTAGGTGCCTTCCAGCTGACCTAGTGGTTCTAGAGTGACTGTTTGATGTCATTCTAGGGGTGGATTGGCTAGCTACTCATAGTACTGCCTTAGATAGCAGAGGCAGGGTAGTCTTGTTTAGAGATCAGGATGGATCAAAGGTGGTCTTTTGAGGGGACAGTGTAGAGATGCCTAGAGGTTTGATATCAGCCCTATAGGCTCGTAGACTGTTCAGGAAAGGTTGTCAGGGGTTTATTGCTCCTGGTAGGGGAGCATAGCAGGTAGTCAGTTTGGGGGGGGAACCAGTTTCAGTGCCTGCAGTCAGAGAATTCTTAGATGTTTTCCCATACAAGTTGCCAGGTTTACCACCTGCTAGAGTTTGAAATTAAAGTGCGGATGGGAACCAAACCCGTCTTTATCACTCCCTACAGGATGGCACCTGTAGAGTTAAAGAAAGAGAAAGAGTAGTTGCAAGAGTTGGTAGACAAGGGTTTCATCCGACCGAGTACCTCCCTTTGGAGTGCTCTAGAGTTGAACAAAGGATGAATCCTTAAGGCTTTGTATCGACTGTAAGTCGTGGGACAAAGTCACTACCAAGAGGAAGTATCCGTTACCTTGGATCGACGATCTATTTGAGACCAGCTAGCAGTAGCCGGTTGTCTTTCCAAGATAGATCTGAAATCCAGGTACGATCAGTTAAGAATAAGAATAGAAGATGAACTGAAGATAGCGTACATGATGAGATATGGGCACTAGGGATCCTTAGTAATGCAGTTCGGGTTAAGAAAGGCCCCCATAGCAGTTGTGGATCTCATAAGCATAGTGTTTAGTGGGATTCTGGATCACTCCGGTATTGGCAACACCATGGTGAGTTCCAAAAACACAGAGGAGAGTGCCCATTAGCAGAAGATAGTGTTGCAGACCTTGAAAGAACATGGCTTGTGTGCCAAGTTCTTCGGATGTGAGTGCTGGTTGAGGAGTATTTCATTCTTGGGGTATGTTGCATCAGAAAAAGGAATCAAAGTGAACCCCAAGAAGGTGGAAGCTGTAGCTAACTAGCCTAAACCCACTGGCAGGTTACTATAGGAGGTTCAGTCAGGACTTCTGTAGAAGTTGCAGCTCCTCTAACCAGATGGACCAAGAAGGACCATAAGTTGTGTGGTCTGATCAGTGTAAAAAGAGTTGTGAAAAGCTTAAGAAAAGGTGACGTCAGTACCAGTGGTGGCTCTGTCTACCCGTAATAAGGATTTCACAGTGTTATGTGATGCATCCCTTGTGGGACTAGATTGTGTGTTAATGCAAAGTGGCAGGGTAATTACTTATGTTTCTAGGCAGCTGAAGAAGCATGAGTTGAATTATCCTACACATGATCTAGAAATGGCAGTAAGATGTGGAGACAATACCCATATGGGGTCAAATGTGCGATCTTTATAGATCAAAGGAGCTTGCGGTACATCTGGAGTAAAAAAAAAAAGAAGAGATGAATATGAGGCAGAGGTAATGGGTAGAAGTGCTTAGCGACTCTGATTTTAAGATTCAGTATCTACTAGGTGAGGCAGATGAGATGTTAGCTGCCCTCAGTCGGAAGTCGCTTAACAGGTTATCCTGTATTGCAGTAGAGACAAGATCGGTGATTAGAGCAACAATCAGAACTGCTGTGAGTCAGCAGAAGTGTAAGACAGATGTTCGTAGAAGGTGTGTAGAGTTCCAGAAGGGATAAAAGTTTTAGCAGAGTGTGCAGCAGAAGTTGCTGGAGGAGTAGAAGGGTAAATTAGCTTTAAGATACATCGGACCCTTTGAGATCCTGTAAAGGATTGGGAATGTAGTCTACAAGCTAGCTTTACCTACTTCAATGGAAGCGCTCCATTCGGTTTTTCCATGTTCCTACGATGTGTGAGTTCATGTCGGATCCGAGTGAGGGTCTTAAGGAACCAGAGGTCGAGATCGCAGGGGATCTCACCTATGTTGAGCAGTTAGTACGGATCGCGGACACACAGGGTAGAGAGTAGAGGAACAAGGATATCCCGATGGTAAAAGTCCCTTGGAATCACCTCTGTATGAAAAATGCGTCTGGGAGTGTAATACCCGGCTAGAATCCGGCATCGGGATTCCTGCCTTCCGGCGGAATCTAGGGTGTTGGATCTCTCTAGAAGGGGTAAAATGTGCCTTCTAAAATGTTTTTCACATGATTTCATGGTTTTAAATGGAAAAGAATTGAGTTTTGAAAAGGGAAAAGACCAAGGAGGCGTTTGCCAGGTTCGGCCGCCGAAAGTGAAGTTCGGCCGCCGAACATGGAAAGGCTTCGGGAGCGCCTTTGGCCTCCGAAAGTCTTGTTTGAACGAGCCAAGGTTCGGCTGCCGAAAGTCAAGTTCGGCCGCCGAACATGCATGAGTTTAGGGGGCACGTTAGGCTGCCGAAGGTCTTCGACCAGGCCACCTATAAAGGGCCCTCAGATCGGAAATGGGTGAGTTTTCTTCCCATTCTCGAGCTCAGGTGAGTTCTTGTGCTCTTTTGGTCGTTTTCGTGTTTTCTCTACCCATCTCTCAAGTTTTTCATGATTTCTACCCTTGTGTTTGAAGATTTAAAGCTTAAAAGGAGTTTTGGGAGCTTGGAGCTTTTGGAGCTTGGATTCTCCACACCTCCGAGTTAGGGATCACACCACTCTCGATCTTCAAGAGGTAAGTGTAGATCCTTGCTTCCCTAGTGTTTTCATGAAGTTTTAAGAAGTTTTTGATGGTTGAGTATGGGTAGATATGCATGTTTAGGTTTATGTGGGTTTTATACCCAAATGTATGTTATGTGATGTTTGTGTTGAGGAGTTTATGTTAGTTTATGCTCCTTTATGCTTGTGGGAGTGAGTATGCATGATTGGGAGAGAGTATGTGAGGATTCGGGTATATTTGAGTTTGGTTTTTGGCTTGGCAGAATCGGACCTGTCGTCCAGAGGGGACCAGGTTCGGCCGCCGAAAGGAGTTTCGGCCGCCGAACCTGCATGGGAGGCAGTCTTTAGGCTGCCGAATGTGCCCCCGAAGGAGGGACTTTCGTTTCTGTCCTAGGGTTTCGGCCGCCGAACCTGCCGCCGAACCTACCCGAGTTTCGTCTCTGGAAGGGACTTTCGGCCGCCGAAGGTGCCGCCGAAAGTGCCCTGTCCAGCCGTTTCTTGGGTGTTTTCCATGCATGTTTAAGTGATGTTTAGAGGGGTTTTTGGGGAGTTGTTTATGAGTTGTTAGAATATGTTTGGCACCTCATTCGAGTCCACCTGTGTAGGATCGGACCCGAGAGACCGAGGAGGCCAGTAGTGTTAGCAGTTGCAGAGTCAGTCAGCGTCTGCCAGGAGGTGAGTAGAACTAAACTTAATCTTTTATGCACAAAATCTAATGCCTAAAGCATGTTCATGCATCATGATTATATGTAGTAGGTTGATTGCACTAGTTTCACGAATATGACGCATTGCATTATTTGATGTTGATGGAGGAAGGGTGGACCGAGGCGACTTCAATAGCCCATATCTGTCACGAGTCTTGTCTTAGTCCTTTGAGAGCCGGACAAGTACATGTAGGAAAGTCCATGTGAGCTCTCTGTGGACCAGACACCATGTCATGTATGTTACAGGCCTTTGTGAGCTCCTATGGGGGAGCCGGGCACCGACAGAGGGATTTTTGATGTCATGTCCATCCTCTGAGAGGAAAGATGCATGCAAAAAGACAGACTCTCAGAAACCAGGGTCCGTGGGGAATAAATATTGCATAAGCCCCGAGGCGGACAAAATTATGTGATTTCTCTGTGTTATGATGCATTTCATGAAAGCATGTAATGAATGAACTGTTTTCTCTGTTTCTACTCACTGGGCTTTTTAGCTCATCCCTTTCCCCTAATCCCAGTTTTGCAGGCTTGAGAGAGTCCAGAGGCAGCAGGGTAAAGTCAAGTTGTATGTATATGTAATAGTTTATGTTGCAGTCTAGTAGTTCTAGAAGTGGACATGTAATATAAGTTGATGTAATATAAGTTGATGTAATATAAGTTGATGTAATGTAATTTGAGATAATGTATGTAACTGATAGTAGAGTTTATGTTTATGGATTAGAGTGTGCTTGGCCCTATAGACTGGTTAATCCCTGTTGATGCATGGTTATGTAATGTTTTTATGTTGAGTTGAGAACCAGGCTTGTTGTATGTAATGTTGACCCAGCTAGAGTATTTGATAAGGGCTCTAGCATGGGAAAGTTTATGTTCACAGTTATGTTTTAGCAGACGGATCAAGCTTGGTGTATGTTCAGTTTTACAGGTTTTATGTTAAAGTTTTGTTCATGCATGGGATTTTACCAGGTAACAGTATGTATGTTAGCTTGCTACGGGTCCCGGCGGCCTTAAGCCGATCTGGATCCTAGCGCCGGTGGCGGTTCGGGCCGTTACAGAGGGGTATCGGTTTCCGGGTCGTTACAGAATGGTATCAGAGCCTTGGGCCTCGAGAGTACGGTGTGTTGCACATCGGAAAGAGGTTGGCTTAGAGGTCGTAGAAGGGCAAGCACAATAAGAAAGATTCAGAGTAAGATCATGTCCACTAGGATAGGATGTTGAGTCCTGTCTTGATGATGATGTGTAATGCCATGATTTTATGCATGTGCATTAATGTTATGTATGATATGCTATGTATGTATGACATGTATGTAGGTTCATGTGTTTTCATATGAACCATATGATGCTAATGATTGATTGTATGCTCGTGTGTTGTTCTTCAGAGGAGCCAGAATGCGAGGTGCTCGTCGATCTGTGGAATCGACTGGAGTTCCATCTGAGAGGGAAGGTATGGACACCTTTCCCCCTGCTCTGCCTAGAGCGCAGTCGTGGGGAGTTAGCAGATGGGGAACATCAAGGGACCCTGGAAGGTCTTTTGATGTAAGCAGAGAAGCAATGGCTCCAAGAAGGATGTCAGCTAGTATGAGGGAAGTAGAGATGGATGTTCAGAGAAGAGATTTCAATTTGGGAATCAGAGTGCCAGAAGAAGGTATGGGAGATTCTCAGGAGGATGCTCAAACTCAGGATTCCAGAATTTCAGGTTCAGGAGGGATTGATCCCTCCACTCTGAGTACAGCCGCCACTAGAAGAGTGAAGTGGGGCAGAACCCTTAGGGGTAAGAAGAAGAAGTTTTGGCAGAATTTGAAGGCTAGTTTGGGTTTTGGTGGCTCAAGCTTTGGCTCAGGCAGTTCAAAATGTTTGAGGTGCGGAAGGCCGCACAAGAGAGTCTGTCTCGCGGGAATGACAGCATGTTTCAGGTGCAGACAGGAGGGGCACATAGCACGTGAGTGTCCTACTGCGCCCAGGTTGGCTCTGTCCCAGCAAGCAGCTTCAGGTAGAGCAGCTCAGCCAGTAGCTCCAGCCGTGTTTCAGGTTAGTGGTCGAGGCAGAGGAAGAGGGTCAGCCCCTCATTCCTCAGGTTCCCATGGAGAAGGTCCGTCAGCTTCAGCTCGGATCTTCACCCAAGCTCAGCAGGAGGCAGACACATCAAACATGGTGGTGTCAGGTACGCTCACTTTTGAACGTTCTGATGTGTAAGTTTTTGTGAACCCTAGTGAGTTTCTCTTTCTTTAGTTGCTCTAGGAGCCGTCGAGAGGTTGAGTGATAGCTTCTAGGCTAGAGTGTTCTCTTTGGGTCAGTGGACTCAAATGTGATCCATCTGTGGCAGAGTCAGTCTGCCGGTTCAGTTCTGTGTCAGTTGGGAGTAGATGCCTTCCACTCGACTTTGAGGTCCTAGACTTGATTGTCTGGACGTCAATCGAGGGATGGATTTGGTTTTTCTACTCGTGGTGCTATCTTGGTCTGCAGAAACAAGGTAGTCAGGTTCAGAGGACAGGATGGGTCAAAGATTTTCTTCTGAGGGGACACAGTAGGGATGCCTAGAGGTTTAATGTCAGCCTGTAAGGTTCGTAGGGTGCGTAGGAGGGGTTGTCAGAGGGTTCTAGCTCTTGTTGAGAGTTCAACAGTCAGGTCGGGGAACCAGCCTCAGTGCCAGTTGTTAGAGAGAGGGTTCTTAGATGTCTTCCCAGGCGAGTTGTCAGGTTTACCATCTGTCAGGGAGTTAGAGTTCGGTATAGGAGTGGTGTCTGGACGCAGAACCATTTCTACTCTTCCCTATAGGATGGCGCCTGCATAGAGAGAGGTAGCAGTAGAGTAGAGGCGAGACTTGGTAGACAGGGGGTTTTGTCCGACCTAGTACCTCACCCTGGATTGCTCCAGTATGGTTGTGGGAAACGAAGGATGCATCCTTGAGACTTTGTAACGACTGTAAGCGGTTAAACAAGGTCACTACCAAGGGCAGGTATTCCCATGTAGGATGGACGATCTATTGGAACAGTTAGTAGAAGCTGATTGTTTTCCAAGATAGATCTGAAATCTGGGTACTACCTGTGAGAGTTAGCCTTAGATTGGGTTAGCAGTGAGAAGAAGCCAGTTAGTGAAGATGAGAAGAGAAAAGTAAGAGCAGAGAAGGAGGAAGACAGAGAAGGATCAGAGTAGCGCAGCAGAAGCTCGTGGAGTTTAGGAACCTGGGAGTTCTTACTCCAGCGTTTGGTGTCTCTCTTTGGAGAGAAGCTTTAGGATTCGCTTGCTTGCTTGCATGCTTGTGTTTGTTGTTTTAACATTCGGGGACGAATGTTTTTGTAAGGGGGGAAGAATGTAATACCCGGCTAGAATCCGGCATCGGGATTCCTGCCTTCCGGCGGAATCTAGGGTGTTGGATCTCTCTAGAAGGGGTAAAATGTGCCTTCTAAAATGTTTTTCACATGATTTCATGGTTTTAAATGGAAAAGAATTGAGTTTTGAAAAGGGAAAAGACCAAGGAGGCGTTTGCCAGGTTCGGCCGCCGAAAGTGAAGTTCGGCCGCCGAACATGGAAAGGCTTCGGGAGCGCCTTTGGCCTCCGAAAGTCTTGTTTGAACGAGCCAAGGTTCGGCCGCCGAAAGTCAAGTTCGGCCGCCGAACATGCATGAGTTTAGGGGGCACGTTAGGCTGCCGAAGGTCTTCGACCAGGCCACCTATAAAGGGCCCTCAGATCGGAAATGGGTGAGTTTTCTTCCCATTCTCGAGCTCAGGTGAGTTCTTGTGCTCTTTTGGTCGTTTTCGTGTTTTCTCTACCCATCTCTCAAGTTTTTCATGATTTCTACCCTTGTGTTTGAAGATTTAAAGCTTAAAAGGAGTTTTGGGAGCTTGGAGCTTTTGGAGCTTGGATTCTCCACACCTCCGAGTTAGGGATCACACCACTCTCGATCTTCAAGAGGTAAGTGTAGATCCTTGCTTCCCTAGTGTTTTCATGAAGTTTTATGAAGTTTTTGATGGTTGAGTATGGGTAGATATGCATGTTTAGGTTTATGTGGGTTTTATACCCAAATGTGTAACAGCCCGGAAACCGAACTGCCACCGGCACTAGGATCCAGATCGACTTAAGGTCGCCGGGACCCGTAGTAAGCCTGCTATCCTGTCTATAGACCTGTGAAATCCCATACCTGATCATACATTTGCTGTGAAAACATAAACCTTTTCTTCATTCCAAGGCTTAACCTGTGCATGCACTCTCTCTGTGCTCTACTAATCCCTACTAGAGCTCCTCATGGCTCTAGGCGGATCAAACTCATAATGTTAAGCCTGGTTTTACTCATAACCATACAAGAATAAAGAAACATACATAAACTGATCATGTGACTCCACAAAGGGATTACAAGTCTTATAAATCAAGCACCATTCTATACATTGTACATACACTGTACATATACATTATCTCTATACATTTACATGTCCACACTAGCTATTACAATACTCTGTACTCTTCCTGTACCCTGCTGAGTTCTCTCTGACCTCTGAACCTGCACAACTGGAGTTAGGGGAGAGGGATGAGCTACTATAGCCCAGTGAGTAGAATAGTAAAATAACAGGTGATAAAACATGCTCTCATGGAATGCAACACATAATCACATCACCTCGGCCGGACGGATCAAAACTCCCTCTATCTCATCTGGGGTACCTAAGTACCATGTGCCTGGTCCCCGTAGGGCTGTTCCAGGTCTTTGTATTGTGCCTGGTCCCCGTAGGGCTGTTCCAGGTCTTTCCTCTGAGGGCTAATGAATCCTCACGAAGTCCATGCCGTCTCACATAAACAATGTACAAGGAGCAATGCCAAGTACAAGGATAAATGCAATGCATCATCTTTGTGTACACTAATGCACTCACCCTATAGCATATTCATGATGCATGAAGCATGATAAAATATTCAGTTCTCATATTAAAACATTAAGTTAAATTCCACTCACCTTTAGTTATCTCTGAACTGACTCTGCAGGTTCTGACACTGAACTCACTGCTGACCTCCCTGATTCCTCTAGTCCGTACCTACACAGGTGGACTCAAATGAGGGACTAAACTCACTCAAGAACATCTCTAAGAAACTCCCCAAAACCCCCCTAAACAATCCTAAAACCATCACATAAAACATGCAAAAGAAAGCTGGACAGGGCACTTTCGGCGGCAGGTTCGGCGGCCGAAACCCTACTCCAGAGACGAAACTCATGCATGTTCGGCGGCACCTTCGGCGGCCGAAGGTCTCGTCCAGAGACGAAACTCACACACTTTCGGCGGCCTAACTCCCTCTTTCGGCGGCCGAAAGTCCCTTTCGAAACCGAACCTTTGGCAGCCGAAACTGCCTCCACAAGGGGTTCGGCGGCCGAACCTTTCTTCGGCGGCCGAACCTGGTTTTGCCCGAAGGGCAGAACCCTGCTCTGTTTCATGCAAACTTTGCCCAAAAACCTACAAACATGCATATCAACTACTCCCAACTAGCATATACACATATATATGCACAAAGGGGTCTAAAACTACCCTAAAACCCCAAACAAACCTAGCACATAACACTTAAACATGTTGAAACACCACAAATCACCAAAACCCTCACCTAAACCTAAACATGCATACTACCCATACAAACTTCATAAAACCTTTCAAAATCATCAAAGAAGCTCAGGATCTTCACTTACCTCTTACACAACTTGAGGATGAAGGATCCTAACGTGGAGATATGAAGAAAAGCTCTTCCAAAGCTCCAAGCTTCAAAACTTGTTTCTTTTGCTCAAAACCTTCATAAGTCACCAAAACTCTTAAAACGCTTGAAAGATTTGATGAAAATCATGGAAAACATGAAAGTCAACGTGGAGAGGCTGGAACTCACCTCTGGCTGCAAGTGGAGAAGAAATTACCCTCCTCTCACCGACCTTTGGCCCTTTTATAGGTGGCTGGCCAGACCACCTTCGGCAGCCCCACGTGAAGCCACAACCATGCAATGTTCGGCGGCCTAAAGTGACCTTCGGCGGCCGAACCTTTGCATTTCTCCCTTGTTGCTTTTCTTTCAAAACTCAAGTCTTTGACCACTTCAAACCATGAAAACAAGTGAAAATACCTTGGAAAACATATGCATTACCCTTCTCGAGGGTTCCGACACCCGAGATTCCACCGGACTACAGGAATTCCGATGCCGGACTCGAGCCGGGTATTACATTCTCCCCCCTTTAAGAACATTCGTCCCCGAATGTCCCTAACACAACATAAACACATAGAAAAGGGGAAAAACTAACCTTAAAACAGATATGGGTATTGCTGGAGCATGGACTCCCGAGTCTCCCACGTGCACTCTTCTAGGTTGTGGTGGTTCCACAGAACTTTCACCATTGGTATCTCCTTGTTTCTCAGCTTTCTGATCTGGGTGTCAAGGATCCGCACTGGCTGCTCTACATAGGTGAGATCACTCAAGATTTCCACCTCAGGTTCACTAAGAACCTTCTCTGGATTTGACACAAACTTTCTCAACATAGAAACATGGAATACCGGGTGAATTCGTTCCATAGAAGCCGGTAACTCTAGCTTATACGATACAGGCCCGATCTTCTGCAAGATCTCAAAGGGACCAATGTACCGTGGGGCTAGTTTACCCTTCTTTCCAAACCGAACCACTCCCTTCATCGGAGACACTTTAAGCAATACCATATCCCCCTCCTGGAACTCTATCTGCTTCCTACGGATGTCTGCATAGCTTTTCTGTCTGCTTACAGCTGTTTTGATCCTCTCTCTGATGAGAGGCACTAACTTGCTGGTTATCTCAACTAACTCTGGCCCTGCAAGAGTTTTCTCTCCTACCTCTTCCCAGCAAACAGGTGTTCGGCACTTCCTCCCATACAGAGCTTCATACGGAGCCATCCCTATGCTAGCATGATGGCTGTTGTTGTAGGCAAACTCTACCAAAGGTAGATGCTGCCTCCAAGAACCGCCAAAGTCTAACACACACATTCTCAGCATATCTTCAATGGTCTGGATGGTCCTCTCTGACTGACCGTCTGTCTGTGGATGGAAAGCAGTGCTGAATTCCAACCTTGTGCCCATTTCATTTTGCAGACTCCGCCAAAACCTGGAGGTGAACTGAGGTCCTCGATCTGATACTATCGACACTGGAACTCCATGCAACCTTACTATCTCGTCTACATACACCTGCGCCAACTTGTCCACAAAGGAGTTACTCCTGACTGGAATGAAGTGAGCAGATTTAGTGAGTCTATCCACAATCACCCATATGGAGTCTAGTCTGTTAGACGTCGCCGGTAACCCCACTACAAAATCCATCGCTATGTTCTCCCATTTCCATTCTGGAATCGGCAGTGGGTTAAGCATTCCAGCCGGCTTCTGGTGCTCTAGCTTCACCCTTTGACATGTCTCGCAGGCTGACACGAACTGTGCCACTTCTCGCTTCATTGCTGGCCACCAATAGACCCTTCTCAGATCTTGATACATCTTGGTGGCGCCCGGGTGAACGCTATACCTCGCATTATGAGCTTCCCTCATAATGTCTGCCTTCAAACTGCTATCATCTGGTACACATAACCTCTTACCGTGCCGAAGAATCCCCTCACCGTCAAATCTGAACTCTGCACTGTTGCCAGACTGAACAGTCCTGGCAATCTTCACTAACTCGGGGTTTTCGTGCTGTTTCAGAGCCACTTGCTCTAGAAACACTGGTGTCACTCTCAGCTGTGCGATCAAAGCACCCGTACCAGATAATTGCAATTGTAACCCTTCTTCCACGAGCTTGTAGAAATCCTTCACCACCGGTCTTCTCTCTACTGCAATATGGGATAAACTGCCAAGTGACTTTCGGCTTAAGGCATCAGCGACAACATTAGCCTTGCCCGGATGATACTGGATCTTACAATCATAATCACTGAGCAATTCTACCCACCGTCTCTGCCTCAAGTTTAACTCTCTCTGACTTAAGATGTGCTGCAGGCTCTTATGATCCGTAAAGATCTCACACTTTACCCCATAGAGGTAATGCCTCCACATCTTAAGTGCAAAGATAACAGCTGCCATCTCAAGATCATGTGTCGGGTAATTCAGCTCGTGCTTCTTCAGCTGTCTAGAAGCATAAGCTATCACTCGGTCATTTTGCATCAACACACAACCTAATCCCACTCGGGATGCATCACAGAACACTGTGAAATCTTCATCACTGATCGGCAGAGCTAACACCGGTGCTGAAGTTAACCGTCTCTTCAACTCTGCAAAACTCGCCTCACATTCCTCTGACCACACAAACTTTTGATTCTTTCTGGTTAGTCTGGTCATAGGAGCAACTATCTTCGAGAAGTCCTGAACAAACCTTCGATAGTAGCCTGCCAAACCCAGAAAACTCTTGATCTCTGTTACTGTAGTGGGTGTAGGCCAATTGGCTACTGCCTCTACCTTTTTGGGATCTACTGCTATGCCTTCCCCTGATACAACATGTCCCAAAAAGGAAATGCTCCTTAGCCAGAACTCGCACTTGGAGAACTTGGCATACAAGCCATGCTCTCTCAAGGTTTGCAGTACTATCCGCAGATGTTGGGCATGGTCCTCTGCATTCCTGGAGTACACCAAGATATCATCAATAAAGACGATCACAAAACGATCCAAGTACTCCCGGAAAACCCTGTTCATGAGATCCATGAATGCTGCAGGGGCGTTAGTCAACCCGAACGGCATCACAAGGAACTCATAATGCCCATATCTGGTTCTGAACGCAGTCTTGGATACATCTCCTTCCCTGATCTTCAACTGATGGTATCCGGATCTCAGATCTATTTTAGAAAAACAACCTGCTCCTGCCAGCTGGTCGAATAGATCATCGATCCTGGGTAACGGATACTTATTTTTGATAGTGACTTTGTTCAACTGTCTGTAGTCGACACAAAGTCTCAGAGGTCCATCCTTCTTTCTGACAAATAAGACTGGCGCTCCCCAGGGTGAGGTACTCGGGCGGATGAAACCCTTAGCTACCAAATCCTGTAACTGCTCTTTCAACTCTCGCAACTCTGCTGGTGCCATCCTGTAGGGAGGAATAGAGATCGGTCTGGCATTGGGCATCAACTCAATCTCGAACTCTATTTCCCTATCCGGTGGCAGTCCTGGAAGCTCTTCAGGAAACAAATCTAGGAAGTCGCTAACAACTGGTACTGAGGATGGTTCCCTAACCTGACTGTCTAGCTCTCTCACATAAGCTAGGAACCCCTGACACCCCTTCCTTAACATCCTACGAGCCTGGAGGGCTGATATCAAACCCCTAGGTGTCCCTCTCCTGTCTCCTCTGAAGACACACTCTGACCCATCCTGGTCTTTGACACTGACTACTTTGTCTCTACAGTTCAGGGTCGCATCATACGCAGATAACCAATCCATCCCTAGAATGACATCAAAATCTGTCAACTCTAGAACCACCAGGTCAGCTGGAAGGTATCTACCCTCTATGCACACTGGACTGAACCGACAGACTGACTCTGCCAAAGATGGATCACATTTGGGTCCACTGACCCATAGAGGACACTCTAACTCAGACACCATCAGACCCAACCTCTCTGCAGCTCTAGAAGAAATGAAAGAGTGAGAAGCACCGGGGTCCATTAAAGCATACACCTCTGAACACCCAATGATGAGATTACCTGACACCACCGTGTTCGACGTGTCTGCCTCCTGCTGAGTCAGGGTGAAAATCCGTGCTGGGGCTGACGGACCTGCACCTCGGGAACCCATCCCTGATGAAGAGGCTGCCCCTCTTCCTCTTCCTCTGCCACTGCTTAGTGGTAGGGCTGAAGCTACTGGCTGTACTACACTGCCCGAACTCATCTGCTGGGATGGTGCAACCAAAGTCGCCTGAGGACATTCCCGTGCATAATGTCCCTCTTGCCCACATCTATAGCAGGCTGTGGATCCCAACTGACAAGCTCCTTTATGCTGTTTGCCACACCTCTTGCACACTGGAAAATCTGCGCCAGAACTAGAGCCACTACTCATTCCCAGACCCGACTTAAGCCTATTCCAGAACTTGCCTCTCTTTCCTCTGAATTTCTCCCATCTCTTCTTACTTGCACTTGTAGTACTCTGTGAAGAGGAACCGGGTTTAACACCAGAAGTCTGTGCCTTGACTACACCTTGACTTATAGCACTGGCCTCCATCTTTCTAGCAGCATCCACAATAGAGTGGAAACTTTCCTTCTCCGCATGAAGAATCAAAGAGAAATACCTGGGATGAAGCCTTGTGGCATATCTCTTTGCCTTCTTCTGATCTGTATCATATGCCTGACCGACATATGGCAACAATTCCAGGAACTTATCTGTATATTCATCAACGCTCATCTCCTCCATCTGTCTCAACTGCTCAAACTCCACAACCTTTAGTTCCCTAGAACTGTCAGGAAAAGCCCATCCAGCAAATTCGTTGGCGAACTCTTCCCATGTCATACTCTCCAGTCTCGGGTCCACATAGTTCTTGAACCATTCTCTAGCTTTCTTGCACTTTAACGTGAACCCTGCCATCTCAATGGCTCTACCATCATCAGCTCCCAACTCACTTGTTATCATTCTGACTGCACTGAGATACTCAAAGGGATCATCTCCTGTATTGAATTTAGGAGCATCCAACTTTAAGTACTCGGTCATCTTCACCTTACTTCCCCCTGAAGAACTGGGTTGTTGTGCTTCCACAACAGGGGCTACTGGTTCAGGAGGTGGTGGTGGAGGAACTGGTTCTCTCACTTCAGGTTGTACTGGACTTGGCTGAACAGGTGGGGGTGGATACATGTGATATGGTGGATAAAAGGAAGGATAGGGCATATATGGCATGTAGGGTGGATATGGAGCAAAGCTGGAGTAATCCGACGTGCCTCCCATCGGATACTCTGGGCCCTGAGGAAAGGGTGGATAGCCAAACCCCGAGGCCTGTATGCCTCCCTGGGACTCCCCCATACCTTCTTCTGACCTTCCTACACCCATGCTTACATCTCTACTCTGATCCTCTTCCATCACACCTCTTTCTGCTACTGACCTTCCCCCTCTGCTTACTCCTCTCCTGCTCTCGTCAGAAGACCTTCTAGGGTCTCGTGACGTTCCTTCCCTGCTTGACCTGTGAGATCTTGCCCTTGGCAAGGCAGGTGGACGAGCAGCTGTACCCTCACTTACTGGTGGGACTCCAGTCAATCTCGCGGATCGACGCGTTCCTCGCATCTTACTCTCTGGAAAACAACAAATCACATAACGCATAAGCAACACATAAAAACATGCACATGCATAACTCATGGCAGTGCACAGCAGCATCCAGACAGGACTAATATCCTATCCTAGTGGACATGTTTTTCCTACGGTGCTTGACCTGCTAAACCTCTCTATGAGCCCAACTCTCTCTCTAGAGGTCCGACCATATGAACCTAGGGCTCTGATACCAATCTGTAACAGCCCGGAAACCGAACTGCCACCGGCACTAGGATCCAGATCGACTTAAGGTCGCCGGGACCCGTAGTAAGCCTGCTATCCTGTCTATAGACCTGTGAAATCCCATACCTGATCATACATTTGCTGTGAAAACATAAACCTTTTCTTCATTCCAAGGCTTAACCTGTGCATGCACTCTCTCTGTGCTCTACTAATCCCTACTAGAGCTCCTCATGGCTCTAGGCGGATCAAACTCATAATGTTAAGCCTGGTTTTACTCATAACCATACAAGAATAAAGAAACATACATAAACTGATCATGTGACTCCACAAAGGGATTACAAGTCTTATAAATCAAGCACCATTCTATACATTGTACATACACTGTACATATACATTATCTCTATACATTTACATGTCCACACTAGCTATTACAATACTCTGTACTCTTCCTGTACCCTGCTGAGTTCTCTCTGACCTCTGAACCTGCACAACTGGAGTTAGGGGAGAGGGATGAGCTACTATAGCCCAGTGAGTAGAATAGTAAAATAACAGGTGATAAAACATGCTCTCATGGAATGCAACACATAATCACATCACCTCGGCCGGACGGATCAAAACTCCCTCTATCTCATCTGGGGTACCTAAGTACCATGTGCCTGGTCCCCGTAGGGCTGTTCCAGGTCTTTGTATTGTGCCTGGTCCCCGTAGGGCTGTTCCAGGTCTTTCCTCTGAGGGCTAATGAATCCTCACGAAGTCCATGCCGTCTCACATAAACAATGTACAAGGAGCAATGCCAAGTACAAGGATAAATGCAATGCATCATCTTTGTGTACACTAATGCACTCACCCTATAGCATATTCATGATGCATGAAGCATGATAAAATATTCAGTTCTCATATTAAAACATTAAGTTAAATTCCACTCACCTTTAGTTATCTCTGAACTGACTCTGCAGGTTCTGACACTGAACTCACTGCTGACCTCCCTGATTCCTCTAGTCCGTACCTACACAGGTGGACTCAAATGAGGGACTAAACTCACTCAAGAACATCTCTAAGAAACTCCCCAAAACCCCCCTAAACAATCCTAAAACCATCACATAAAACATGCAAAAGAAAGCTGGACAGGGCACTTTCGGCGGCAGGTTCGGCGGCCGAAACCCTACTCCAGAGACGAAACTCATGCATGTTCGGCGGCACCTTCGGCGGCCGAAGGTCTCGTCCAGAGACGAAACTCACACACTTTCGGCGGCCTAACTCCCTCTTTCGGCGGCCGAAAGTCCCTTTCGAAACCGAACCTTTGGCAGCCGAAACTGCCTCCACAAGGGGTTCGGCGGCCGAACCTTTCTTCGGCGGCCGAACCTGGTTTTGCCCGAAGGGCAGAACCCTGCTCTGTTTCATGCAAACTTTGCCCAAAAACCTACAAACATGCATATCAACTACTCCCAACTAGCATATACACATATATATGCACAAAGGGGTCTAAAACTACCCTAAAACCCCAAACAAACCTAGCACATAACACTTAAACATGTTGAAACACCACAAATCACCAAAACCCTCACCTAAACCTAAACATGCATACTACCCATACAAACTTCATAAAACCTTTCAAAATCATCAAAGAAGCTCAGGATCTTCACTTACCTCTTACACAACTTGAGGATGAAGGATCCTAACGTGGAGATATGAAGAAAAGCTCTTCCAAAGCTCCAAGCTTCAAAACTTGTTTCTTTTGCTCAAAACCTTCATAAGTCACCAAAACTCTTAAAATGCTTGAAAGATTTGATGAAAATCATGGAAAACATGAAAGTCAACGTGGAGAGGCTGGAACTCACCTCTGGCTGCAAGTGGAGAAGAAATTACCCTCCTCTCACCGACCTTTGGCCCTTTTATAGGTGGCTGGCCAGACCACCTTCGGCAGCCGAACGTGAAGCCGCAACCATGCAATGTTCGGCGGCCTAAAGTGACCTTCGGCGGCCGAACCTTTGCATTTCTCCCTTGTTGCTTTTCTTTCAAAACTCAAGTCTTTGACCACTTCAAACCATGAAAACAAGTGAAAATACCTTGGAAAACATATGCATTACCCTTCTCGAGGGTTCCGACACCCGAGATTCCACCGGACTACAGGAATTCCGATGCCGGACTCGAGCCGGGTATTACAAAATGTATGTTATGTGATGTTTGTGTTGAGGAGTTTATGTTAGTTTATGCTCCTTTATGCTTGTGGGAGTGAGTATGCATGATTGGGAGAGAGTATGTGAGGATTCGGGTATATTTGAGTTTGGTTTTTGGCTTGGCAGAATCGGACCTGTCGTCCAGAGGGGACCAGGTTCGGCCGTCGAAAGGAGTTTCGGCCGCCGAACCTGCATGGGAGGCAGTCTTTAGGCTGCCGAATGTGCCCCCGAAGGAGGGACTTTCGTTTCTGTCCTAGGGTTTCGGCCGCCGAACCTGCCGCCGAACCTACCCGAGTTTCGTCTCTGGAAGGGACTTTCGGCCGCCGAAGGTGCCGCCGAAAGTGCCCTGTCCAGCCGTTTCTTGGGTGTTTTCCATGCATGTTTAAGTGATGTTTAGAGGGATTTTTGGGGAGTTGTTTATGAGTTGTTAGAATATGTTTGGCACCTCATTCGAGTCCACCTGTGTAGGATCGGACCCGAGAGACCGAGGAGGCCAGTAGTGTTAGCAGTTGCAGAGTCAGTCAGCGTCTGCCAGGAGGTGAGTAGAACTAAACTTAATCTTTTATGCACAAAATCTAATGCCTAAAGCATGTTCATGCATCATGATATGTAGTAGGTTGATTGCACTAGTTTCACGAATATGACGCATTGCATTATTTGATGTTGATGGAGGAAGGGTGGATCGAGGCGACTTCAATAGCCCATATCTGTCACGAGTCTTGTCTTAGTCCTTTGAGAGCCGGACAAGTACATGTAGGAAAGTCCATGTGAGCTCTCTGTGGACCAGACACCATGTCATGTATGTTACAGGCCTTTGTGAGCTCCTATGGGGGAGCCGGGCACCGACAGAGGGATTTTTGATGTCATGTCCATCCTCTGAGAGGAAAGATGCATGCAAAAAGACAGACTCTCAGAAACCAGGGTCCGTGGGGAATAAATATTGCATAAGCCCCGAGGCGGACAAAATTATGTGATTTCTCTGTGTTATGATGCATTTCATGAAAGCATGTAATGAATGAACTGTTTTCTCTGTTTCTACTCACTGGGCTTTTTAGCTCATCCCTTTCCCCTAATCCCAGTTTTGCAGGCTTGAGAGAGTCCAGAGGCAGCAGGGTAAAGTCAAGTTGTATGTATATGTAATAGTTTATGTTGCAGTCTAGTAGTTCTAGAAGTGGACATGTAATATAAGTTGATGTAATATAAGTTGATGTAATGTAATTTGAGATAATGTATGTAACTGATAGTAGAGTTTATGTTTATGGATTAGAGTGTGCTTGGCCCTATAGACTGGTTAATCCCTGTTGATGCATGGTTATGTAATGTTTTTATGTTGAGTTGAGAACCAGGCTTGTTGTATGTAATGTTGACCCAGCTAGAGTATTTGATAAGGGCTCTAGCATGGGAAAGTTTATGTTCACAGTTATGTTTTAGCAGACGGATCAAGCTTGGTGTATGTTCAGTTTTACAGGTTTTATGTTAAAGTTTTGTTCATGCATGGGATTTTACCAGGTAACAGTATGTATGTTGGCTTGCTACGGGTCCCGGCGGCCTTAAGCCGATCTGGATCCTAGCGCCGGTGGCGGTTCGGGCCGTTACAGAGGGGTATCGGTTTCCGGGTCGTTACAGGGAGACCAGAAGTTCGTACTCCAGTGGTACTGTGTTTGTTTTAGACTAGAGTTTATGTGTGTATGCAGGTGTTAGTTGAGGAACATTCGGGGACGAATGTTCTGAAGGGGGGAAGAATGTAATACTCGGCTAGATTCTGGCATCGGAATCCCTACTTTCCGGCGGACTTTCCGTTGGCATCTGGAATTCTGAAGATGTCAGAGTCTTCTAGGGGGGTAAAATGGGTTTTCTAAACTGGTTTAAATATGATTTTATAGTTTTGAATGCAAAGGAATTGAGTTTTGAAGAGAAAAGAGCAAGGAGGCTATTTCATGGTTCGACCGCCGAAGGAGAAGTTCGGCCGCCGAACATTGCATGGTTTTGCATGCAGTTTTGGCTGCCGAAGGAGAGGCAGTTGGCCACCTATAAAAGCCCCATTGACCGACAAAGGAGTGTGTATTCACTCTCTTTTCGTGCAAGGGTAGGCTCATGCTCGCCTTTGGCTATTTTCATGATGTTTCTTCAAATCTTTCAAAGTTTTCATGAGTTTTCTCCTTGTTTTGAAGAGTTGTTAGCTTTGAGCAAGGTTTTGAAGTTTGAAGACTTTGGAGCTTGGATTCTCCATATCTTCAAGTTTTAGGTTGCACCAACTCTTGTTCTTCAAGAGGTAAGTGTAGATCCTTAGCTTTTATAAGGTTTTAAATGAGTTTTATGAAGGGTTAAGAGGGTTTTATGCATGTGTTGCATGGTATGCATGTTTAGGGTTTTGATACCTTTTATGACAAACGTATGTTATTGCATGTTAAGTGATGTTTTGTTGGGGGTATAGGCTAGTTTGAGACCCCTATATGCTTGTTGTATGAGTTATGCAGGTTTTGGAGAGGTTTGAGGCATGTTTTGGGTGTTTGGAAGGTTTGGGAGGCTTGAGTGCATGAGAGGCTGAGTTCTGGATGAACTCAGGTTCGGCCGCCGCAGGTAGTTTCGGTCGCCGAACATGCCTTTGAATGCTTGGTTTGGCCGCCTAACCTTGCCGCCGAAAGTGCCTGGCTTTCGTCTCTGGAGGAGACTTTCGGCCGCCGAACCTGCCTCCGAAAGTGCCTGACTTTCGGATCTGTAGGAGCATCCGGCCGCCGAATGTGCCGCCGAAGGTGCCCTGTCCAGCCTTCCTTTGCTTGTTTTGCATGCATGTTTTGAGGTGTTTTAGAGGGGTTTTTGGGGAGATGTTTAGTATGATGTTAGAGTTGTTTGGTCCCTCATTTTGAGTCCACCTGTGTAGGATCGGACCTGGGGAACCGAGGAGGTCAGCAGAGTTAGCTGATTCAGAGATAGTTGGTCCTGAGTTAGCCCAACAGTTGCTAAAGGTGAGTGGAACAGAACTATGTTTTAAAGTTAATGAATGTTTTAGCATGATCCATGCATCATAAAATGCCATGATATGTATTAGGTTGTATTGCACTAGTATTCACGAATATGATGCATTGCATAATATGTTGTTGATGTGGATGAATATTGGATGATCCTTAGCCCTTCATATTAGATGAGATGATATTATACGAGATAGAAAGACCAGGTCGCCCCTGGCACTAGGTTATATGTAAGCGAACACTAGGTTATATGTAAGCGAACACTAGGTGAGGCCGTATCGCCCCTGGTGTAGTTGGACATGTTATGAGATGAGTTATTTAAGCGAATACCAGGTGAGGCCGTATCGCCCCTGGTACAGTTGGACATATTACGATATGTAGAGGGCTATTGGTGACAAGTTCATCCTTGATGTGATATGTTTGTGATGTGATGCATTTCATGAGAGCATATGTTTTAAATGGATTTGTATTATTGTTCTGCTCACTGGGCTTTAGTAGCTCATCCCTCTCCCAAATTCCCAGTTTTGCAGGGCTAGTCAGAGTTAGCACGGGATAGCAGCTAGGGTAAAGTGTATGTAATAGATAATAGTGGACATGATGTAATTTAACGTTATGTATTGTAAGTCATGTAATGTTTAATGATGAATAGGGTTGTGCTTTGCCCTAGTGTGTGGATAATCCCTTTGTACATGTATCCTGTTTTATGTTTCTTGATGAGAACTTTGTTGAACCAAGCCTGAACTATGTTATGCTGACCCTAGGGGTTCTATGTGTTCAGACATAGTGCATACAGGTCAAGCTTGGTAAAGGGAAGAAAAGTTTTTCAGTTTTTATGTTTATGTTTGATCATGTATGGGATTTATCAGGTACACAGAGTTCAGGATAGGCTTGCTACGGGTCCCGGTGGCCTTAAGCCGACCTGGATCCTAGCGCCGGTAGCGGTCCGGTTTCCGGGCTGTTACACCATCTAACAGAAATATCAGTTCTAAAGTTTAATAAAGATTTACAGTTATTCAAAATCAAACAGTCCATAAGAATGCAGTCATTAAAAGGTAAAAATTCCATCGCAAGGAGCAAACAGTAACGGAGAGCTAAAGTTTCAACAATTATCGGCGTATCATTATCTTCCGAGAAACCAGAAACACCACGTTGAAATATATCCTCAGAGTTTTTCACAACAAAACCGTAGTTAATAAAATCTTGAACTTGAAACAAAGCTCCATCAACTTGACAAAGCCAACTGAAATTGTCCAAGCTTGAAGATGACGCATGAATTTGGAGAGGAATGGCTTCAGGATCACGAGCAGGGTTGGAAGAATAAAACAAGTTCCTGCTTTGATATAAAGTAGCAGTTGTATTTCCATGCAAAACACCAGCATGTTGAGCAGCTTCCCAATCCAAGATATGATGTATGACATCTTCCTCAAGGTGAGCTGCTGAATTTTGTACCTAGTTCTATAATAATGAGTTCCTTGCTGACCATAATCTCTATGCACAGACCATTACAAAGGTTTTTCGAACCTTGTCTTGGGACTTTAAAGTCTGCAGTAAAAAAATTAAAAAAATTATCATTAGGCTGCAAATCTCCCACTCCTCCTAACCTCCAAACTTCCTTGGACATAAGTCAATGCAACAAAATATGATTGACACTTTCATCTTTATAGCACCAATGACATCTACATCCACACCCCTTTGCCTTAAGTTATCCTTTGTAGGCAATATATTTCTATAAGCTCTCTAATAGAAATCCTTCACTTTTGGAGGGATCGAAACATTCCACAAACTAGTCCACAACTCACCCCCACATTAAAAATGATCTTCCTAGCAAGTTCATACACATAAAGTATTTGTAGGCAATATATTTCTACAAGCTCTCCAATAGAAATCCTTCACTTTTGGAGTGACCAAAACATTCCACAAACTAGTCCACAACTCACCCCCCACCTTAAAATTGATCTTCCTAGCAAGTCCATACATATAAAGTATGCGAACTTCACCGTATACACACATCTTTTATCAAAGTGCCACAAGAAGGAATCTTCCTTATTAGTAATACTAATAGAAATACTAATAATAACCCTAATATCTCTTGGAGAAAAAAGCTCCATTAAAAGAGCTGTAATACCCGGCTAAACTCCGGTGTCGAAATTTCTATTTTCCGACGGAAATCTCCATCTGAATCCGAAACCTCGAAGCCAGAATATTTAGAAGGGTAAAATGGGAGTTTCATAAGGTGAAAATTTGAGTTTTGGTGAGGCTTAAAGGTTCGGCCTCCGAAGGTGGCTTCTCCAGCCACCTATAAAAAGCCTCCAGCCCGAATATTGAGAGGTTTTTTTCCTCCATCTTCGGGCAGAGGTAAACTCATGTCATGTTCTTGTTGTCCTTGCTAAGATTTCTTCAATTTTCTCAAAAAAATTCATGAGCTTTCCCTTGTTTTTGAAGATTTGAGTTTAAATCTAGAGTTTCAAACCTTGGAGACCTCCGGAGATCGTTTTCCTTTTTCTCTAAGTTTGGGTTACTGTCACCATTGTGTCTTCAAGAAGTAAGTTTAAACCCCTGATCTTCATATGTTTTGAAAGGTTTTTAACTTGTGTTTTGAGGGTTTAATGGCCTGTTGATGCATGTTAGTTACTCTAGAGTTTTAGGGTTGATTTTCATGATGAAGGTGTTCTCTTAGGTTTTTGTTGTTGCATGTGGAGTTAGAGCCTGTTTTTGAGGTCTTTTGTGCGTGTCAAGTATGTTCTAGTTGCTGTGAGACCTTTGCATGCGAGTTTAGTTGTGTTTTGGAGGCTGAATGCTAGGGCAGAATCGGGTTCTACCTAAGTGGAGAACCCAGGTTCAGCTGCCGAACCTGCAGGCAGAGGCAGCCTTTTAGCCGCCTAAACTGCCCCTGAAAGTACTGACTTTTCGATCTGTGAAGGGTTTAGGCTGTCGAACCTGCCCCCAAAAGTTACTGACTTTCGTATCTGTGAAGGGTTTAGGCCGCCAAACCTACCCTCGAAAGTTACTGACTTTCAGATCTGTGAGGGACCTTCGGCCGCCGAAAGTTCCCTGCCCAGCCTTTCCCTGCTTGTTTTATATGCATGTTTTGATATGTTTTAGGGGGGTTCTTGGAGAGTTGTTTAGAGTCTTGTAAAGGTTATGTTTGGTCCCTTATTTGAGTTCATTTGTGTAGGATCAGACTTGAGAGACTGTAGAGGCCTGCAGTGAGATAACTGCGTCAGTGTTAGGCGAGCGTCGGCCAGAGATGAGTAGAACTAAACTAACCTATTATTTTAAAGTAATCAAGCCTTTTAAGCATGCTCATACATCACGAATACCATGTATATGTATTAGGTTGTTTGCATTAGAATTCACGAATATGATGCATTGCATAATTTACTGTTGTTGTGGATGGATGTTGGATGACCCACTAGCCCTCGAGTATGATATGTTATGATGTATACGGAAGTCCAGGTTGAGGCCCATTCTACGCCCTTGGTACTATAGATTTATTATGTTATGTTATGTTATATTTAAGAGGAAGTCCTGAGGAGCACCCGTCGTGGGCCAGGGCACTATTGGAATTTATAGAGGGTTACTGGTGACAAATCCATCTTGATGTGAATTGATTGTGTTGTGACATATTTCATTCGATCATATATTTATTGAACTATTTTTATGTTATGCTCACTAGGCTCTTGTAGCTTATCCCTTTCCTCTAACCACAGGTTTGCAGGGTCAGAGTTATCTCGGGAAAGTAGGCTGAGATGCTGGTATAGTCTTCTGTAATAGCATAGATGTGGACATATATTGTTTTATGGTTTTAAAATTGTGCGTTGCCTTAGTGTTTTGTCCTTGTAATCCCCATATACATGATCCTTATGTAAAAGTTTTAATTATGAGTTATGTTTGGACTAAGTTTGAGGCATGTGATGTTTACCATACTAGAGCATTTGATAAGGGCTCTAGTATGGGTTTTATGTTTTCAGTTTCGATGCATGCACAGGTCGAGCCTTAGTTCATAGAATGTTTATATTTATGTTTTCTTGTGATTATGTATGAGATTTTATCAGGTGTAACAAGATGTTTAGTAGGCTTGCTGCGGGTTCCGGCAACCTTAAGTCGATTTGAACCCTAGCGCCGGTAGCGGTCCGGATCCTGAGTCGTTATAAGAGCAATGTTCCAAACCCCTCCCATTACCTTCGAAAAGATCACAAACACGCAAATGTAATTCAATAAAATCGGGGCCATCATCCGCAAAAAAAAGAATCCTCCTTAGGAATCTAGAGAGCTGAAGCCGCTAAAATCTTCTCTCCATTATCCACCCTCCACCTTGTATCCCTCCGAATCAACTCCCTTGATGCCATCACACTTTTCCAAACAAAGCTAGCATCATTACTTACATTGGCGGAAAATAAATCACCATTTGAAAAATACTTTGCTTTAAACACTTTATAACAAAGAGTATTAGGATTTGTTAAGAACCTCCATAGTTGCTTGCCAAGTAAAGACAAATCAAAACTCCTAAAGTCTCGAAACCCCATACCCCCTCTTTCTTCCTACTACACATCCTCTCACACACTAACCAATTAATACTCTTTCGCCCTTCTTTTTACCTCCCACCAAAAACCATCGACCATTCTATGCAAATCATTTAAAATATTAATAGGAATCAAAAAAAAAATTCATGCAATATGCAGGTATAGCTTGCAATATAGATTTTATGAGAACCTCCCTGCCTGCTCTAGATAGGAATCTGCTGCTCCATGAATTAATCCTCTTCTCCATGAATTAATTCTCTTCTACATTATTTCTTTTAGAAAATCAAAAATTATTTTTTTGTTCCTCCCAATAAGAGAAGATAATCTCAGGTAGGCACTATGACTCAATGGTGAATGAACATCCATGATATTTTACTGATATTAGACCTTACAGAGGAGACTACATTGGGACTGAAGAAAATGCTAGATTTATTAAAGTTCACCACTTGTCTAGAAGCAGCTGCATAGTTATTGAGAATAGATTTAATACTAGTTACTTCCTCCAATCTAGCATTACAAAATAATAGAGAATCATCTGCAAAAAATAAATGTGAGATCTTTGGGCATCTAACACCTGCCCTACAGCCCTGCAACCAGCCCCTAGATTCAGCATCTTTAAATATTAACGACAAGCCTTCCGCACACACCAAATAGAGATATAGGGAAATAGGATCCTTTGCTGAATACCTCTACTAGACACAATAGGACCAATCCAATCACCATTAAAATTAATATTGTAAGAAACTTCCGAAAAACACATAGTCAACCACCTAATCTATTGAGTAGAAAAACTAAATCGTTCTAATATGCCTTTTAGAAACTCCCACAGTACCATATCATAAGCCTTAGAAATATCAGGTTTGGGTTCTTTTCTCTTAAATCAGTTAATTAATTAAATCTACACGCTTGATATAATTATTAATTAACTAAGAATTAATTTAAGCGTTACGAGGATTAATTTAATCATAATAAAGAATTGATTGGATTCGCTTGTTTAAACACTATAACCAAACAATGAATAATAATGTAAACCTCTCAATTTCGATTACCTTAAGTTTTAATTTAATTATTTATTTTACCATTTTAATTGCGTTAATTTCTTCTTTAAGTTTTCTTTTCAAATTAATTTCCCCAACAATAATTCTATTTTTCTCTCTTTTTATTTTAAATTATTCTTTTTATTTTAATATTTATCATCTAAATTAAACAAAATTATCGTCTTATGGGATCCACACTCATTTACTCTATTTATAAAATCTTTTAATCAAGGAAGAATGAAAAATCAATCAATTTTAATTGATGTCATTTATATTTTTCTTCATTGTTATCATAGCTTTAAAATTTATTTATTAGTATTTTATATGCATTTAACACATTATAATATTTATGTTAAATTAAAATTTTTTTGAAATTTTTTTAATAAGACACACGGATTTTAATGATATAATCATATATACTTCTTTAGCTCTTTATATCTCTTCGTATAAGATGTTATTAAAAAGTAAAAATTTTAAGATAGAGATATGACTCTCTAACTTTGAAAAAAAATTCAAAATTATACCCTTAAAAAAAATTATATTAAAAATTTATTACCATATTTCTCTCAAATTGATATCTGAAAATATAAGGGTAAACTTTTTGTCAATTTAAAGTTAAAAATAAAAAAGTTAATAATTTAAAATTAAAAAATAAAATATTTATGAATTTAAAATTTAACTTAACAGGTAGTATCAAAATTGATTTCTAACGCCTTTATAAAAGGCACAAGAACATAGCTCTTTTTATAAAAATACCAAATTTTTTCTTTTAAATAATGGTCTAGCCACTCTAAAAGTAGCGGCAAACTACTATTTATTTTTTTTATTTTTTAGGAATGGTCCACGCCACGATTTATTTATTATTTATTTTTTAATTATTAAGATATTATAATTATATTAATTAATTAATATATTTTTTTATATTATATTAATTTAAATAATTTTATTTATATTATATTTTTTATAATAATAAATTTTGTATAATATATTTTATTAATTTTAATATATTATTATAATAATATTATAATTAAATAATACTAATTATAAATTTATTTATCAGTTATAAATTTATTGATATATAATTATTATATTTTATATATTTTATTATTTTTAATATATAAAAATATTATAAAAATTAATAAAAAAACTGCAAAAAATATTTAAAATTATAATATTATCTTATTATCAAATGTATGTACAAAAATATTGAATTAAATATTTAATCAAAATAAATAAATAAATAAATTAATTAATTAATATAAATATTTAAAATTATAAAAATTAAATTTATTTTTTTATTAAATTGCTATTGTGCAGTTATATATAATCATATAATAATATTAATTTTATAATAATATATATAATTATAAAATAATATTAATTTTATGATATTAAAATTATATAAGGAAATAAAATTGTTATACATAATCATCTAATTATTTATAATTTATTAAAAATAATAAATTTAATTAATTTATTCTATGATTAAATTAATTAATTAATTAATTTTTCTTTAATAAATTATAAATAATTTATTATTCTCATATAATATCTAATAGCAAAATGATATAATAATTTTAAATATTACATGCGATTATTGAATTATTTATAATTTAAAAAAATAAATAAAATAAATAATTAATTTAATAAAATGATCTTGTATAAATTTAATATCATGATAATATTATAATTTTAAATATTTTTATGTACCGACTCCTTACTATTAATTTTTATAATACTTTTATATATAAAAAGTATTTTTATAAAATATAATAACTATATATCAATAAATTTATAACTGATATTAATACTTTATAGAATTATGAAATAATAGTATTATTTGAATAAACGTGTTTCAGATTTGATATTATTTAATTATAATATTACTATATTAATTTATTAAAAATAATAAAAAAAATTTATCACTCAATAAATATATACGATATCATTGAATTATTTTTATACATCTAATTACAATCGAATTGATTTTATACATCTAATCACAATATAATATTAATTTTATAACCTTAAAGTTATATCATACCAATAATTTTTTATTTAAATATTAATAATAAAATTTATTAAATATTAATATATTAAAATTATAAAAAATATTTATTATTATAAAAATATAATACAAATAATATTATTAAATTAATATAATATAAATATATTATTATAATATATTTAGAGATGCTATTTAAATATTAATAATAAAATCTAATTTTGTTTAAACGTCAAGATTTTGACGCCCTTTTATAAAATTTTCATCCAACCTTAAATTTATAAATATTTTATTTTTAACTCTAAATTAATATTTATTTTTAATTTTAAATTGACAAAAAAATTCAAAGACTTTAAGATAAATTTAAAATACTGTTGTTTATTTATTTACAGAAACCGATTTTATTATTAATATATTATTTTAGCTAAAACAATATCATTTAAGTATAAACTTTTAAAAATATAAAAATCGATTCATAATTTTAAAAATTAAATATAATTTATCTATTTAAAAAATAAGTAATAAATATATTTTTATATTTTTAATAATAAAAATAAATGGAGAGAATTTTAATTTGAACAGATTAATTATAGAGATCTAAATAGTTAAATTAATCGTTTGGTAAACATTTATAAATTGGATAGTCTATCAGAATAACTCTAAAATTAAATTTATTTGGTAACTGTTTTTATTTTATTTTTTATTTAATTTATAATTTATTAATTATGATTTTAAAATTAAAAAATTTTACATTAATAAATTATTTAAGATTACAAATACAATATATAAATTAAAAATATTATAAATAATAATTAAATTAATTATAATATTCATTATTATATAAAAAATTATATATGTACATAAAAATAATTATATTTTTAATTATTAAAGAAAATCATAAAAAATTATGTACTTTAATTTCTTTATAATTTTACTCTATGTTATTTTTTTCCATTAAACTCTATTTTTTAAAAAATTTAATAATTTTATTTTAAAATTTTAAATTATTATTAATTCTATTGTGAAAGTTGTTAATTTCATTAAGTTTTTAAAATTGTAGACTGAATTTAGAGTAATTTTAAAAGTTTAGAATTTAATAAAAAAATACATGTTTTAATTATAACAAACCTAAAAATATATTTTCTTTTGCGATTATTACAATTATTATATATATATTATATAATAAATTAATAAATTAATATTTTTTTAAATATAATAAATTAGTATATATCCTATTAATCATTTTATATAATAATAATAATAATTAGATATAATTTATTAAACATCTAATATATATGAGTTAGAATTAATGACTATAATTATAAAAAAGTAAATAATATATATAATTAAAATTATAAAATTAAATAATATAAATAATTTAAAATATTTGATATTTTTAATAGAATTATTAAAGAGTTAATTTAATAAAATATCGAACTTTTTAATTGAATAGATTTAAAATAAAATTTGAAATAAGGATGAATTAACTAATTTCCTAAAAGTTTAGAAACTTTATAGTAATTTATCCCATGCCCTGCTATTTATATGCAAAGAGCGAGGGAGGACTCATCAGAACCTGGGCGAGCACTCCTTCAAAGATTTAGGAAGAGAAGTGCTGACTGCCCGAGCCTTCAACTGGTGATTGGAGTCCGCATTTCGATGGGGAAAGCAAGATAACCAAGTGATCCGCATATTCCATTGATCAACGGCTACACTTTTCTCTTTGCTCTTAACATTCACAAACCTTCTGCTTCCTTCTTCTTCTTCTTCTTCTTCTTCTTCATCCCCTCCATTTTTCTTTGTTACCCATTGTTTTGCTCTTGTTCTTCTCCTGGGTAGCTCAGATTTTTAATTTTCTTATTCATTCATTGCTGGGTTTTTTGCTTCCTTTTAATATAATTACATTTATTTTGTTTTGGTTCTTTGGGCACCTCAAAAATCAATTGTTCTTCCTGTTCCATTGTTGGATTTTGATTCAACAACTTCTCTTTTGTTCTCTTTCTTCGGGATCAGTGCTACTACTCTGGGTAGAGTTTGTGGTCTGTCAATGGGTAGCTTGGATGAGGAGAATTTCAATGTGGAGCTTGAGAGTGGAGCGAAATTCGACTACACTAAGCTGGGACTTGAAGAACAACCAGAGACTTTAGCTATTCAGAATGCTGTGACAGTTCTATTGAAAGGTCTTGGCGAGGATATTAACAGAGAAGGTCTCAAAAAGACCCCATTTCGTGTTGCCAAGGCCCTCCTCTATGGAACCAAAGGTCCTTGTTCCCTTAACTCAAGCTCGCTCTTCTTGTAGGATCTTAAATTTTTTTTTACCCTGTCCATTAAAATCCATAACTGCACCATCCAACCCAGGAATGGTCGCTGCAGCGGCCTCGATTCTTAGCTCTTTGGGAGAAGACCCATTGAGGAAAGCGCTTGTTGGAACTCCTAGTCGTTTCGTGAAGTGGTTGATGAACTTCCAGAATACAAAACTGGAGATGAAGTTGAATGGCTTTTGTTGCGGCCGGACAGATACCCTTAAAGCCAATGGAGATATCAGCGGACGCAATGAAGAACAAATACATTCTGAGTTGAACTTGTCGTTCTGGTCTCAGTGCGAGCATCATTTACTACCCTTTTATGGAGTTGTACATATCGGTTACTTCCAAGTGCAGGAAAGGCTTACTCGGCAGATTGCAGAGACTGTTTCATCAATTTTAGGAGGAGATGTGATGGTGGTTGTGGAGGCTGAACATACTTGCATGATTTCTAGAGGTGTTGAGAAGTTCGGAAGTAATACAGCTACAATTGCTGAACTGGGTCGATTCTGAACAGATCCAGTTGCAAGGGCCATGTTTTTGCAGAGCATTCCAAATCCTACTACTTCTGGAGGATTACAGTAAAATAATTTTTGACAGATGGTTTTGTTGACCACTGAGCCAAGATAAGATGGTTGATATATGAATAAAGCAATAAGTGAGGTTTCTATCTCATGAATGGGGATTGAAAAATCATAGTATCTACCGTATGTCGTGTGCAAGTGTGATGTTTAAGCAGTAAAAGAATGGACACATTTGATTATATTTGTGATGTAACTGCTTTTCTTTTCTTTTTTTTTTAAAGGTGAACATAGAAGAAATGCTCAAAAGAGATATGAGCTACTCCATTGCAGTCACGATCCAACCATTACTTCAAACTGGCAGGAGGCACATGCAAAAAATGCATTTATCGTTAATGGTACATTAGTTTTAATTGGATTAACTTTTGGTCTATATAAATTAATTTTCAAAATGTAGACTCAAATGCTATTAGTAATAAGATTCAGGGACCAAAAATAACTTTTCCCGTTCCCCCTAAACAACTCTGCTGGATCTGAAAGCGACTTCCGCCATGCAAGTAGACACCATCTGCATATCGAAAGTGCTGGAATCGAGGGAAGGAATAAGGAAAAATGGAAGGGCAGGAAAGAAAGTAAATTGAAAATATTATTTCTTAGTCCTTAAAAACAAGAGAAAAACCAAGAGAAAATTTTGCTATCCTACATTCAAAAAGACGAGAAAAACCATAAGTTCACAGATGAATTGGTTTGCCTATTTCATTTTGCCCTCCAGCTTTACAAATACGTATACCATCAATCATTACGCATAAAAAATATGTGCGAACACTGCCCACGGGAACGCTGCAACTCTCACCTAACCTATATGTTTTAGCTCTAAAGCTAATAAAAATCAGAACTAACCATCTCAAACTTTTAGGTCCAATGTCCTTTTATCTCACCAGTTCACTCGAGGAAAGTTTCTTCGGATGAAAACCCAATGGTGGCTGTTCTAAGCAAGTACAAGTCAGTCAACAATCCTGAAAGAATGCAACAAAAAATAATTAGTTTATGCCAGTGACAAGGAAAATCAGACACCATCAACATTTACTGCAATAGAGATCAGAATACTTTCTGTACCTTAACAAACTGATCTGGGATGGGCAAACAATGAAAGAACATCCGCGAGCAGACCAATAATCTCAAGACCCAGATGCCAGCATACCTCCCCAGTGATCCCTAGAGGCTAACAGCCACCCAGGGAATTTTAGAAGGGATACTCCTTTTGATTTAGTACTAAATCAGTAAGGAATGACGTAGGGCAGTGCTGAAATGTCTGCAGAGTCTATCCGAAGAGCTTCTGCCCATACTTGCAGCATTCCATCAGCCACAGGATAACCACTGCTGGGTTTTTTTGACTCTGAATAATTACTGCTGAACAGCCATTCCTGGTCATCATCATCAGGCCACTTCTCCATTTCTGGTATATAAAGTATCTGACTCAGATTTTTCATGTCAGGATGTGGTTTTGAAGGAGTTTCACCATTCTCATAAGCCAGAATGTCAACGGGCGAAGGCTTTGTTGAGCATATATTGGGCTGTTGAGCAGCTATCAATCCATTAAGCTTCCGTTTCTTGACATCCACTTTATGATTATTAGCTAACCCCTGCTTTTCAGATGACTGAATAATAGTTCGGCACTGTTCCAGTTTCTTTCCATTTTCAGCAAGTGAAAAAGAAGATGAAGATTTTGGAAATTTATTAGGCCGACTCCCATTGTCTGTGAAGAATTTAAAAACAAATAAAAATGAGGTCCAACATACAATAAGTTGAAATGAAGCTAGATCTGCATAATTCGACTAACAACACCATCAGAAGAACTGCCCATAGAAGATAAAGAACACATTCAGAGCCTATAAAATCATCAATGGCAACTTGATCTAGATTTTAGTTTAAGTTCTCTGAGTGGAAAAACATCCCATTATTACTGCACCAGAGAACAGGTAGCTAAATATTAGACCATCCAATTACCATGATGCATTATTACCATAACAGGTTCCATGCAACAGACAGATAGATACACTGCAGTGTGATAAATGTACAATAAAGAAAACGACTCACCAAGTAAATATCCATTTTTTCCAAGCTCCTTTCTTTTTCCCAGATTTCCTTCAGTAGCAGGATTTGTGTCTGATGCTTTGTGATTTCGGAAATCTAGTGGGTCCTTGCTACCCTCTTCCAGTTGAGGGACATTTTCTTTTAATTTAAGCTTCTTATTTGGTTCAGTTATCTCCTTCACTTTCTCCTCCTCCTCTTCCTCTTCCTTATTCCGGTCTTTATCCTTTCTTTTCCTATGCTTCTCCTGGTCTCTGCCTTTGTGCTTGTCACCCTTACCATCACTTTCCTTGTGTTTGCCCATCTCTTTTCCCTCCGTTTGCTTCTCAGCATGCTTCTTTTCCACCAGCTTGACAATTCCTTGTCCCAAAACTCTGGTGTCAAATTGATTTTTTTGCCCATTGATTCCGTTATGATCTTCATTCCTATTATTAAAATTTCCTTTTTCCTCAGGTTGATTACCAACATTTCCCTCCACAACCATTCCCTGCACCTCACCTCCTCTTCGATTTGTAGCAACAACCTTATGCAGCATTTGGCTTCCCGATGCCTTATCTTCATCCTTAATTCTTCTGGCCAATTCCTGCACATATAAAGAATCCTTGATCTCATTATTTTGCAGGCTGTTTGAACGCAACTTTTGTCCATTATAGAAGCTTGGCTGCCCTTCAACTTTCTTCTCATCTGAAGTCCTGTTTTTCTCTTTATCTCTATCCTTGTCCTTGTCTTTGTGCTTCTCTTTTCGATCCTTCTTTTCTCTTTGTTTTTCTTTACTTCTATCTTTATCCCTTTTCTCCTTACCCACTCTCTTTTTTTTCTCCTTGTCCTTTTTGTGCTTTTTCTCCTCAGGCTTCTCCTGAAAAATTGAAGGGTAACAACAGGTAAATAGATGCAAGAAGATTAACAGCACTAGTAATCACATTGACACTTCTATCCACTCCTAAAATAGGAGGGAGATAATATAGTCAACATAAACGTTATGCGCATACACATTCTAACAGCACAACAACAACATATAAGAAAGTTGATAAAAATAAATATTATGGTGAAGACAATTGAATACAACAAATTGTAAAAAATTACTGTCATGCAGATATAAAAAGCAGAGCAAGTTTTACTAGGGAAAACAGATTTAATTTACTACTGAAACTATGATCACATCCTTCCAGACCTGGCCAACTTTATAAGTGATTTTCTGCTATTGCACTTGGAAATTATCTACTATTTGTATACTCTTTCATTTGCTACCACTGGGATTAATGGACATAAACTAAAACCATAGAACTTTTTTCATTTGAAGTCCAAATAAGTGCTAACCCAATAGTGTGTTATTTCCAGAACAACAAAATATTATTATTCTATAATTTTTAAATATAAAAAATCATTTACTTTTTTATTTCTATTTTAATTAAAAACAGAAAATAATTTTTAACATATAAAAGTATAAAAATTATTTTTTTATTATTTAAAAAATAATATTTTATTTGATCAAGATTTATTTGGATTTAAAAGTAAAGTTCAAGGTTTTATCTGGTCAAACAGGTCAAATTGTGCTGATTTGTGACTTTAATGAAAAGTTTAGGAGCAAAGTTAGACTTTTTGCCAAAAACTATTTTTACAATAAATAAATAAATCCTTGAAATTGAAAATGGCAGAGAAAAACAAAAATGAGCTATCAATTGTGTCAGTTACGACAGTAAATTTAGATTCAAGCAAGCCACTCCCTGGGGAATGAAAGTGTATAAATGCCACGCATCAAAGGCACAACACAATGCTTCCAGGAAGACATTTAGACTGAGAATCAAGAAACATGCACATTGTATCAGCTAGTAGAATGAAAAACCATTGACCACTAGACAGGAAGACAAACTATTCCTCTCCCATAAAAGCTCAAATATTCTTTTCACTTCACACTGTTGTCCACCCCATATTTGCCATGGGACAAGAAACGACTAACTAGTTGCTTCATTCATACTGCAAAGAAAGCATCACTTAAAACATCCGCTTCCCTTTATTATAATTTATAATAGTGAAGATCCTTTCCCTGTAAGTGCAAAAGTTTCCCATATGATCAAGGGAAAACAATCTTTCTTCATCTTGCATTAACTTCTACAAAAGAACATTAAGTTTCTAAAGATAATTTCTAGATTATTGTAAAAAATATACTTGCAATCAGGAAATAATTGGAACATTAAGTGGCTCAGCTTTTTGCCTACTCCAAAAATCAATCCACTCTGAAGAAAAAAATAATACAAACACCAATCAACCTCACACTCATAACCTTTTATCCTAATATAACCAATGGTGTTTACCCTCTCAAAAGATTTGATATAAACAGTTCTTCACTTGCACAGACCACAATATCTCAAATCTGTGCCCACTCAAACTTTAGCAAATGGCCATTCATAGCTATGTAAGTCCAATGATTTTGCCACCACCTTCTCAAACTCCCAATGCAAGTTAACCAACTTGCTTCCCCCACCATGCTTGCAAGAAGCTTCCTTCGATTAATGGAGGTTGATTAAAGGCCCACTATTTTAATTGAGCTAGGGTTATGGGCAGATTTTCATCAGTAAGAATATTATTAAACAACCTAGCTAAATCAAAACTTCAAACATCCTTTTGTTTGTTATGATTGCCTCATACATTGGCAATGGCATAGTGATTGGCACAGGTAGCAATTTCGATTTCCAGATGCTTTCTCAGTATAAAAGTATATTTCTTTTAATATCAAAGCTTTCAATAACAAGATATGAGTCGACATGTCTTTATTGTGTTTATTATTCCCTAGCTTGTTATCTCACAACTAGTGCAGTGCTGTTTGTTCTGTTTATTAATCATTCTCATACATGAAATATTTTAAAAAAGGCTACGTCATTTGCACATAATCCTGCATTAGAAATTCTAATTTGTATTTTAAGTTCTCACATTTCAATTCAAGAGATATCGAGCCAATTTATATGGTGCAAGAAAAACCAACCAAATAAACCACTAATAGTTTTATATCAAACGCAGGACCACGAATTATGTCATTGATATTCATTTACTTTTCAGAAAAAAATGGGCAAAACCACAAAAAGTTATTGACTCAATGAAGCAAGATATTTTTTTTAAAATATAAAAGGAAAAAACTTTTGCTATACTAGGCTATTTTTCACAATAAGCCAGTTGCTAATGCAATTCCAGCTGTGCTCATCAAGACTGTCTTTTTTCTTTTTGCTATCTCTCTCTCCTTTTATGTGTGTGTGTGTGTGTGTGCATGTTTCCGCAGATGCTAATGGACAATGGTTTAGAGAAAGCTGGAAAATCTAGCTTTTCCAAAAACATGGTCCAATGAGCACAAAGCACTGCGAAAAGCAATCTACAGTGCCAGACAAGCTTTTATCAACTCATACACAAATCCTATCCCACCATGTCCAATATAGAAATATGTTTCCTAACCTCACAAATAATTTTTGTTTTCTATCAATTAAGCAAGTGGTGAAATTAAATTGACTTATCACCATTAGAAAACCAGACTACTGTTAAATACATAATATTTGAATAACAGATAACGTATTCATCTACATAACAACCCTCTCTCTATATTATCTAGCCACATCTTAACAGTTACCTATCATAATACACAATCATGTCACAAATGCAAGGAGAAAGAAATTAGCATGTTTTGTAATAGAAATTAGTAAATAAACACTACCAATTTTATCTAGCATGTAAAGCATGCCCATAATCTGCCTCTTATCAACTAAGCTAAATTGAATAAATTATATCATGTATAATTATACATGTTAAGGTGATTTATAGTTTAGTTCCTATGTTTTATCTCATAATTGAAACAGCCAACCCATATTCAAAACTAAATTATTATAAATATTAAAACTACTGGGACTAAATTATTACAGAAAGCGAATTGCAATAGACTAAACTATTACTGCCTTCAATGCATTGACAGTGAATTTTAACAGATGACTATTTTTTAATAGAAATATAACTAGGAAACTAGTTCTCCTTCAAAATAGAGGAATTAAGCTGAGTTTTTTTATCATACCTTAGTTACTAACTTGTAGATTACCCTAAATGTTGGTTAAAGAACCCTAAATGTTGATTAAAGAAGCCTAAATGTTGATTAAAGAACAATACATCTAAGGGCTCCCAAACATGTACTCCCCCCCTAAAGTAAAATAGAGCATAAACAAGAAAATAGTAGTAAATCAGCAGTCTATTTACAAATAGAAGAAATCACACTGAATACTTTCTAACCACTTCAGATGGCATGCGACCATAAAATACTTTGAACTCTTAACAAACTTGATCAGTGAATAAAAGGTGCCAAATCATATTAAGGCCCAAGGTTAACCAAATTGCATGCATCATTTATAACACACAATCAAGATATTAAATAAAATTCGTATGCAATAAAGGCCCTATTTTGTGAAATCCCAGGGATAAAGCCTGGGATTTCACAAGGCTGGATAACATAAACTCCCCCTCCTCTTGGGATGCCAAATTCCTCCTCAACACTGTGGCATATGCAACACACTCAAATCAATGTTATACACCACATGCATTAATTTTATAAAAATGTGTGGTTTACGAAGATTCACATCGCTGATGCAATCTGGGAAATGAAACACAACATAGTTCAGACAAAAGACAGCTAATGGTGCAAATCACATGTTATAGTTTGAAAGTTGCCTGTAGTAAATTTGTCCTTGCTTTCCATATCAATTGATATATGTTCCTTGTACCATCTTTGACATGCATCAGAGTTTCCACCGAAATATATTGCAACAGTATCCCTGTTAAACCGCAACCTAAAGTCATATTCAACATCTCCATATGCGTCATCTTTCTTCTTCATTGTTGTCTTCTGGAGTTCCCAAATTTAGCATGAACTATCCTAATAAACTTTCTTGTGCCTTGCACCAAAGTTTGCATACAATTCTATCAAAAATTTGTTGAGTACAAACTCTCTTCAGAATTTCATTTTTCCCCAAGTGATAATGCCTTAACACCAAAGTCCAACAAAGCTTTCCAAAGTTAAATCACAAGCAATGTATATGATTCAACACAAATAAGGATATTGAATGGCCAGAAAGAAACACTGAAACATGAAGGCAACTGAAGCTAGCAATTCTACTTAATTAAGAAGATAATGTATAACCTTTTTTAGCAACTCCGTATCCTCGAATCTAGCCTTCTTTTCATATCCTGGAGGAGGAAATGGAAAGCAGCGAGACATTGCACGTGATCCTTGAACCGGCAAAGCAGGATATAACCACAGTACAAAAGGCTTCTCCTACTATATTGTGATGTTCCAGCACTGGAACAGACCAGAAACTATGCGCTTCTCCATGCACCATGTCCTTGCAGTCATTTCCAGCCTAAAAATCAATCCATAGTCCTCCAAAAAACTACCTCCCAGGCAAAAATCTCTAATTATCCTCTTACTCACAAATACACTTCAGGAGTTGCCCAAAGTCAATCAACATTTGACTGGCAAATACTAGTATAACCATAACCAAAGGTTATATACTCAATTCTATTGCAATAAACAATGAAGAAGCACAAAAAATGACCAGATAAGTGGAAATCAATTTATGTCATCTGAAATATTCCTTTTTCCCTGAAATAATGCTGAATGTCCAAAACCATCTGATCTTTTGTGTTTGCCACTAGGCCAACAGAGAAAGCAGAACCTGCTCATAAGCAAAACTGAATATCAGAAGCTTCCCCTTACTATAAGAATCAATAACTCAAAACCAAACCCCTAAACGTAAACAAAGCCCAGATAAACCAACCACCAAGTGTGTGCTTCAGCTTATTCTGTCAAACAGAAGAATTTCAGTTTTGCAGATTCAATGTGCAGACCCAGTTACTGATTCCTACTTCTGCCAAAATACATTAATTAAACACTAGGTACAGTGGTACACAATCCCATCAAACTGTGAATCTCCAAATCAATTTCTGATCATCATAACCCAAAATAGTCCAAAATCATAATCAGGGCAGTTACACTGACGATCTGATCAAAACCCCCGGGGGGGGGGGGGGGGGAGGGGAAGAAAACAACAGGCAAGAACCCACTTAATAAAAAGCCCTAATTTCGTTTTCCAAAAATCAATAGAAAGACACTTTTAAATCACAAGATAAAAATTTTCTCTTCAAGCAAAAAAGAATTGAGAAAAAACAAAAATAGAGAGGTTAATGGCGTTTAAAAGAGAAGATTTCCAGAAAATAAGAAGAAGAAAGGAAGAAGAATTGAAGGGTTAAAATAATTTGCAAAGTAGACAATGTATAAGGAGATTGACAAGATCCCAAAGAGGAAAAGAAGGAAAATTTCAAATTGGTTCTCGCTCCCCCTCTCTCAATTCAATCAATCTCTCTACCTGTGTTCTTGTCTTTGTATATGTATATAAGGGTTGTGTGTGTTATCAGATCCTCTATCAAATCTCAAAAATTGTTACCGTTGGGGTTGAAAAATGAGGCTTTTCGTTGTTTGTTGAGAAGGGGCTGTCTCGTTCTCTCTCGGTTTCGAGATCGTTTTGGTCTCTGAGAAACCCCCAAAAGGGCAGAGAGAAGACATAGAAATGGGCAAAGGGTATTTATAGGAGGAGAGAGGGGAAACAGAGAGGCGCGTCAAAAAGAAGAATCCAGACTCGCAGACTTGGAGAGAGGAGTGCTCAGGGTAACTGGATAGCATACTTTTGGTCCTCTTGTTTGTTTTTTTGTTTAAATTATAAAAACATACCCTTACAAACTCGGAAAAATATTTTCTTTTATTATATAAATACTTTTAAAAATATTATTAAAAATGATATTTTTAAATTAAATTTAATTTAATTTAATGTGATATAATATTTTTAAAAATATTAATAAAAGTGAATTTTTAAAAACAATTATTATTATTATTTTTTTTTGATATAGGGGTTGGGGGAGTCGAACGTTAGACCTTACAAAACTACAAGATGCACAGGATGCACTTTCCACCAGACTAAGTTTTGGAGTGCTTTTAAAAACAATTATTAAACGGCGGAATTTAAATCAGATAAAATAACTTTTGGACTAACTTTTCACTTGATTTAAAATAATTAATTTAAATTATTTAATTTAAATTATTTAATAATTTCTATTATATAAAATTCAATTTTTTTTAAATCTATCGATATGGGACAGAAATCAGCTCAACTGCTTGCCGCACAGCTGACCGTTACACTTAGTCTCGTAGCTCTAATACTAATTGAAACAATTAGACTCAAACTGATTCAAATAATTTTTGGATTCACGTTTCATTTGTTTTAAAATGATTAATTTAAATTATTTAATAATTTCGTACTATCTATTATATATAATTTAATATTTTTTAAATATATCCATTTAGGATGAAATTCAAATTTATCTATATGAAACGAAAATCAGTTATTTACTGCAAGTAGAGAACTTACCGTTATAAATTAAATACTTTTAAAAAGATGATTTTTTACTTTCATTTTCAAAAATAAATACTATTTAGAGAAAATTATCATTTAAATGATTTAATTCTTCAATAATTAAAAACATCAAATACTCAATATAATTTCAAATTATCAATTATTTAGTATAAATTAAATAGTTATTATTTTTAATTTATAAAGACAAAATAATTATTATTTTGAAATTATAAAATTATAAAATTATTTTTTTGAATTATAAAAACTAAAAGAATTATATTTTAAAATTATAGAAACTAAATTATTCTTTTAAAAAAAATTATTTGAAAGAATATTTTTTTACATAAATGCTTATAAGAACATTGATTACTTGATTTAGTTGGACGTGACTGGGTATTTTTGAAAATGCCACTTTAATATGAAAGTACTCATCTTCTCTCTTTAAATGTAAAGTCAGAGATTTCTTTTTTTTTTTTTTTTTTTTTGTGTTAAATTATAGCTTGCTTTTTTAAGTTTTTATACGTAATTCTTTTGTTTGATTTTTAATTTTAAATAAGAAAAAATTTTAATCAATCCAAATAATTATAATATTATAAAATATTAATATTTTTATTATAGTATAGCCAACGTAATATAACAAATATTAAAATTTAGAACTAAATAATTCCTTTGCAATTAGTTACCATTTAGTCAATTTTATTTTAAATAATCAACTATTTAATCCTTATAATTTAAAAAAAAATTATTAATCAATATAATTTTATAATAATAATTATTTAGTTTTTATAATTTAAAAATAATAATTATTTAGTTTATTCAATTAACAAGAGAGATTAAATAATTAATAATATGAAATAATAAAAACATTCAATATATTTTTTTTAATAGAAAAATTAATTAATTAATTTTACTGAATTATATGAATTAAATAATAACTTATTCTGAATAGTAGTTAAAAGTAGTATTTTTAAAAGCATTTAATCACTTCTAAAGCCATTTTTATTAGCATTTTTAAAAACATCATATCATATAGGGTCAAATTAAGTTTGATATAAGCAAATTAAGTTTGACAAAGCCATTTTCCGTCGTGTCTTCAATTTGCTTAGTTTCAAAGTTGGATTGTTTCTCTCATTTCTCGTGGTTTTGTTCAAAAAATTTTAATGATTTATATCGGTGATAAACATTTTTATTAAATTATCTTATACAGAGAGTTTAAACAGATATTTGAAAAATATTTTTATCAAATTATCTTGAGTAGAGTTTTGATTTTAAATGATTATAAATTTTTATTACATTTTAAAACTAATATTTCTGTTAAATAGTTCGCCGTGATACTATTCTAACTGCTCATATTTTGACTAAAAAATCTATTAGATATAATCGTGTTTTTGTTTGAAATGATATCATTTTATTAATACAATTTTTGCTTTCAAAAAAATAAAAAATTGGATTGTTTCTGCATGCAGGTTGTTTCTTTTCCTAGATCGACAATGTTTGCTTGTTTGGGTATGATATTGGTCTGATGGGCAGTGGTTGCTTGTGAAGTTGAATCTCGGAAGGCGCGAACTGGTCGCTGAAGAGCACATCCCCATCCCGCACGTCGGCGTTTTTTCGATTTGTGGTGGATCCTTGATCTCGGTACTGGTACGGGCTCCAGAGGACGTTTTTTCTTTGCGGTGCTACCATCTCGACCAGATGGCGATGATAGTTTCTTGTTTTTGCTCTAGACGTTTGCTTTCAGGGTTGTTATCAAGACAGCTCAAGTAATTATTAGTTAAAGGTATTAGAATAACTGCAAAGCATGGCCATTAATTCTTTCTAAACTCTCTTTTCTGCGGATTGTCCTGATGCCCCTATTATCTCCTACATGCATTAGTTCAGAATTTAAGTTATAGTATTACATTGAATGAGGTCAAAAAGGCTCTCTTTGATATGCAGTTGTAGAAAGCACCTGGCATAGATGATCTTCTTTATCAGAAATTCTGGTCCATAGTAGGTGAGATCTCTGGCTGGAAATTCAAAGAATTTGGGCAGGTGGTAAAGTGCATGAAGGCGTGAACGCTACTCTCTTAACTTTGATTTTGAAACTTCCTTCTCCATCATATATTTCTCAATTCAGGCCTATTAGTTTATGCATATTAGTCTTTACATTAGTATCAAAAGGGTTAGCCATCTGCTTGAAGCCTCTTATGCCCGACTTGGTTGGATCTCATCACTTCAGTTTTGTGCTTATTATCGCTTAAGAAGTTAACCACTCAATGAGGCGCAAGTAGGGAAGGAAAGGATTCATGGAAATTAGAAGGGATCTTAAAAAAGCTTATGATAGGATCTGAAGGGATTTTTTGTATGACACCGTAATTGAAACTGGCTTACTCGTTGATCTAATCACTACTATCATTCATTTTAGCACTACACGTTCTATGAGACTTGTATGGAATGGAGGAGGGATTAAGGGTGAATTCAGCCTTCTAAGGGACTTTCACAAGGATGTCCTCTTTCGCCCTATCTCTTTGTTTTGTGTATGAAACGCTTATCTCACAGTGTCCTACATGCATCTCTTTCTATAGGGATTGGAAGGCTACAAAATTGAGTAGAAATGGCCCTCCCCTAACACCTTTTTTTTCCATTGATGACCTGGTGTTATTTTCTCAAGTTACTAATTGTCAAGTTCAAGTGATCAAAGGTGTTCTAGATGATTTTTGTGCTTGTTCAGGCTAGAAAATAAATTCAGCCAAGACTAGGGTCTTTTACTCTAAGAATGTCACTCCTCAGGATTGCTAGGACTTGATCCATCTGTTGGGCTTTATTGAAACTTCAAACTTTGAGATTTACCTTGGAGTACGACTTCTACATTCCAGGGTCACAAAACGCATCTACCAGTATGTTTTAGATAAAGTTCACAAATGCATTTCTAGATGAAATGCCTCTCAATTGTCGTTAGCGGGAGGATTACACTAGTCCAAGCAATTTTGCAAAATATTCTCAACTATTCAATGCAAAACATTAAGCTCCCCATGGCCATTTGTAACAAAATTGAACAATTTTGCCATCAATTTATCTAGGACTCTATCATGGCAATCGTAAACTTGCGCTAGTTACATGGAATATTGTCATGCAATTAAAAGTGAATGTGGGCTGGGCATTCGAGGCTTACGTCAAATGAACCAATCTTTATCTTAAAATTGTGTTGGGGTCTTATCTCGAAGCAAGTGCTCTATGGATCCAAGTTCTGAGGATCAAATACAAAGTTGGTACGCAATTAGTTCCTGATAGTCTAAAGGGCGAAATGCTTCAACAATTTTGTGATATTCAGCTGCGTGCTTTCGTCCAAATTTGCGAATTACAATAAATCGAAATATAGTAATCAAACCGAAATTGTATATAATAGTTACAGCAAATCAAAATCATATATAATAGTCAACATGAAACTATTAAATAATTTGAGTTAACTATTTTGAACCAAATGAAAAATGAGCCCAAATAACACCAAGTGAAAAGTGGGTTCAAAAATTATTTGGCTAGTTTAGACTGAGCTATTTCGATTGGTATCAGAGTCCAGGACAAATTGTGCAAAACTAGTGGACCTGCGAGGAAAGGGCTACTCGTGTAAGACGAGGTGGAGCTGTCAGATATACTAGCAAACCACAATACCCAAGGGTCCGGTCATGATTTAGCAATTGTATTCGATTCAGTTTCGACGAGGACATCGCAAATTTAGCACTCTGTGTCAGACAAATTGTGCAGAGCTAGTGGACCTACGACTGCGGGAAAAGGGTTACTCGTGTGAGACGAGGTGGAGCCGCCCGAGGTACTAGCGAACCACAATACCCAAAGGTTTGGTCCTGGTTTAATAATTATTTTTGATTCGGTTGCGACGAGGACGTCACAAATTTAGTAGGAAAAGTGTGATATTCAGCTGTGTGCTTCCGTTTCACATCGTCGTGATATTCAGCTGTGTGTTTCTGTCCACATTGGCAGATTATGACAAATTGAAATTGTATATAATATGTTGGACCTAAATATTCTAATCCTTGTTTTGATGATTAATAAACAATTGGTGTGCTAGTAATTGTCTTCAAAAGTGTTTGTGTTGAGCTTGTAGGTCCCTTACTAACATGAATGAAATTGCTTCAGTCTCCAAAAGTGAAAAGTGTCTATTTTGGAAGCATACCACAAGAAACGGATCAGAAAGTAATCTCTTGTTTATATTTTGTCGATTTATTCATTGAAATTTTCAATTAATTAATTGTAATGGCTCAAGGTTTCTTACATTTCTAAAGGTTTTTTAGATATGGCCAATTTTTTAAGTAATTGTCTTTGAGGGACCAAAATGAAATTTTCCAAAAGGAGTGATTTTGAAATTATTTTTTATCAAAATTAAAGATCCAAAAATATAGGTTGCAAAAATTCAAACGGATTGAAAAATGGAGTTTTATAGCCTAAGTTATGATTTTTCAAAGATTTAAAGAATTATTTTTGTGCCCCCTAAAGTCAACTTTCGGCTTCCGAAAGTGAAGGGCAGAGGCAAAAGTCCCACATGTTCGGCCGCCGAAAGTCTGTTTTCAACTTGCCCCCTGAAGTGTAACCTTTGGCTTCCGAAAGTGAGGGACAGAGACGAAAGTCCCATATGTTCGGCCGCCGAACATTGACTTTCGGCCCCCGAAAGTGAGTTTTAAGTCTGCCTCCGAAGCCTAAACTTTGGCTTCCGAAAGCGAGGGACAGAGACGAAAGTCCCACATGTTCGGCCGCCGAACTTTGACTTTAGACCGCCGAAAGTTCATTTTTAAAGGATGATGTTCTTCACCTCAAATGGTTCGGCCGCTGAACTTTAGCCTTAGGCCGCCGAATCTGAGTTTTTCTGAGCACGATATAACGGTTATTTCTGAACATAAACGGCTCTATTTGCATTTAATGCACCTCCAACGGCCATATTTATGACTGAACTATAAATACAATGAGTTTTTGATATGAAAAGGTTACAACAACCATCTAAGCAAATACTTATTGAGATTAAAGCATTTTTCACTCTCTCTCTCTCAAAACTTTGAGCCAAAGCATTAATTTCTTGAAAGGTTGTTTTGAGTTGTAATTGGTTGGCTTTTCAAGAGTGAGTAAAGGTTGTTGAGTTTTTCTACTGTAGTGAATGTGGTATTGAGCAAAGGATTGCTCTTGAGTGAAAAAGGTGAATTGTAAAGAGCAAAGACTTGCTTTAAGATTGTAAGGGTTTTAATCTTCACCCAAAGAAGATTTGATAGTGGAGTTGAACTCTCAAGGTGGGCCTTGAGGAGAGGACGTATGCTTGAGATAGCTGAACCTCTATAAATCCTTGTGTTGATCATACTCTTCCTTATCCCTCTCTAATTTGATCATACTCTTGGGTTGTTTCAAGGGACAATGATCAAGCATAATTTAGCCGCATTTTTATTATCCTTTTTATTGCTTATTTACACATTTTTTAGTTTAATTTATGGTTTTTATCTTGTTTTTACAGAAAAGGAAGAAATTGGAAAATTGGAGAAAAAGTGCAGAAAATTGACAGAAAAGTGATTGGGTCAGTGATTTGCCCAAAACACTCAAATCACCGGGCAAAGCACTTTGACAGCAGAAACCTGGAGGCAACAGGCAGAAGTGATATGGGCAGTGATTTGCCCAAGACACTCGAAGACACTGGCCAAATCACTCGCAGAAGACAGAGAGCAGAAAACTGGACTGACTCACAGAAAAGTGATTGGGTCAGTGATTTGCCCAATCACTTGAAGAAACTGGTCAAATCACCGGGCAAATCACTTTGACAGCAGAAACTGACAGCAGAGCGGGAAATTGGGCAGAAAACAGAAATTCGAATTTTCAGATGTCCAAATCCAACCCAATCACTACCAATATAAAACCAAGAGCCACAAAAGAGCTTCTCATCCAAGGAATTCCAATTGCAATTAAATTCAACATCAAAAGAGGAGTCAAACACCAAATCAAAAAGGGATTTCAAAACCCTAGATAGATAGAATTCTTCAGCTATAAAAGGAGAGCCTCCAAACCAGCAAAGGCATCTTCTGATCATCTCTCAGCTTCAGAAACTCTCCAGAAACGCAGCAATCTCTTCTTTCTTTTTTTTCTTTTGTGATTTTGTCCACCATGAGTGGCTAAACACTTTCCTTTCTAGTTGAAGTTGGAAAATTCAGATTTGTGATGAATTGGAAGATTTAAATCTCCATTGTTAAACTTCTATTTATTTTCAATATTTATGCAATTTGATCTTTCTATAATTTTTGCTTTGCTTTTAGAATCAATTTAGGACTATTGCTTTTCATTGCTTGAGTAACAATTGTTTGAATAATTTAAGTCTGTAATTGCTTATATTATTTGAACACAAATTTAATCAAGTTGCATGATCTAAACTTGACCACGCGGTTGGCAAGGTTAGAATTAGGTTTCTCTAAGTCTTAATGCAGTTATCAGTTGTTCGATGCCAAAGGCCCCAAGGACGTTCCTTGGCAACTTGTTAACTAGTGTTTGATTAGCAAACGTTTCCTAATCAAACTAGAACTAAGGAGGAATTTGGATTGTGAGAAGCGTCTTCCACATCCTAAACTAATTTATTGAGATAAATAGGAGTATTAAAGAATCAATGATCAATTCTAAACAATCTGAAATAGATCCATACTTCAACTAGAAGCTTTTCTCTTATTGATTTACTCATCTTTAAATTATTGCTTTCTTTTGTTATTTAGTGTTAATCCATCAACTCAAAACCCCCCTCTTTTAATTACTTGTTATTTACTTGACCTAGTCATTATTAGGAAAATCATTGGTGTCAATTCCCTGTGGTTCGACCCTATTGCCACTATCTACAAGTTTATTGTTGATTGTTTAATAGGTTTATTTTTTACGGCTTCGACAACCGCTTATCAAAAATTGGCGCCGTTGCCGGGGACTTGATCTAACTAACGTATTTTCCTTTTGTGACCAGGGCTGATCGTAAAGAAGCTCTTCTTTACGATCCTGAAATTGAACACACTGCCAAGACCTTACAAGCATGGCTACGGTAAGTATGTCTTTTCTCTCTTCTCAAATTTCTGAACTAACCTCTATGGTGAGAAATTATGGTATAGGTCAAGCCCAACAACTTCAACAAGCACATGCAGGATTCTATGGACAGCCAAGACATAATCCCTACCTTGACACATACAATTCAGGTTGGGGAGACAATATGAGCTATGGCTATACAAGGACAGACCACTACCATGACTACCAAAGAGATCTGCAATACAATCCATGTTGGGGGGACAATCCGAATTATGGCTATGCAAGGGCTAACTACTACCAAAACTATCAAGCCCAAGCAACACCTCAAAACTCTAATATGGAACTTGAAGAGATGGTAAGGAAATTGGAAATTTCTGGGAAAATTCTCCAACAGCAAGTGGATCAAGTGGTCAATTCAATGAACGCGCACATATTAAGAAGAGAGGAAGAGCTTCAAGATCTATGGGACGATGACGAAGAAACAGACCAAGCTGCTGAGTCTGCTGCACAAATCACCACTACACTTGAAGCTGAACCAGATACCCGATTCCAGGTTACTGCAAAATTTTCTGCACCAGCAAATTCACCCAATGCCACACCTGCCACTGCTGAAATTGCACCGGCAATTGCTGAACCTGCTGTCCAAAAATCAGCAAGTGCTGAATCTACCACCATTGCATCCCCTGTTGCTGTCCAAACACCAGCAACCTCAAAAATTGACACAACTGAACCAGAAGATGTTGCACTTACTGAACCAGCAACATACACCACTGAATCAGCCACTATTGCATCCCCTGCTGTTGTCCAAAATCTTGAGCAACAAGTGAGCCAAATGGCCACTTCAATGAGCAAATTTGAGTCTCAAGGGAAGCTACCCTCCCAAACTGAGATAAATCCAAGACAAAATGCTAGTTCCATCACATTGAGGAGTGGAAAAGAGCTACAAGACAGCAAGGCTAAAAAATTACAAAAACAGACCATGGAAGAAATTCTGCCAGAAAGTGATCAGGGCAGTGATTTGCCCAATTCACTAGTAGAAACTGACCCGATCGCTGGGCAAACTGAGCTGTCCAGCAGTGATTTGCCCAAATCACCAGAGAAGGCAGAGAGTGATCTGCCCAAATCAACAGACCAGACAGAATCCAGTCAAAGGCAGAAACAACAACTTATGGAGAAATTCAAGGTACCTCCTCCCTTCCCAAAGAGATTTGCAATATCCCAAAAAGAGAAAGAGGAAAAAGAGATATTGGAGACACTTCGCAAAGTGGAAATCAACATACCCCTACTTGATGCTATCAAACAAATACCAAGGTATGCTAAATTTCTCAAAGAGCTATGCACCAATAGGAGGAAACTTGCTGAACATAAAAAGGTAAGTGTGGGGGAGTGTGTCTCAGCTGTCATTCAAAGGAAACTTCCCACCAAATGCAAGGATAGAGGAATGTTTGCCATTTCATGCAAAATAGGCAACATAGGAATAAAGAAGGTCATGTGTGACCTTGGAGCTTCAATAAATGTCATGCCTCTTTCTATTTTTAACTTGTTGAATGCAGGTACACTCAAGGGCACCAGCATTATGATCCAATTGGCTGATCGATCTATTGTCTACCCCAAGGGAGTGCTAGAAGATGTGTTGGTGCAAGTGGACCAATTAGTCTTTCCAGCAGATTTTTATGTTATTGACATGGAGGAAGACAAGGGCAAAATCACCTCTGATATCCTACTTGGAAGACCATTCTTAAGTACAGCAAGAACTAAAATTGATGTGCATGATGGCACATTGACTTTGGAGTTTGAAGGGGAAGTTATCAAATTTAATGTTTATGATGCCATGAAATTCCCCAATGATGTTTCTCCTGTTTATGGCCTTGATGTTATTGATGATTTAAGTCAAGAAATTTTTGATTTTGATCAAGAAAATTTACTTTATGATGGTCTTTGCAGGAAAGGAGAAGTGGACAGCAACATCACTGAAGCAGAAAAAACAGTAGACTGCTGTAACTTGCTGGATGTGGGTGATTTGCCCAGTGATTTGCCCAGATCACCAGATAATCTGCTCAAATCACAGACCAAATCACTGGAGCAGACAGACTTGACAGACAGTGATTTGCCCAGATCACCAAATAATCTGCCCAAATCACAGTCCAAATCAGACAGCAAACAGCAGAAATCAGCACATACAGCAACTGCACCAGAACTAAAACCATTGCCCAGCCACCTCAAATATGCCTACTTGGGAGCTGGAAATTCACTTCCAGTAATTATTTCTAACCAGCTCAGCCAAGAAGAAGAGGAAAAGCTCCTTGATGTGTTGAGGAAGCACAAGAAAGCAATTGGGTGGACCTTGGAGGACATAAAAGGCACCTCAAGACCATTCGGTGGAGGCTCAAGACAGGATGCAGCACATGGAAAGCATGTTGCAGCTGCTGGTTCAACACTTTCTGCCCCACCACCGTGACAGACAGTGATTTGACCAGTGATTTGCCCAAATCACTGGCCAAATCACCCACAGGCCAGGAAGTCCTTTTCCCTTTTCTTCTTAATTTTTTTATATATATGCTTACACATTGAGGACAATGTTTGTCATAGGTGTGGGGTATTGTTAGCATTGATTTGCGTTGATTCCATCATCTTTTGATTTCTTTTTGTTTCTTTTTGTTTCTTTTTGCATTGTTCTTACCCCTTTTTGCACACACCAGAATTTTTTTTTTTCACACACTTTTTGCACACACACACAAAATTTTGCCTTAGCTTTTGCTCTACTCAACATAGATAACAAGGTTAAAAGAGTTTCCTTATCTCATGACCCCATTGATTTGCCACTCCTTTAAGCCTAAATTGAATCATTCACAGTATGTTACTTTCACTTAGGATGTTTTTCTCTTGAATTGAATCCTTAAATTTGCTAAGGTCAAGGGAAATAAAAATACAAATACATGCAAACACAAAGTTAGTGTAACTCCCTATGAGCTGATTTGCCCAAACTATCATGAAAAACCAGCACAAAGCACAAATCATAAACCTGTTCCAATGGTCTAAGACTATGAACTGAGCCTAATAGCCACTTAGAGAAGTGACTGACTGAGTAACCGGGGGTGTATCACCCATGTACACAATCGCGTAAAAAGGTTAGTGACTTTTTCAGGCAAAAATAAGTTTCGATGGTCTAGACTATGAACAGAGCTAGTAGCCACTTGAACAAGTGACTAACTGAGTAACCAGGGGTGTATCACCCATGTACACAATCGCGTAAAAAGGTTAGTGACTTTTTCATGCAAGGATAAGAATAAGTGCTGCTGAAAATAAAAATAAAAATAAAATAAAAAGGAGAAAGAGAGAAGGTGGCAAGTCACTCCTAGGGGTTGCATTAAAACCTAACATAAAAGAATAGGCATGATTGAGTCAAAAACCTTTCTATTGACCATGGTAGGTGAAAGGAAACAAGGAAAGGAGAAGATAACCTTAGTGCATGTACTCTATACTGTGATACTTCAGCTTAGGAGTCTAGGGGGGCTGATTAAGTGGTACTTAGGCTCAAAAGAAAAAGGGGCTTGATTGGCTAAGTTATTTGTTGCTTGAGGACAAGCAAAAAGCTAGGTGTGGGGGTATTTGATCAAGCATAATTTAGCCGCATTTTTATTATCCTTTTTATTGCTTATTTACACATTTTTTAGTTTAATTTATGGTTTTTATCTTGTTTTTACAGAAAAGGAAGAAATTGGAAAATTGGAGAAAAAGTGCAGAAAATTGACAGAAAAGTGATTGGGTCAGTGATTTGCCCAAAACACTCAAATCACCGGGCAAAGCACTTTGACAGCAGAAACCTGGAGGCAACAGGCAGAAGTGATATGGGCAGTGATTTGCCCAAGACACTCGAAGACACTGGCCAAATCACTCGCAGAAGACAGAGAGCAGAAAAATGGACTGACTCACAGAAAAGTGATTGGGTCAGTGATTTGCCCAATCACTTGAAGAAACTGGTCAAATCACCGGGCAAATCACTTTGACAGCAGAAACTGACAGCAGAGCGGGAAATTGGGCAGAAAACAGAAATTCGAATTTTCAGATGTCCAAATCCAACCCAATCACTACCAATATAAAACCAAGAGCCACGAAAGAGCTTCTCATCCAAGGAATTCCAATTGCAATTAAATTCAACATCAAAAGAGGAGTCAAACACCAAATCAAAAAGGGATTTCAAAACCCTAGATAGATAGAATTCTTCAGCTATAAAAGGAGAGCCTCCAAACCAGCAAAGACATCTTCTGATCATCTCTCAGCTTCAGAAACTCTCCAGAAACGCAGCAATCTCTTCTTTCTTTTTTTTCTTTTGTGATTTTGTCCACCATGAGTGGCTAAACACTTTCCTTTCTAGTTGAAGTTGGAAAATTCAGATTTGTGATGAATTGGAAGATTTAAATCTCCATTGTTAAACTTCTATTTATTTTCAATATTTATGCAATTTGATCTTTCTATAATTGTTGCTTTGCTTTTAGAATCAATTTAGGCCTATTGCTTTTAATTGCTTGAGTAACAATTGTTTGAATAATTTAAGTCCGTAATTGCTTATATTATTTGAACACAAATTTAATCAAGTTGCATGATCTAAACTTGACCACGCGGTTGGCAAGGTTAGAATTAGGTTTCTCTAAGTCTTAATGCAGTTATCAGTTGTTCGATGCCAAAGGCCCCAAGGACGTTCCTTGGCAACTTGTTAACTAGTGTTTGATTAGCGAACGTTTCCTAATCAAACTAGCTAGAACTAAGGAGGAATTTGGATTGTGAGAAGCGTCTTCCACATCCTAAACTAATTTATTGAGATAAATAGGAGTATTAAAGAATCAATGATCAATTCTAAACAATCTGAAATAGATCCATACTTCAACTAGAAGCTTTTCTCTTATTGATTTACTCATCTTTAAATTATTGCTTTCTTTTGTTATTTAGTGTTAATCCATCAACTCAAAACCCCCTTCTTTTAATTACTTGTTATTTACTTGACCTAGTCATTATTAGGAAAATCATTGGTGTCAATTCCCTGTGGTTCGACCCTATTGCCAATATCTACAAGTTTATTGTTGATTGTTTAATAGGTTTATTTTTGACGGCTTCGACAACCGCTTATCAGACAACATAATAGTTAGTACAAAACTAATAAATAAATTGGATTAATAATTTTGGGTCAAGTTCAAAAGTTATTGAGTCAGTTTGGGTCGAGCAGTTTCGGCTAAGTGAAAAATAAGTTTAAAAGTTGTTTAGGCCAGTTTGACCGGGCTGTTTCAAATTTGGTAGGCCATGAAGGAGAGATTTGAGATTTGTTAAAAAATGTTCATTGGAGTATTAGAAATGGCTAATCTGTTCGTTTTTGGAAGGATGTGTGGTTGCTTAGAAACAAACAAATCCTTGATACTGTGTCCTTCAATATTTCTAGTTGGCTGCTATATGACGACACGGTTGATGCTTACATTTCGGAGAATGGTAAATGACGCTGGCATAGTTGTGGCTGCAGCTCTTGCCTCCTGGTTTGCGGTAGGATTTCTTCGACACTTGCTCATCCATGCAAGAGTGGCTTGTGCGTAATCTTCATAACCACTCATCGGATATGCATCTCATTCCTTGGTCTACAGTGTTTGGAATGGCAACTTGGTTGGATTGGAAATAGCAAAATGCAGACATTTTCTCCTCAGAGTTTGAAGGTTATAATTATTCTGTCCAAGCGATGTTATATGTAGCTCGCGAATGCCACAACATGAAACTAGAAGTTTGCATGGATCCTTAAGGGTATGTGGCAAGGCAGCAAAAAGAGATTTCTTGGTCTTCCCCGGTTTATCAAACTCAATTCAAATGGGGCTCATGAAGTGGCCATGAGATATGCCTCGGCTGGGGTTTGCTTCGTGATCATACTAGCTCCTGGTGCGGTGGATTTGCTGGGAAAAGTGTAGCATAGTCATGGTAGAGCTCCGAGGTGTTCTTGAAGGTGTGAAATTAGCTAAGCAAAAGGGTTTCTCTCATGTGAATATGTGATAACTAAACTGTGATGAACCTTCTTAATGTCTTACCTTTGTTAAGAAATTTAACAATATTAATAATACTTTGCTACAGTAAGAAATACATTATCCTTCTTGTCACAACTTCGACCTCAAATAGTGTGTTGAAAATACAAATCAGAAATCACTTTTTAGTAATTACAACTATTTTTATTTAGTAATTTAGATTTATGAAATACAATAATTTAATCTCTATTTTTTTTTACGAAAACACTTTACTCTTGAAACTTTATTTTTTTAATAAAATATTATTTCTACAAAATTTAATTTTCTATTTCATTTCCAGTTTCACTCGATTCCAATTCCAATTATAACATTGATTTTAATTTCAATGTGTGAACCAATCTTGTCCTAAAATTATGAGGAAAAAAAAACATTACATAGCATTAACCAATGAATACTTGTACAACTACAAAGATAGAGTATACTACTTTACACTGTAATCATAATTATTAGAAAAAAAGTCTTTAAAAGAAATTAATTTATATAATCATTAACATAATTATAGTTAAGTTAATTATTCTACCAAAATACATTTAATTAAGGGCGCATATTGTGGGACTTGTTCCAGGTTGGTGAAAAATATATATATTAAAGGAATATATAGTAATGCTTGATAATTATTAAATAATTTGAATTAATTATTTTAGATTAAATCAAAAGTGAATCCAAAAAATTATTTGGGTTAATTTGATTCGACATGTTACAATTAGTATTAGAATTACCTTAAATCAAAAAAATTATACGGAGCTAATAGGTTTGGAGCCACCCAAGGTACTAGTGAACTACAATACCTTATACTATACAACAATCGCCAAAAGTAGGCAGTGAGTTGTTATTATAAAATAGGGTTACGTGACAAAAATTTAATAAACCTATATGCGGTCCCACCCGTAGAGAAGAGAATTCGAACGATCATGGTACCCAAAATTGAGAGAAAAGAAGGCCCGGCCTTAGGTCGGACAGATTCATTCTCTTAACTTCAGGGCGAGACTTCATAAGTAAGTTACCATTAACAGCTACAATCCAGCAGATCCCCTTTACACTTGTAATCATGGGATTTCCGACTAATTAGCCGGTAAAAATCCTTTACCTATGAACCGGTCACATCATTACTGAATTATAAGGAAATATTGTATTTATCTCTATTTTTTTGTAGTTGATACAGTCAAATTTAGATCATTTTATCATGTTGTTATTAATGTTAATTTACATTTTTTCTGCTTAATTCTGTGGTTTTAATCTTATTTTGCAGAAAATTATATAAAGAGGTAATTTGGTGAAAATACCCTTAAAACTGCCTAAGAAGGAATAAAGGAGAACAAGCTTGTTGCTCAAGTCAAGTTGCCGCTGAAGTGAAGATAAATAAGGAAAGTACATTCAGCATAGTAATTTGAAATTCAAATTTCAAATTTTCAAAAAAATTTTTCCTTATTCAAGAAGCCAAATCTCAAAAAGATGCACATTCAAAATTCAGAATTCAAAATTCAGCTTGTTTAGGAAGCCAAATCTCAAAAAGATATACTTGCCCCCCAAGTAATCAAGACATATTTGCCTCCCAAGTAATCAAAATTCAAAATTCAAAATTCAAAAGAAGGCTCCACCTCATCAAGGAGACCTAGGGCAACACTTTCAACTATAAAAAGACACATAAGGAGCTTCTCCATACTTTTTCTACTCTCCCTTGGACACACATACGGGATTGCAAGTGGCCACATCTCTTCTTCATCCCTTTCTTTATTTTTGGTTTTGTTTCAGCCACTCATGGCTGAAACCTTTTTTTCTAGTTGAAGATTAGGTGAAACTTTGGTTGTTTTATGGATTGAGAGATCTGAACATACATTGTTTATATTTTGTTTTTCAATATTTATGTAATTTCATGTTTAATTCCATTGTTGCTTTGTGATTTAGATCAATAGGGTCCATTGATTCTTGATTGCGAAGTAATAATTTGTTAGTTTAGATAGTTTTAAGTCCGTAATTGCTTGGATTATTCAAACAGAAGTAACTCTTGATGTAAAAACTAGGAAATTGTATGATCTAGCAATATCAACATACATTTGGGTAGCTAGAATTAGGTCTCTCTATTTCTTAATGCAATTTACAGTTGTTAGATGCCAAAGGCCCAAGGACATTCCTTGGCAACTTGTTGATTAGTAATTAATTAAAGGATGTTCCCTAATTAATTTATGCTTAAGGAGGGATATGGTGGTGAGAAGCGTCTTCCATCTCCATAACTAATTTATTGAATTAAACAAAGGAACCTAAGTGTCAATGATCAATCCCAGCTACAGAAGTGGATCCAATTCTTCAACTAGAGCTTTTCTCATATTTGAATTCCTTTACTTTAATTATTTGCTTTATTTTATTGCTTTCAGTATTAGTTTAACTCAATCAATCTCAAAACCCCCCTTTTTTTTATTTTACTTTCAGTTTATTTATGTTCAGTTTGCTTACTTGGTCTTGATAAGGAAAATAGGTAAGTATCAATTTTCTGTGAATTCGATCATTTTGCCACTATCTGCAATTGTAAAATTGTTGATAACTAAAAAGGTTATTTTTAACCGATTTCGACAATCGCACAGTCAATAGTATAAAAGGAGAAGGATCATAAAGGCAAAAATACACTATTCTCTCACACTAAAGTTCTAAGCAATTCATTACATTCACCATATTCTCTAGTATACTAACTTAAGTGTCGGAATGGCTGTCGTGGACACTCACCATCTCACGTTCTCTTCCTTGCAGGTCTAGCCAATCACAGCATAACTCCATTCCGACCACATCATCAATTTATTCTCAGCAACATTATTTGGTTCCATTGCCGAAAAATTCATTGAATTCTCTCTATTACTTTGGATTAAAACTGGTATCTTATCCTTTCTCTCTTAAAAAGAAATATCTCTTTTGTCTTTCGAAATGGCCGACAATTCACAAGTTGCTGCTAAGGTTGCTACCGATAAAGAGGCTATTATTTCTTCTACTCCTCACAATGGACAAAACACGCTCTCAATGGTAAATGAAACAAATCTCAATAATCTAAGCATTGAACAAATGCTCCAATACGTTAAAAAGTTACAGGTTACTTTCGAGCAATGCAAAACTCAAGAGGAGGCATCACTCGTGGCTTACCTCAAGGTCTCGGATAGGGGAAATCTACACGCGATCCAAAGGGAATGACAAATTTGAGGAAAATGAATCATCGGATGCTCCAAATAACGTCCACTGAAAGCCGATACGTGCTGCTCAAAGGTACCAAGAAGATAATAAAATGACGAGCCAAAAACAAGGTCAAAAGCTGGAGAAACAAGGAGTTGAGGGAAAATCTAATAGTTCCCCAATCTCCCGAAAAAGGAATGACCGAGGTAAGTATAAGAATTATACTCCATTGAATAATGCATGGACACATATTTTAGTGCGGATTATGAAAAATGATAAGGAAGTTAGATGGCCTCCTAAACTTAACCCTAAGAAAGCTGAAAGGCAAGATAAAACTATATACTGCCATTTTCATAAAGACCATGGATGTACAATGGAGAAGTGTCGATAGTTGAAAAACGAGATCGAGAGGTTAATAAAAAATGACACATTAGAAAGAGCAGAAAAGGTTGGAGGGTTGAGCTCGAAGTAACGATTCTTGAAACCAACACCGATAATGAACCTGTGGGGATTATTCATGTGATTGTAGGAGGGCCGAGTGTTAATAGGGGTGGCGATAAAGAGAATGTCACAAATGTTCAGCTCCTGGGTTGAACTCTGAATTTTGAAATTGGTCAAATCAGACGACCGAGTCTTTTATTTTATTCTTAGAAAAATATTTGTGATTTATAAAAATATTATAAAATTAGATTACATTCTTTAAAATTTTTTTTATAGGAAAATCAGAAACGCTAGATGGAGAAAGCGTGGAGACAAAAATAAAGGTCATAAGGTAGAAATCCGTCAGGTCATCTGGGCATTAGCCCTAATAAATGGCCACAAGTTCATTTGGACGGCAGTCCCACATAATAAGACATCTCATATCAGGTCATAAAGGAATTTCAACCAGATCATAAAACAACGTCAGCTAGACCATAATCGAGGTGTTAGACCGCGGAAACACAAACAAAAAAAGGTCATAAGACAATCGCCAATCCATTTGGGTATGGATACCACATATAATCCAGGTGTTGTACCATGAAAATAAACAAATTCATAAAAAGCTACAAAGTCATACACGCATGGGTCCCATATAGTCAAGGCAACAAGACAGAATCCGTCGAGTCAGAAGACCAAATGTTAGTTTCACTAAAAAAGACATTTTGATATGAGGTCACAAGGCGAGTATATGTCAAGGCAACCGGGTGTTAGTATCATTTCACGAAAAGATTCTAAAGCATTTTAATATCAGGCCACAAGACAAGTATACGTCAAATCGATTAATCGGGTGTTAGTCTATTTCCACAACAAGATTATAAGGCATTTTGATGTCAACCCACAAAACAGATATAAATCAAACCAACCAATCGAGTGTTGATCTCATTTTACAAGAAATTTTTAAGATATTTAATGTTAGATCTAAGGCAGATATAAATCAAACCGACCTACGAATGTTAATATGCTTTACAAGAAATTTCTAAAGCATGAAAATTTTTATATATACAATTCATTTAACTATTAATATTTAAGAAAAAAAAAAGTTAAAACACCCTGTAAAATATAATATTTTAATTTAATCTTTAAAAAATAAATAAAAAATGTTAATAATAATAAATTTAAAAATAAAACCGCTTTTAATAATGAAAATACAGTTTTTGGCATCGATAATCAAAAATTTCAAATGAAAATCATTTATTTGAAAATTTGATTAACCAAAAGTGCTATAATACTTAGAAAATAAATGAAATAGTTAAAGTATATAACACAATCCAAATTTAAAATCTCTTAGTAACTGTTTTAAAATAAGGATTAAATCTTTTTAACATGTACAGTAAACATGCGTTAACATGGTTATAGGACCAAATGTACATCAAGAGATCATAATAAAGTAAAAAAAAAATCCAAATCGACTAATTAACTCACCCACAAACCAAACCAAAGAAATTCAATCCCCAATCAAACCAATTCCATTCTAACCCAAGCTAAAAGCAGAAGATACTTACTACAGTATCACAGTTTGAAAATCCACCAAACGGATTAAATAAGAATTACATTATTTAAATTTAAGACCCCGTTTATTTATGATATTAACTATTTTTTTAAGTATTCTAAATATCAAAATATATAAATTTTAGTAGGATGGCAAATCATATCCATAATGATTTAATATAGCTTTACATTCTCTCCTAAATATTATAGGGCACGAGTTCATATTTTTTTAATTGTTATTTTGCTTAATTCAATCATAATTACTTAATTTTATAATTTATTTTTTTTATCAATTTCAATTTAAAACCTTTATTTCTATTTATTATCAATTCATTTAATTTCAAAATAATTGGAATTCAGTGCAATAAATGCAGTCTATTGATAAAACTACCCTCTTGAATATATTAATTTTATAGAAGGATGGGGATCCGTCATATGTGATTTTTTTGGTATGGATGGCGTTGTCCACTTTTATTTTATTTTATTTTTTTTGTTATTTTTGAATTTTACAGATTATTTTCTTTATGAGGGATGGTTGTTTCTGTCGGATTTGCTGAGGGATGGTAGTTCGCTTTTGGTTGCTGAAGAGACTTCTAGTTGCTAGTTGCTGTGATGCCAATATTCTAAGACTGATTTGTTCGGGAAATCATGCTTTCGTTGGCCGATATAATTGTAGGCTCTGCAGCGTCTCCTTCTCGCTTTATAATTCTGTGATGAGTTGCCTTTGCTTTTCTTTCTTCTCTGAAATTTTAAATATAGCTTGCATAGTTGTTGGCATTATTAAATCTAATCGGTTGTCAGATTGTTATTGTCATGTGTTCATCATTATATTTTGGTTAGAATTATTTTAATTTGTGATAGTGACAATGATTATTGCATTAATTGGTGATAGTGATTTGGTCTCTATCAGTGTAGTATTATCTATGCTAATTTTGTTATGATTAAGTTAGATTGACCTTAATGATTTAAATTGAATTGAATCATGAGTTCTCGGATTGAATTATAATTGGTTTGATTTTTTTTTATTTGAGTTGTTTGATCTGATTTTTTTCTTATTGTATATTGCTTTATTTCTCTCTACTCCTTTTGCCCACTTTTACTTTATAATACAAGTTTGCTTGTATGGTAAAATATATATATATATATATATATATTAATTAAAAAATATTGAAATTAATTTAAAATTATTTTTATATAATTTAATTAAAAAAATATTAAAATAACAAAATAATATTTGACATTACTTTTTGACCTACCCCATTACTCTTTGGACCCCACCCACCATATATGGCATGCATATGGTCCCCCTACCCTTTACTTTTTTCTCTAAATTCAAAACCATTCAATCCCTTATTTTTATATATAGAGAAAAAAGAAAATCCCGAAAAAAAATCCCTTATTTTTATTAATACAAATAAATCTAATTAAATTCTTTTCTCATGAGATAAATAAGTTAAATATTATTTTTTATTAATTAAATTTTTTAATTTTTTTAATTAAAAATCAAATACATTCTAATATAATATAATATAGTATTTTTTTATAATTTAAAATATCAAAAATTTAATAATTTATTTACATAAATATAATAAATAATTTTTGAAATTATAAAAATAAAATTTATTATATAAAAAATATTTTTATTATTAAAAATAATATTATATTAGATAATTATTTATTTAACTTTTAAGAAAAAAATATAGACTTGATTGATAAAAAAAATTAAATCAAAATTATTTCAAATAAAAATATAAAATCTTAGTTAATAAAAATTTAAATTAAATTAATTTAATTTTTAAATAAAAATATAAAAGTTTAATTAAACTTACCTCCTTTTATTAATAATGATGATGTGACTTGAGTATGAGATAGCTGAATGTATAATTCTCCTTTTAAATTTTCAAGTAAATTCTTTTATTTTATAATTTTTATTTATTTTATTTCTTCATATATATTAAAAAAAATTTTTTGTTAATTTTTAATTATACTATTTTAAAATTATTTGATTTTAATAAATATAAAAAAGTATTGCGAATACTTATACAATTAATAAAAAGTTTTTTAAAAATAAAATAAAATAAATTTATATGTTACTATAATTTTAAAGAAAAATAATAATAATTTTAAAATAATAAAAAATTATAAAATAAATGAGGTATTATTTTATAATTTCAATTTTAATTATCATATTTATCTTTTCAAACACGTAATATTCACATGTGTTCACATTATAAAGATTAAATCATGTCATAATTAAAAATAAAAAAAATAATATGCATATATTTTCATATCATAAAAATTAAATTATTTATAATTTAAAAATTAAAAGAAAAAGTAAATAAAAAGAGTATAAAATTGAAAGAGTAGAATAAATTTTGATAAAAAGGGATAAATTATCCATTTTGACAATGTGAGGCTTTATAAATTTTTTTAGAGTTTACAAGATTATTAAATTAAAATGTATTAAAATAGAGATAAATTAGTAAATTTGTTAAAATTTCAAAAAAATAATAATAACCTTTTCTTTATTAACATTTTAAAATATTAAACATAACAATTTACTCCCTTTATTTTTTATAATATTTTTTTGGATTTTTTTTTTTGTTTCTAAATAAGTGGTTTATAATTTAATGTTTCGTTAAATATATTTTTCAACAAGCATAGTAATTTTAAAATATTAAGAACGTTCATTATATTTATATAGGTATTTATATTTTAATTGAAATATATATTTTTTATCTCTATTTTGTTAAAATTTAATATATTTGTTGCTATATGTGTAAAAAACTTAATCAGATAAACAAAAATAAAACTTGTTAAATTTTAATTTGTTAAAATTTAATATATTTATTGCTATATTTATTGCTTATAATAAAATTTGTTAAATTTTAATTTAAATATCATTAAAATTTTATGATATATAATATCTGAGATTTAGAAAATAGGACTTAGAAAGGGTTATGTAAATTTAGAAAAAATCTCCTTTGTAAGGAGGGTGTCTTTCTTTTTATTCTGCTTTTCCAGTGGCGTGTTACGACCTTTCTGCTACAGGACCACATTTTCTGTCGTATGGGCTCGTACGTACGGATAATGCAGTGACCCTTCTTGTGTCATGCGGCCATTTAATTTCTTCCGGCGCGCGACTGGATAGGACTGCGAAGTGATTGGACTTATTGTCCTTTCCTCTCATGACAGAGTTGAAGAGAAAGAGGCCGAATCCAGTAGTGGTCCGGTCTCAGGGCCAAATGGGCTAGACCGGCCTGACTGGTGGGTTTGGGTGGACTCCGGTCTTAAAGCTGAACGGGCTGGTCCTGGTTCATGCGAGAGACCGGAAAACCTCCAAGTGATGGACTGTCATTATGAGCTCGACTCCAAATCGAGATGGAAAAATCCAGCGGTGATTAATATATTTTTTCATTCACCAGTTTAAAGACAGTCAATGAAATTTAGATATAAATTAACTTTTAAATTGATAATTAAATATATCATAGAAACTTTAATGATATTCTAATTACAGAACAAATATTGAACTATAAAAATATGTAAAATGATAATAAAAGTTTATTATTACAAAAATGAGTGTCGATACTCCAGAACAATTCGTAAACTATGAGAAATATACTGGTGTAATTGGTCATTTCTGATCAGTAAGTTGCACATGATGTGCACGTGGACTTGTTTGGTATGTAAGGAAGCGAAAAGCTTCTAGACTAGCCTGTAACATCATTTTCTTTTTTGAAATAAAATAGCTCTTAATATTTTCTCAATCTCTTTCCTCTCTCGCACTGATTTAAAGTAATTTGAGACGTTTTTAATTTTTCATTAATTCAATTTTAATCTAATTTTAAAGCGATTATGATTTTAATTTTTTATAATTTTAATTTTAATTTTTAATTAAATATAAATTATAAACTGTTAATTCAATTTTAATTTGAAAAAAATTTAAAAAATAAAAATTTTAAATAATATAAAGAAATAAACATAAATCTTAAATATTATTGAATATATATTTTATTAAATAAATAAAATGTCTAAAATATATTTATTTACATAATAAAAATAAAATAATATTATATTTAAATGTAAAAAATATTTTTTATAAGTTAAAAAAAATTTAATTTAATTTATTTAAATATTAATTTTAAGTGTTATAATTTTATAAAATAAATTATTTTAAAAATAAAAAAATAAATTAGATCATTAATTTAAATCGGACGGTTCAAAAAAAAAAGGAGAACTGTAATTAATTCTCTAATCTAAAATTTCAATCCAATTTAAATATTGAAAATAATTAATCAATTTAATTTCAATCTAATTCACTCCAAAATGAATAGTGGCCATGACTACCGTAAGCGATAACCCTTTCAGCCACGTATATTACCTTTTTTTTTTTTTTTCGTCTGATATAAATAATTTTGATTGAGATCTCGAATTCCTGAATTCGACTTCAATATGAAGGGTAAACCCATTGATTGTTATCACCATATTAATTTATCGTCAGCAAGAGAGCCAGAGTCGGGGCCCACAAATTGTTAACGTTTTTTTATATAATTTTTATTTATCAATGGGGCGATGGTGGGTGATCACGCCACGCGGGGCTGGTTTGAGTCGTTTTGACTGGTGGATTGTGTACAAATTATGCAATTAATTAATGGGACCTACGATTGATCTTTATTATGAGTTTTGCGCAGATGAAATCAATCGGTCTATGTAACTTTCCTTCTTTCCAAACAACTTTGAGCATCACAGATTCACAGAGAAAGAGAGAGATGGGTAAGCAATCAGCTGACGAGCTTCATGTATTGATGTTTCCATATTTTGCATTTGGTCACATAAGCCCATTTGTTCAGCTTTCCAACAGGCTCTCTCTCCATGGACTTCGAGTTTCTTTTCTCTCGGCTCCTGGTAACATCCCACGCATCAAATCCTCTCTTCTTCTCACTCCCAATGTCGAAATCATCCCTATCTCGCTCCCTCCAGTCGAGGGTCTCCCTCCGGGCCTTGACAGCACCTCTGAAATGACACCACATATGGCTGAGCTCCTCAAGAAGTCCGTAGATCTCATGCAGCCTCAAATCAAGACCCTTTTATCTCAACTCAATCCTCATTTTGTTTTCATTGATTTCGCTCAATATTGGCTTCCAAAACTTGCCTCAGAACTCGGTATCAAGACTGTGTTTTTTTCTGTTTTCTCTGCTATTTCTGGTGCTTTTCTCACTGTTCCCGCGAGGGATCCTGGAGATAAAATGCCTACTGTTGAAGATCTTTCGAAACCACCCATTGGATTTCCTTTGACCTCAGTTACCTACGCTCAAACATTTCAGGCTCGAGATTTTTTGTATTTATTTAAGAGCTTTGATGGTAACCCCGGTGCATACCATAGAGTTTCTGAAGGCATGAGTGGCTGCACAGCTCTGGCCGTTAAAACTTGCCATGAAATGGAAGGTCCTTACGTGGATTTCATGAAAACCGAGCACCAGAAACCGATTCTCTTAACTGGTCCCCTAGTTCCAGAGCCTCCCACTGGTGAGCTAGAGGAGAAATGGGCTCAATGGTTGAGCAAATTTCCTTCAGGATCTGTGATCTTTTGCTCTTTCGGCAGTGAAACATTCTTGGACGATAGTCAGATAGAGGAACTCGCTCTTGGATTGGAACTCACTGGTCTGCCATTTATTCTGGTTTTGAAGTTTCCGGCCGGCGTTGATCCCCAAACAGAGCTAAACCGAACTTTGCCAAAAGGGTTCTTGGAGAGGGTGAAGGATAGAGGGATTGTGCACTCAGGCTGGGTTCCGCAGCTACTCATTTTAGCAAACTCTAGTGTGGGCTGCTATTTGTGCCACTCAGGGTTTAGCTCTTTGATTGAAGGTCTGGTGAATGACTGTCAATTGGTGCTGCTGCCATTGAAGGGTGACCAGTACTTGAACTCTAAAGTTTTTGCAGGAGATTTGAATGTAGGTGTGGAGGTAAAAAGGAGAGATGAAGATGGGTATTTTGGGAAAGATGACATTAATGAAGCAGTGAGAAAGGTAATGATGGAAATAGAGAAAGAGCCATGCAAGTCTATAAGATCAAGTCACAAAAAATGGAAGGAGTTTTTGCTGAACAAAGAGATTCAGAATAAGTTTATTACAGACATGATTAAGGAGTTGAAGGCTCTTGCATAGGAGTTTGTACTAGTCTTTTACAATCCATCGCATTCAGCAGCAACCGTTTGATCTACAATAATTTCTTGTCTGTAACGCATTATGCTGTGTTTTGTCGGAAATAAAAGAGATTTTATGATTATTATATAAAAATCGTACTAAATAAATTTATGTACTTGTCAGAAAAGTAGGTTAGAAGGTATTAAATTAGCTGTGTTTTGTGAGTTGTATTTTTATTTTTATTTTTATTTTTATTTTTATTTTTATTTTTATTTTTAAATAAAAATTAAAAATTAAAAAATTAGAATATAATACTTGTAAAATCTCTAATGTTTATTGAGATGCTCCTATTATCATGTTAACTATGTGAATGCATATTTTTATTTTTTAAATTTATTTATTTTTATTTTTTAAATTTATCGTCTTATTTATGAAATAAATTCGTGTTTCAAAATTTTTTATTGAATTGAGATATTATATTTTTTTTCCGATTACATCAAGTTTTTTTTAAATATATATTATATTATTTTAATATTTAAATTGACACTATAGCTATATTTATTTTATTTTAGAGATTTGCTACCCGGGATTGAATGTTGTATACTTTATTTTCTTTATAACCTTTGTTGCAGTAATTTGCTACTGATGATCTGAAATTCAGAAAAATAGGGTTTTACAAGGGTTCTGTAAACTTAGCCAAAAAGCCCCCCTTGCTAGAGGAGAGCATTTTTCCTTTTATCTGTTTCCATTGTCTGTCAGTGACGTGTAACGGCCTGATTTCCATTGGGCCACATGTCTCTGCCATACTGATACGATCGTACGAGGATATTAGATTTCTGCCCCATACATAACAGTCTCTGATTCTCCCCGGGTGCGCATGCGAATGGTCCCACAAGGCGAATGGGCTAAACTCCTTCCTGGTTCCGAGCCGGGCCGGAAGATAAGGTTAAAACTGAGCCCAAAGAGGACTTGCTAGATGAGCCGTACGGGCTGGCGGGCCTGATTGAGAAACTTAGATGGAGCCCGGTCTCAAGGCTGAGTGGGCCGGACTGGGTCCATGCGGGGGACTTGAGGGCCTCCGGATAATGGGCTATTGTCATAGGCCCGGCCCCAGACTGGGGTGAAGAAATCCAGCGGTCATCAATTGCCCCTTTACCTTCTCGTCAGTTATTGTCCGACTGATGAGGCGGTAAATACCGAGAGTAATAATGACCGCGCCGCCCAAGGACAAAACAGTTCAAAACATCTTTTCGGCTCTTCATTGTTTCAAATTTCGTCCTCTGTCAGTATTCTCAAAACGTTTGCTTTCTTTCGCTCTTTTGCTCTCTCGGCTCTCCTCTACTCATCCGCCTTAACCGTTTTCTAGGTACGCCTCTTCTTCCGCCATGGATAGCTCTGATCTTTCCGATGTTGTCAACCTAGAGTCTAGCATCACCTCGTCCAACATTAGGAATTTCATTTCCAGAGAATATCTGGATATCCCTCTTTTTCACATTCGGGCTCCTTACCGGAATGAGAGGATCGTTCTCCCTGATCCTTCTCCCCCTGGCTTGGTCGACCCTCAAAGAGACGTCAGTCTAGTCTTCTTCATCAAGCAGAAGGAGTATGGTTTGTCTTTCCCCTTTTCTCCATTCTTCAACGAAGTATTCCGGTATTTCGAGATTACCCCTCGAATGCTAACCCCTAACTCTATTCTTTTCATGTCTTCCTTCGAATCTGTGTGTCTGAGCTGGGGGTTCACACCCACGGTTCATCTGTTCGTTAGCTTCTTCAGGCTGGTTAAGGCGAGCCAAAAATTTTATTACTTTGCCCTTCGTGGAGGATTGTCCATCTTCACGGGCTATAAGGACTCCATCAAAGGCTGGGTAGAGGGGTTTTTGGTGGTAGAGTTGAAGAAGCAGACGGGATTGGCTTGGGAGCTCGATCTCCCCTGGGAGGATGTCTCTCTGGGTTGCAATGACCTGCCCCAGTTGAGCCTTACCGACCAGGTCGGATTCCTTCGACTGACTTCTGTGGATAAGAAGTATGACGTCGAAAAGTGCTTGTTCGCGTCCAACCTTTGGGATATTAAGGGCGCGGGTACCTTATTTTATTTACCTGATTTGTTTTATTTTTTCGTTTTTGTTGAGGATTGCTTCTGACTTGTTATGGTTTTGGGTTTTTGCAGCTTCCGAGGTGAAAATGGACCAGATCAAGCCTCCCAAGAATCTTGTACTGTCTCGGGAGAGCATGAACGTTGCTCTGGATGCCCTCCTGGCTGGGCAATCTGTGGGGGAGGCTACCCAAAGGGTGGCCGAAGGTATTTCTTCCAGGTCGGCTACCCGACCTCCTCCTCCCCCAGTCTCTTCTCAAGCTCCCAGACCGAGCTTCCGACGTAGCAAGTCGTCTCGACCCCTCAGCCGCAGCAGATCAAGCTCGGCTCGCCAGTCCTCTCAAGCCCCCCGGGTGTGAAGAGAGCTTTGAAGAGCTAAAGAAGAGGTTGACTTCAGCACCGGTGTTAGCTCTGCCGACTAGTAATGAGGACTTCACGGTCTTTTGCGATGCATCCCGTGTGGGACTGGGTTGTGTGCTAATGCAGAACGAAAGGGTGATTGCTTATGCTTCTAGACAGTTAAAGAAGCATGAGTTGAATTACCCTACACATGACCTAGAGATGGCAGCAGTAATCTTTGCACTCAAGATATGGAGGCACTAGCTTTATGGGGTAAAATGTGAGATCTTCACCGATCATAAGAGCCTGCAGTACATCTTGAGTCAGAGAGATCTGAATCTGAGGCAGAGAAGATGGGTAGAACTGCTTAGTGACTATGAGTGCAAGATCCAATACCATCCGGGTAAGGCGAATGTTGTGGCAGACGCCTTAAGCCGGAAATCACTTGGCAGTTTGTCCCATATTTCAGCAGAGAGGAGGCCAGTGGTGAGGCAGTTCTTCGAGCTCATAAATGAAGGTCTACAGTTGGGGTTGTCTGGTACAGGTGCTTTGATTGCTCAGATGAGAGTGGCACCCGTATTTCTGGAGCATGTGGCTCAGAAACAACATGAGGACCCAGAGTTAGTGAAGATTGCCAGGACTGTTCAGTCAGGCAAGGATAGGGAGTTCAGATTCGACAGCAAAGGGATCCTCCACTATGGGAGTAGACTTTGTGTACCAGATGACATAGGGCTAAAAGGAGACATTATGAGGGAGGCTCATAATGCCAGATACAGCGTTCACCCTGGAACCACCAAGATGTATCAAGATCTGAAGAAGGTTTATTGGTGGCCAGCTATGAAGAGAGAAGTGGCATAGTTCGTGTCAGCCTGTGAAGTGTGTCAGAGGGTGAAGCTGGAACATCAAAAGCCGGCCGGAATGCTTAACCCGCTACCTATTCCAGAGTGAAAATGGGAGAATATAGCTATGGACTTCATAGTGGGGTTACCGGCGACGTCCAACAGGTTGGACTCCATATGGGTGATTGTGGACAGACTCACCAAATCTGCTCACTCCATCCCTATCAGGAGTGGCTATTCGGTGGACAAGTTGGCGCAGGTGTATGTTGATGAGATCGTCAGGCTGCATGGGGTCCCTGTTTCAATAGTGTCCGATAAAGGGCCCCAGTTCACCTCCAGGTTTTGGCGGAGTCTGCAGAATGCCATGGGTACTAGGTTGGATTTTAGCACTGCTTTCCATCCACAGACGGACGGATAGTCAGAGAGGACCATCCAGACAATAGAGGATATGCTCAGAATGTGTGTGCTGGACTTTGGCAGTTCTTGGAGGCAGCATCTACCTTTGGTGGAGTTTGCCTACAATAATAGCCATCATGCTAGCATCGGGATGGCTCCATATGAAGCTTTGTATGGAAGGAAGTGCAGATCACCTGTTTGTTGGGAAGAAGTTGGAGAAAAGGCCTTGGCAGGGCCTGAGCTAGTGGAGATCATCAGCAGGGTGGTACCCATAATCAGAGAAAGGATCAAGACTGCTGCAAGCAGACAAAAGAGTTATGCAGATGTCCGTAGAAGGCAAGTAGAGTTTCAGGAGGGGGATTTGGTATTGCTCAAAGTGTCTCCAATGAAAGGGGTGATTCGGTTTGGGAAGAAAGGTAAGCTGGCTCCACGGTACATCGGACCCTTTGAAGTCTTGCAAAAGATTGGGAATGTATTGTACAAGCTGGACTTGCCTGCTTCAATGGAGAGAATCCATCCGGTTTTCCATGTTTCTATGTTGAGAAAGTTCGTGTCAGATTTGGGCAAGGTTCTTAGTGAGACTGATGTGGAGATCCAAGAGGATCTCACCTATGTTGAGCAGCAGGTACGGATTCTAGACACCCAAATCAGGAAGCTAAGGAACAAGGAAATCCCGATAGTGAAAGTCCTTTGGAATCACCACAATATTGAAGAGTGTACTTGGGAGACACGGGAGTCCATGCTCCAGCAATATCCTCATCTCTTTTAAGGTAAGTTTTATGTGCTTTGTAGGTATATTCATGTTTGTTGCTAGGCTTATGTGTTTGGTGAACATTCGGGGACGAATGTTCTTAAGGGGGGGAGAATGTAATACCCGGCTAGACTCCGGTATCGGAATTCCTACCGTCCGGTGGAATCTCGGATGTCGGAAACCTCTAGAAAGGTAAAATCATGTTTTTATGAAATATTTTGATGTATTTTATGATTTTAAGTAAAAAGGAAGTTGAGTTTTTAAATGAAAATAGCCTTGGAGGAAGACCCAAGTTCGGCCGTCGAATCCCAAGTTCGGCCGCCGAACGTGCATGCGTTTCGGGAGTGCTTTAGGCCCCCGAAAGCATAAGTGAGGGAAATTCAGGTTCGGCCGCCGAACATGGCATGCATGCGGAGGCACGTTAGGCCCCCGAAAGTGGTTTGGCCAGCCACCTATAAAGGGGTCCCCATGTCCGAACGGGAGAGCTTTTCTCCCCGTTTTCGGCCAAGGTAAGTTCTTCGCCGTCCCTCATCGATTTTGAGCTTCTTCCTTCGAATCTTCATGATTTTCTTATGAGTTTTCACTTGGTTTGAAGATCTTTGAGCAAAAGAGCAAGTTTGGAAGCTTGGAGACCAAAGAGTGGATTTCTCCCTAGCTCCAAGCTAGGATCGTCTTTCCTCTCGATCTTTAAGAGGTAAGCTTAGATCCAACCTTTCTTGCATGTTTTAAACAAGTTTTATGAAGATCTATGGGGTAGAAATGCATGTTAGGTTATTGTTATGTTTATAGGTTTATGTATGTTTATGAACAATGTGGGTTGTTTGATATGTTGTAGTTGGGGTTTAGGATAGTTTGAAGCCCCTAGGAGCTTGTATGCTTGAGTATGCATGTTGTAGAATAGGAAAATGCATGATTGAATGAGTTGGGAGGCATTTGTGCATGTTGGAGCCGGGTTTCTGCCCTTTGGGAGAAACCAGGTTCGGCAGCCGAAGGGACTTTCGGCCGCCAAACCTGCCTGTGGAGGCAACTTTCGGCTGCCGAAGCCTGCCCCCGAAAGTAGACTTTCGTCTCTGGAGGGGACTTTCGGCCGCTGAAAGTGCCGCCGAAGGTGCATGACTTTCGGCTGTGGAGGGACTTTCGGCCGCCGAACCTGCCGCCGAAAGTGCCCTGTTCAGCCCTCCTTTGCATGAATTCCTTGATTGTTTTAAGGTGTTTAGGGGGTTTTTGGGGGATGTTTTTAGAGTTATGTTTATGTATGTTAGGTCCCTCATTTGAGTCCACCTGTGTAGGTTCGGACCCGAGGAACCGAGGACCCCAGCAGTGAGTTCAGCTGCTTCGGTATTTGTCAGAGTCAGCCAGAGGTGAGTGGAACTAAACTTAATCTTTTAAATTGAGAAATTAAATGTTTTTATCATGTTTCATGCATCATGATTATGCAATAGGATGATTGCATTAGATTTCACGAATATGTTGCATCGCATTCTTTGTTGTTGATGTGGGTGAATGTTGGATGACCCAATTAGTCCCTGAGGAAAGACCATGACCCCATTCTACGGCCTGGCACGGAAATGAAAGACCAGGACCCCATTCTACGGCCTGGCACGGATATGGGACTCGAAGACCAGGTGCCCAGAGGAGGCTCTGGGGCAATGGTAAGTAATGTATGATATGACAGGAAGACCAGGACCCCATGCTACGGCCTGGCACGAAATGATGCTGGGACTATTTGGTGACAAGTTCACCCAACCTTTGATGTGAATTGTCTGAGTTATGATGCATTTCATATGAGCATGTTTGTTAACATGTTTTTATGGTTCTACTCACTGGGCCTGTTAGCTCACCCCTCTCCCTTAACCCCCAGGTTTGCAGGTACAGGATAGAGCAGGAGGTCGAATAGAGTAAAGTCTTAGTCACGTAATAGCTCGTAGTGGACATGATGGATATTGTAATGTAATGTTGAGTTATGTAATGTAATGATGATATTGAGGTTTAGAAGTGTGCTTGACCATAGTATGTTGTAAATCCCTTTTTAGATACATGATCTTAAATGTTTATGGATGATTATGTTTAACCAAACTTAATGCATGATTATGTCGCCCCATTGGAGCATTGATGATGTAACAGCCCGGAAACCGAACTGCCACCGGCACTAGGATCCAGATCGACTTAAGGTCGCCGGGACCCGTAGTAAGCCTGCTATCCTGTCTGTGTACCTGTGAAATCCCATACATGATCATACATTTTCTGTAAAAACATAAAACTGTTCTTCATTCCAAGGCTTAACCTGTGAAATATATTTTTTAAATATATATATATTTTTATTTTTATTAAATTTAAATATATTATTAAATTTAAATATATAATAAATAAATTAATATGTCATTTATCATTTATTTATATAATTTATTTATTATTTATTTATATATTAATTTTAATATATAAATTTTATTTATATTTTCTTATATTTTCTTTATTAATATATTAATATTTGCACTATCTCTGTTCTCTACCAATCCCTACTAGAGCTCCTCATTGCTCTAGGCGGATAAAACTCATAATGTTAAGCCTGGTTTTCTCATAAACATACAACAATATATAAACATACCTAAACTGATCATGTGACTCCACAAAGGGATTACAACTCTTATAAGTCAAGCACCATTCTATACACTGTACATATACACTATCTCTATACATTTACATGTCCACACTAGCTCTTACAAAAGTACTCTTCCTGTACCCTGCTGACCTCCCTCTGACCTCTGAACCTGCACAACTAGAGTTAGGGGAGAGGGATGAGCTCCTATAGCCCAGTGAGTAGAACAGTAATAAAGCACAGGTGACAAAACATGCTCTCATGCAATGTATCACATCACAAGTAATCACATCTCAGCATGGACGGATCAACACTCCCTCTATATCATATGCCTGGTCCCCGTAGGGCTGTTCCAGGTTTTTGTGCCTGGTCCCCGTAGGGCTGTTCCAGGTCTTTATGCCTGGTCCCCGTAGGGCTGTTCCAGGTCTTTCCTCTGAGGGCTATTGAATCCTTACTATGTCCATACAGTCATAGAATCAAGGATAAATGCAAGGCAGCATCTTCATGTACACTAATGCACTCAGCCTATAGCATAGTCATGATGCATGAAGCATGATAAAATACTCGTTTCTCATATTAAAATACGAAGTTCAGTTCCACTCACCTCGGTTTGACTCTGAACTGACTCTGCAGGTTCTGAAACTGGACTCACTGCTGACCTCCCTGATTCCTCTGGTCCGTACCTACACAGGTGGACTCACATGAGGGACCAAACTCACTCAAGAACATTTCTAAGAAACTCCCCAAAACCCTTCTAAAGCATCCTAGAACATTCACAGAAAACATGCAAAAGAAGGCTGGACAGGGCACTTTCGGCGGCAGGTTCGGCGGCCGAAACCCCTCTCCAAAGACGAAACTCATGCATGTTCGGCGGCACCTTCGGCGGCCGAAGGTCTCGTCCAGAGACGAAACTCACATACTTTCGGCGGCCGAACTCCCTCTTTCGGCGGCCGAAAGTCCCTTTCTAAACCGAAAGCTTAGCTTTCGGGGGCAAGCTTTGGCAGCCGAAACTGCCTCCAAGCATGTTCGGCGGCCGAACCTTCTTTCGGCGGCCGAACATGGTTTTGTCCAGGGGACAGAACCTTGCTCTGTTTCATGCAAACTTTGCCCAAAAACCTACAACATGCATATCCACTACTCCCAACTAGCACATACACATAAAGATGCACAAAGGGGTCTAACTATCCTAAAACCCCAAACAAACACATCTAACAACACTGAAACATGCTTCAACTTAAAGATCATCAAAAACCTCACCTAAACCTAAACAAGCATACTACCCATACAAACTTCATAAAACCTTCAAAAATCAAGAAAGGAAGGTCAGGATCTTCTCTTACCTCTTCCAAACAAGAGATTAGACGATTCCAACGTGGAGTTATGAAGAACCAAGCTTCCAAAGCTCCAAACTTCCAAACTTTGCTCTTTTGCTTAAAACCTTCAAAACAAACATAAAACTCTTCAAAACTTGGAAAGATTTGAAGGAAAACTAAAACCTCATCAAAGTCAACGTGAGAAGGTTTTGGCTCACCTTTGGCTGCAAGTGGAGGAGAAAATACCCTCCTCTCACCGACCTTTGGCCCTTTTATAGGTGGCTGGCCAGACCACCTTCGGCAGCCGAACGTGACTCCGAAACCATGCAAGGTTCGGCGGCCGAAAGTGACCTTCGGCAGCCGAACATTAGCATTTCTCCCTTATTGCTTTTCATTCAAAAACTACAATTTAACACATGAAAACATGTTAAAATACCTTCAAAAACATATATATTACCCTTCTAGAGGGTTCCAACATCCGAGATTCCACCGGACTACAGGAATTCTGATGCCGGACTCTAGCCGGGTATTACAGATGAGAACTCCAAGGTGGGGTTAATGTTAATGTCTATGTTAATGCATGCACAGGTTGAGTTTGGTTCATGAATAAAAAAGAAAAGTTCAATTTTTATGTATGTTGTTGATCATGTATGGGATTAAACAGGTTCACAGGATGTATGTTAGGCTTGCTACGGGTCCCGGCGGCCTTAAGCCGATCTGGATCCTAGCGCCGGTAGCGGTCCGATTTTCGAGTCGTTACATCAGGGGAAGTACCTTTTCAAGTGCTGGATATTCCAAGCATGGGCCTCGGGGTTTCCCTGCATATCTTCAATTCGATATACCCCTGACTTGACGACCTTTGCTATTTTGAATGGGCCCTCCTAGGTCGGTGCCAACTTGCCTACTGCCGCTCTTTTTCCTGTAGCTTCTAGGTTTCTCAGGATTGGGCTCAATGCCTTTCCCACTTACCATGTATCCTAGGAATTTTCCTCCCCTGATGAAGAAGGCACATTTTGTTGGGTTCAGCCTCATTCTGTATTGTTCTAGCACCTCGAATGCCTCCCTTAGATCTACCATGTGCTGTTGGAAAGTTGGGCTTTTGACCACCATATCATCTACATAAACTTCTACGTTCCTACCGATCTGAATTTTGAAGATTTTGTTCATCAGTCTTTGGTATGTCGCCCCAACATTCTTCAGCCCGAAGGGCATGGCTTTATAACAATAAGCCCCATCTTCTGTTATGAACGAGGACTTTTCTTCATCCGACCTATCCATTGGGATTTGGTGATAACCAGACATATCATCCAAAGAAGGCATGTAATCAAAACCGGCCGTAGAGTCGACCATTTTATTAATGTTAGGGAGGGGGTAACAATTCTTAGGACATACTTGATTTAGGTCAGTGAAGTCTATACACATCCTATATTTGCCATTGGCTTTCTTGACTAATACAGGATTTGCTAACCATTGTAGGTACATCACTTCCCTAATAAACCCGGCCTCCTCTAGCTTTCGTACCTCCTCTCTGGTGGCCTATTGCTTTTCCCTTCCTACCACCCTTTTCTTCTGCTTCACCGGCTCATTCGACCTCCTGTTCCTCCAACGATCATGTTGATGGTCCCACTGGACTCATCATTCACTGTCCCCGCTCCCATTCTCCTGAGTGTTTGCGCTGCTGGGTTCAGCTGAGGCCTTTGTCCCTCCGGTTTCTTCAAAAAGTTCTTGAGGTGTCCCCTCTTTATCAGCCTCTCGATCTCAGTAATCAACTGGAAGCAGTTATTGGTATCGTGGCCATGTGTGCGATGATACTGACAGTATTTGTCGGGATCTCGCTGGTCTGCTTCCGTTCTCATAGGTCTAGGCCATTGTAAGAACTCCTTGTCTTGGACGGCCATGAGCACTTCAGCTCTGGAGGCATTGAGTGGGGTCGGCTTCTCTGGAACCCACGGCGGAAGTGATTTCTGTTCTGGGACCCTAGGAGGGAGGGGTCTTTGGTCCCTTCGCTCCCAGGGCTGTCTGTAGGGCTCAGGCCTTCTGCCTTGCTTTTTCTCCTACATTTCCGACCTCCTTTCCTCTGGGGCTTTCCCCTTATCTGCCACTCCTTTGGCGAACTTGCTCGTCATCAGGGCATCATCTTGCCTTATGTATTTCTCTGCCCTCTTCATCAGCTCGACCAGTGAGGTAGGGGGCTTCCTGCTCAACGAGCCAAAGAACTCGGGCGAAGTCGTCCCTTTCTGCATGGCCTCCACTGCTCTACCCTCATCCAGCTCGGGAATCTGCAAGGCCTCCGTATTGAAACGGGCAACGTATTCCCTGAGTGATTCATCCCTTCTCTGCCTGACTGTCTCTAGATAACTTGTCTTTCTGTCTGCAGGCACCCCGGCAATGAACCGGCTGATGAAGCGAGTGGCCAGATCTCCAAAGCTTCTGATGCTTCCGGTCTCAAGGCTGTTAAACCATGCCCGTGCTGGCCCCGAGAGCGTCGTTAGGAACACCTTGCACATCAAGGCATCTGATAAAGTCTGCAGTTCCATGAAGGTTTTGTAGTTCAAGACGTGCTCCCAGGGGTTCTTAGCTGCGTCATATGCTGCCATAGGCGGCATCATAAATTTTTTGGGAACGATCTCCTGCTGCACCCACGTCGAGAAGGGTGAAGAGGTGGGCAGGAGAGTTTGATTCTGATCCTTCGTTCCCAACTCGGCCAAGAGCTGCTCTCTCATCTTTTGCAGCTTTCGGTCTACACTCTCCTCCTCTTGCCCGGGTTTCTTCTCCCGACGGTACTCCTCTTCCTCCGTTTCGCTTCTCGTCCGCTTGGTTGTTCCGGCAGAATAACTGTCGGCCTCATCGTTCTCAATCATTTCCCTCACCCTCCTTCCATGAACTCGAGCTTCCGGCTCTTCCTCTTCTCCGGCTCTTCTCCCCCCGTCTCCGGTTTCTCGGCTGACGATTTGGAGATGGTTGAAGGTAGGCTGAGGTTCATTGGTCCGGGGCTCTTCTACCACCGGCAACACATTTGTTGGGGTACTGAGGCCCCGTTATTGCATCATCTGCCCTAACCAGTGAGCGGTATTTTATAATTAGAGGGCCATGGTTTGAAGGTCTTGGTTGGATAGAGCAGCGGCGGGCACATTCCCTGCCAGGCTTGGCGAGGGGTTGAAAGAGATGGGTGGTTGATTGTTTGGAGTTGTAGGACTGGAAAAAGAGAACTGCTGCCCCTCTTGGGCAGAGCTCAGGTCATTGGGAGTGTTAAGATTGCTGTTTTCATTGTGGTTAGCCATCGTGGATCTAAGTGGGTGTGTTTAGAGTGGAACTCCAGTGACGAAAAGGTCTCCTTCGTTTCCCACAGACGGCGCCAATTGATGATCTGAGATCCAGAAAAATAGGGTTTTACAAGGGTTCTATAAACTTAGCCAAAAAGCCCCCCTTGCTAGAGGAGAGCATTCCTCCTTTTATCTGTTTCCATTGTCTGTTAGTGACGTGTAACGGTCTGGCTTCCATTGGGCCACCTGTCTCTGCCATACTGATACGATCGTACGAGGATATCATATTTCTGCCCCATACGTAACAGCCCCTGATTCTCCTTGGGTGCGCATGCGGATGGTTCCATAAGGCGAATGGGCTGAACTCCTTCCTGGTTCTGAGCCGCGCCGGAAGATAAGGTTAAAACTGAGCCCAAAGAGGACCTGATTGAGAAACTTAGATGGAGCCCGGTTTCAGGACTGAATGGGCCGGACTGGGTCCATGCGGGGGACTTGAGGGTCTCCAGATAATGGGCTATTGTCATGGCCCGACCCCAGACCGAGATAAAGAAATCCAGCGGTCATCAACTACATTTGTACCTTTGCTATGAAAATTTCTTTGTTATTCAAAAAAATATAATTTTCTAAATATATAAGTAAGAAAATAGTATATAACTTAAATTAAAATTACTATATTCTACTAATGAAAACCGTAATTCAAGTATAGAAAATCTTAGAAATTGAGTTATAATTTGTTCGAATAACCCTTCAAAATAGAAAATTATAAAACTCATATCAAGATATATAAAATTTTATCAAAATTTAATTGAATTTTTTTAAAAATTTATGCACTCTTTCTCTTTCAAAATAGAAAATTATAAAACTCATATCAAGATATATAAAATTTTATCAAAATTCAACTAAATTTTTTTATAAATTTATGCACTCTTTCTCTTTCAGTTAATTTTTAAAGTGAATTAAATTTGATTTAAATTTAATATAGTATTCGACCTTCTCATTTAATATTTAACCACTTATAAATATGTCACGTCACAATATAATTCTAAACATAAAGTGTATTAATTTTTACATTAGAATATATTAAAAAATCAATTAATTTGACTATCCATTAGTTTTAACTGTTAAATATTATAAAAAATTAATTAATAAATTTTTTAAAAATTTAAATAATTAATTAATTAATTTTTAAAATTTATAAAAATTAAATAGTAAAATATTTAATATTAAAATTAACAAAATTATTAATTAATAGATATTTAAAAGATTAAAAATATTTTAATATATCTTTTTTAAAAACTGTTATGACTAAAGATAAAAAAATATAAAACATTGGATCCATATGGTAATTAGTGAATGAAAAAAAAAAAGAAAAAAGAAAAAAAAAAACAAAGTGGTCCATGGAGAATTTTGGCCTCATCTAATTGTCCACCTTCTTTGCAGAATATCATGTTGTCTCGGAGGAAAAAATTAGCCAGTGTTCTAGGGTCCATCATATTACAATAGATTATTCAATAATCTAAAATTATCCATTAAATTTTTACTATCACTAAAGTATTCATACTTAAATAGAAATTAAAAAATTAAATTTTATTATATTTTTATTTTTATCATATTATTATTGCACGATTGATTGGTGATGAAGTGTTATTTCAACTATACCTAATAATTTTCCATGGTTTCTGATGATCTGATATCCAGAAAATAGGGTTTTACAATGGGTTCTGTAAGACAGAAAAAAAAAGCTTAGACCTAGAAGAGAGTATTTCTCCTTTTATATGTTTCCTTTTGTCTGCTAGTGACGTGTTAACAGAACGTGTATCATTGGACCACCTGTCCCTGCTGCATTGATACGGGCGTACGAGGGAATCAGATCTCTGTCCCATGCATAACGACCCCTGATTCTCCCTGGACGCGCATGCGGATGGTCCCACAAGGCGAAGCGGCTGAACTCCTTCCTAGTTCTGGGCTGGACCGGAGGATGAGGTTAAAACTAGGCCCAGAGAGAATATGTCCATCGGGCCGGGTGAGCTAGACCGGCCTGTTTGAAGAATCGGACTGGAGCCCAGTCTTTAAACTGAATAGACTGGCCCTGACTCTTGGAGGAGGCTTAGTAGCCTTCAGGCTGTGAGCTGCCCTAGCGGGCCTGGCCCTAGACGGGGGTGAAGAAACCCAGCGGTCATCAATTGTCCCTTTACCTTCTCGTCAGTTATTGCTTCGACTGATGAGGGGGTAAATCTCAAGAATCATTATGACCGCGTCTGTTTATGTACTGCTTCCTTCGTATTGCCTTTTCATCTTTTTGTCCTTTTGACTTTCGAGTCCCCTCTGTCTTTTTCTATTTCTGGCTTTCCTCTGTTTTTTGTGCATACTACCGTCTTCACTTTCCTGCTTTTATTTTCCAGGTACGCCTTCTTTCCTTTCCTATGAATATCTTTTAAGGATTATGACGCCGCTAGTCTAGAGTCTAGCATCACGTCATTCAGCATAAAGACCTCCCTCTCCGGATATCTCTCGATATCACCTCCTTCTTCCCTTTCAGGATTTTCGCCAGAATGGAGGGGTCTTTCCTTCCGATCCACATACCTCTGGTGTAATCGATCTTCATAAAGGAGTGAACTCCTTTCTCTTATTTCTTTTCTCCCACGAGATTTTATAGCATTTTGAGATTGCTTCTCGAGTGTCAGCTACTAATTTCATTCTCTTCATATTTTCTTTTGAACCTATCTGTCTGAGCGGGGGTTTCACACTCATGAGGCATCCGTTTGATACCTCATTTGGGCTAGTCAAGGCGAGCCGAAAATTTTATTACCTGGTCTCTTATAGATGTCCGTTTTAATCTTGCTTTTGTGATTTTTGTGGAAAGCCATTCTGACTTGCCCCGGTTTTGAATTTTTTGCAGTTTCTTGGGTGAAGATGGATCAGATTGAACCTCCTAAAATTCTTACGCTGTCCAGGGGGAGCCTGAATGTAGCCTCGGACGCCCTCCTGGTAGGACGATCGGCGGGGGGGTTTACCCAACTAGTGGCCGAAGTTATATCGTTCAGGTCGTCCAGCCGGCCTCCTCCTATTGTTCCTGCCCAAGCTCCGGAGCTGAGCTTTCGCGGTGCCGAATCTTCAAGGCAGCCAAGTATTGACAAGTCTGTCTCAGCCGCACTAGTTGTTCAAGCTCTCAGGTTCTCTCGGGCTTCAAGGCCGAGCGAGGACTCCGGGTTGACGGGAGCGAAGCCTGCCTCATCTTTTGGCGATGCTTCTGGAGAGAGGCTTGAGGCCTTCATAGCTGAGATGGGGACCCTTGCTAGCAGAGCAAAGATCGCCTTTGTGAGGAATGTCTATGGTGTAATACCCGGCTAGAGTCCGGCATCGGAATTCTACTTTCCGATGGAGTTTCGGATGCCGGAAGTCTCTAGAGGGTTCGATTTATGTTTTTCTATCTTGTTTTGCTATGGTCATAAGTTTTAAAGCATAAGGAAATGAGTTTTTGAATGAAATGAACCAAGGCAGAAAAGCCAGGTTCGGCCGCCGAAGTTGAGGTTCGGCCGCCGAACATGCATGGCTTTCGGTTTCACGTGTGGCCGCCGAAGGTGGTCTGGCCAGCCACCTATAAATGGCCCTCAGTCGGTTGAAAGGATAAACATCACCGTTTTCTTTCACTTTCTGAGGTGAGACCCTGTCCTTTGTAAGTACTCTTTCATGTTTTCATCAAATCTTGCAAAGGTTTGATTAGTTTTTATGTTATTTTGAAGGTTTTAAGCTAAACACTCAAAGTTGTGAATGTTGGAGAGTTTGAAGGAGAGTTGCTCCAAAACTCCACGTTGGGATCGTTCATCTTCTTGGTTTCAAGAGGTAAGTGAAGATCCTGAGCTTGTTTTTATGTTTTCTGAAGGTTTTATGCGGTTATGGGAGAGAGTTGTATGAATAGGGTTATTTGGGATGTTTTGATGATTTTGTGAGTTAAGCTTGTTTCTGTGTTGTATGTGTTGTGTGTTTGGGGTTTTAAGGTAGTTTTTTGACCCCTTGGAGCATATACATGAGTGTATGCAAGTTGAGGAATTGAGGTGGTTGAGGTTGGGAGGGTTTTTGTGCTTTTGGCGAGAGGCAGAGCAAGTTTTTGCCTTGCGGATGAACTCAGGTTCGGCCGCCGAAGGCACATTCGGCCGCCGAACCCATGAGGAGGTGGCTTCAGCTGCCCAAGCTTGCCCCCGAGCTTTTGGACTTTCGGCTCTGGAGGGGAGTTCGGCCGCCGAAGGTGCCGCCGAAGGTTAGAGACTTTCGTTTCTGGAGTGCCTTTCAGCCTCCGAAACTTGCCCCCGAAAGGGTTCGGCTGCCGAAAGTAGAGATTCGGCCGCCGAAGGTGCATGAGTTTCGTTTCTGGAGAGGACTTTCGGCCGCCGAACCTGCCGCCGAAAGTGTTATGTCCAGCTTTCCTTTGCATGCTTTGCATGAGTTTTAGAGTGAGGTTAAGGGGATTCTTGGGGAGTTTCTTAGAGTTGCTCATAAGCTAGTTTGGTCCCTCATTTGAGTCTATCAGTATAGGTACAGACCAGAGGAACCAGAGAGAGCAGCAGTGAGGTCTGCTCCAGAGTTTTCAGAGCCTGCAGAGTCAATCCAGTTAGCCAGAGGTGAGTGGAATTAAACTTAATGCTTTTAAGTGAGAAATAAAATGCTTTTAGCATAATTCATGCATCATGAGTATACAGTAGGCTGATTGCATTAAAATTCACGAATGTGTTGCATTGCATTGTTATTTTTTGATGTGGGTGAATGCTGAATGATCCAATAGTCTCTGAGAAAAGTCCAGGAGCCTTTGAGTACGCCCTGGCAGGTATATAGTAAAGTCCAGGAGCCTTTGACTACGCCCTGACAATGGTAAGTACAGAGGTGTTATATACACATATATATATATGACAGGAAGACCAGGTGCTCGATTCTACGCCCTGGCACGGCAGAGTTACCGGGACTATGTGGTGACAGGTGTACCTTTGATGTGACTTGGCTGTGTTGTGATGCATTCCATGAGATCATATTTTAATGAGATGTTTTACTGGTCTACTCACTGGGCTATAAAGCTCATCCCACTCCCTTAACCCCAGTTTTGCAGGTTCAGTATACAGTATACAGAGGAGATCCACAGAGTACAGAAAGAGTAAAGAGATTTGTAATAGCTTAGAGTGGACATGTAATATTCAAGAGATGTAATAGTTGTGTATAAAGTTAGAAATGTGCTTGACTTAGTGATGTTTGTTATGTACATGATCTGTATATGTATATATGTTTTACTGTATGTGAAAAACCAGGCTTAACAGGTATGAGTTAACCCATCTAGAGCAAGCTCTAGTCAGGGGTACAGAGTACAGAGTACAGAGTACAGAGTACAGAGTATAGAGTACAGAGATAGTGCATGCACAGGTTAAGCCTTGGTACATAAAAGAGTTTTTATTTTCACAGAAAATGTATGATCATGTATGAGTGTTACAGGTACACAAAGAGTATAACAGGCTTGTTACGGGTTCTGGCGGCCTTAAGCCGGCCTGAATCCTAGCGCCGGTGACGGTCCATTTTGGGGTCGTTACAGATTGGTATCAGAGCCCTAGGTTCAAATGATTGGACCTATAGAGACAGTGTCGGGCTCATAAAGGTTAGAAGTGGTCAAGCACAACAAGGAAATCATGTCCACTAGGATAGGGTATTGAGTCCTATCTGTTTAATGCCATGAGTTATGCATGTGCCTTATTGATATGTGATGTTTATGTGCTAAAGTGCTATGTTATGTGTTATAGAGAGTAAAGATGCGAGAAACTCGTCGATCAGCTCGATTGACTGGAGTCCCACCAGATAGTGAGAGAACTGCTGCTCGTCCTCCTGCATTGCCAAGGGCAAGGTCTCAGAGATCTTGCAGGGAAGGTAAGTCAATAGACCCTCGAAGGTCTGTCGACGAGAGCAGAAGGGGAACAGTTAGGGGAGGAAGATCAGAGGAAAGGAGGGAGGCTATGGAGATTGACCAGTCTAGAGATGACAGTATGGGTATAGGCAGATTTGAGGAAGGTATGGGAGAGTCGCAGGGAGGCGCTCAGGCCTCAGGTTTTGGCTATCCAGCCTTTCCGCAGGACCCAGAGTATCCGATGGGAGGTATGTCGGTGTTACAGCCCAGAAACCAGTACCTCTCTGTAATGGCCCAAACTGCTCGGCGCTAGGATCCAGATCGGCTTAAGGCCGCCAGAACCCGTAGCAAGCCTAACCTGAACTCCAAACATCCCATACATGATCCGACTTGACTACTAGCTTTTTAAACTGTTTTTGTAAAACTACCAGACTTAACCTTTAAATCAATTAGATACACTAATATGAAATAGCCCCTAGGGCTCACACCAGTAACTCTGTCCGTAGAGTCACGGGACTCAAACCCGTTCTTCCCTCACGGTCTGGTCTTGGGTTACAGGAATCAAACCTTGTCTTCCCTCACAGTTAAATTTTACTGGAGTTTTCGCAACACAACAGTTAGTAAGCCTGGTTTGACACAGGTAGTACCTCGAGTAGCTAGCCAATCCGCCCTAGATTGACATCACTAGTCAACTCTAGAACCATAAGGTCAGCTGGATTGCATCCACTACTCTCACATGCTCTGAACTGAACCGACAGACTGACTCTGCCACAGATGGATCACACTCGGGTCTACTAACCCAAAGAAAACTCGCTAATGCCCAGAAGTCATCAAACCCACCCTAGTAAAGGCTCACAAACAGAAAGGAAAGCGAAACACTAGGGTCCAAAACAAATAGCATACACATCCAAACACTTCCAGTGAACGTACCTGACGTCACCGTGTTCAATGTGATAGCCTCCTATAGAATCAGGGTGAAGATCCAAGCCAAAGCTAACGGAACTTCCCACGGGAAGCTACGAAAGAAACGACTGGCACTTTTCTCTGCCTCAACTACCACCTATTCCCAGACTAACTCTATTCTCTTTCTAACCTTAGTCTTTCTTCTTTTCTTTTTCGTTTTACTCTAAACTCTCTTCTCTGATACTATCTCTCTATACTTAGGAGATGAAAAGATCATTCGTATTATAACGACAAGTAACAACTCAAGGTTACCACATTTCACAGCAACTGTAACGACCCGGAAATCCGACCCGTTACCGGCGCTAGGATCCAGATCGGCTTAAGGCCGCCGGGACCCGTAGCAAGCCTACATACCTCCTGTAAACCTGTGGAATCCCATACATAACAACATATACATGATCTGTAAAAATTTTTCTTTTCTCTTATCCAAGCAAAACCTGTGCATGCACAAAATCATACATAAACCCCACACTGGAGTCCTCATCAAATACTCCAATGGGGTATCATCATCATACATATCAGCTTGGATAATCATGGTCATTAACATCATTACTCATTAAACACTCTGTACATAATGGGGATTCACACACCTCTAGGTCAAGCACTACTATAATCCTCAATACATCATCAAATCATTCATTACATTACATGGTCATATATACTCATTACATCATGTTCATGTCCACTACTATCTATTACAACATACATGACTGAACTTCACTCTAGCCGACTTCCTGATCTATCCTGTACCTGCAACTCTGGGGATAAAGGGAGTGGGGTGAGCTAATAGAGCCCAGTGAGCAGAATAATAAAACATCAGTTTAAATCATGCTTTCATGTATGCGCCATAACACAAACATTTCACAACAAGGATGAACTTGTCACCATTTAGCCCCTATCTTTCTTACTTATACATGCCGGGGGCGTAGAGCCGTAGCAGGCACACCCGGACTTCCATAATCTGTCATAGTGCCAGGGGCGTAGAGCCGTAGCAGGCACACCTGGACTCACATAGGCTATCATGACATACAAGGGCTAATGGATCATTCAACATTCATCCACATCAACAACAAAGTATGCAATGCAACATATTCGTGAATTCTAATGCAAACAACCTAATATATCCCATGGCATTCATGATGCGTGAATCATGCTAAAACATTTCATTAATTTGCTTTAAAACTTAAAGTTTATTCCACTCACCTCTGGCTAGCTCTGAAGAGACTCTGAAGCAGCTGGCTCACTGCTGGGGGTCTCGGTTCCTCGGGTCCGAACCTACACAGGTGGACTCAAATGAGGGACCGAACATACATGAATATGACTCTAAAATACTCCCCAAAAGCCCCCTAAAACATCCTGAAAACATCACATGAAAACATGCAAGAAATGGCTGAACAGGGCACTTTCGGCGGCAGGTTCGGCGGCCGAAAGTCCCTCTGCAGCCGAAAGTCATGCAGGTTCGGCGGCACTTTCGGCGGCCGAACCTCCCAGACAGAGACGAAACTTGAGTTTCGGGGGCAGGCTTCGGCAGCCGAAACTGCCTCCACAAGGGGGTTCGGCGGCCGAAAGTCCCTTCGGCGGCCGGACCTGAGTTTCTGCCGAAGGGCAGAAACTTGGCTCCCTTGTGTCCACAGCCTCCAAAACGCCTCAAAACATGCATAAACTTGTTTCTACACATGCATATACATCATACATCACACCTAGGGGTCTCAAACTATAATATACCCCAACTACAACACTTCAAACAACACATTTCCAACATACATTGTTCAAAACACAACATAAACCCATAAACCTAACAACAAGCCTAAACATGCATTCTACCCCCATCAACTTGCATAAAACTTTCATAAAACATAAAAGAAGCATAGATCGAAGCTTACCTCTTGAAGATCGAGAGGAAGAACGACCCTAGCTCGGAAAATGGAGGGATTTAGCTCCAAGACTTCCAAGCTCCAAAACTTGTTTCAAAAGCTTAAATCTTCAAAACCAAGGGAAAACAAGTGAAAATCTTGAAAGATTTAGAGGAAGAACATCAAAAATGGGTGAGGGGCGGCGGAAAGCTCACCTTGGCCGAAAATGGGGAAAAACTCGCCCGTTTTCGGCTAAGGGACCCTTTTATAGTGGCTGGCCAGACCACGTTCGGGGGCCGAATGTGCCTCCGCATGCATGCCATGTTCGGCGGCCGAACATGAGGTTCGGCGGCCGAACCTGGACTTCCCTCACTTATGCTTTCGGGGGCCTAACGTGCCTCCAAAACGCATGCATGTTCGGCGGCCGAACTTGACTTTCGGCGGCCGAACCTGGGTTTTCCTCCAAAGACTTTTCATGTAAAAACTCATTAAATTTCTTACTTAAAAACATGAAATACATGAAAACATTTCATAAAATCATAGTTTTACCCTTCTAGAGGTTTCCGACATCCGAGGTCCCACCGGACGGTAGGGATTCCGATACCGGAGTCTAGCCGGGTATTACATTCTCCCCCCCTTAAGAACATTCGTCCCCGAATGTTCCTCAACTAACATACAAAGCATGGCATCAATCATAACATACAACATAGCATACAATATATCATACATGCAACACATAGAACAACTAACACTCACCTCAAAACAGATGGGGGTATTGCTGGAGCATGGACTCCCGTGTCTCCCAAGTGCATTCTTCAATATTGTGGTGGTTCCAAAGGACTTTCACCATCGGGATTTCCTTGTTCCTCAGCTTTCTGATCTGAGTGTCAAGAATCCGCACTGGCTGCTCTACATAGGTGAGATCCTCTTGGATCTCTACATCAGGCTCACTAAGAACCTTGCTCGGGTCTGACACGTACTTCCGTAACAGAGAAACATGGAAAACCGGATGGATTCTCTCCATCGAAGCAGGCAAGTCTAGCTTGTACGATACATTACCGACCCTCTGAAGCACCTCGAAAGGACCGATGTACCGTGGAGCTAACTTACCCTTCTTCCCGAACCGAACCACTCCTTTCATAGGAGACACCTTGAGCAAAACCAAATCCCCCTCCTGAAACTCTAGCTGTCTTCTGCGGATATCTGCATAACTCTTCTGCCGACTAGCAGCAGTCTTGATCCTCTCTCTGATTATGGGTACCACCCTGCTGGTAAGCTCTACTAACTCCGGACCCGCAAGAGTCCTCTCTCCTACTTCCTCCCAGCAGATAGGTGATCTGCACTTCCTCCCATACAAAGCTTCATATGGAGCCATCCCTATGCTAGCATGATAGCTGTTATTGTAGGCAAACTCCACCAAAGGTAGATGCTGCCTCCAAGAACCGCCAAAATCTAGCACACACATTCTGAGCATATCCTCTATTGTCTGGATGGTCCTCTCTGACTGTCCGTCTGTCTGTGGGTGGAAGGCAGTACTGAAGTCTAATCTGGTACCCATAGCGTTCTGCAGACTCCGCCAAAACCTGGAGGTGAACTGGGGCCCTCTATCTGACACTATAGATACCGGGACCCCATGCAGTCTAACAATCTCATCTACGTACACCTGCGCCAACTTGTCCACAGAGTAACCACTTCTGACAGGGATGAAGTGAGCAGATTTGGTGAGTCTGTCCACAATCACCCATATGGAGTCCAATCTGTTGGACGTCGCCGGTAACCCCACTACGAAGTCCATAGCTATATTCTCCCATTTCCACTCTGGAATCGGTAGTGGATTCAACATTCCAGCCGGCTTCTGATGCTCTAGTTTCACCCTCTGACACACATCGCAGGCTGACACGAACAGTGCCACATCCTTCTTCATAGCTGGCCACCAATACACTCTCTTCAGATCCTGATACATCTTGGTGGCTCCAGGGTGAACACTATACCTGGTATTATGGGCTTCCCCCATAATATCTCCCTTCAGACCAATGTCATCTGGCACACATAATCTGTTCCCGTAGCGGAGGATCCCCTTATCATCAAACTTGAACTCATTACTCTGGCCTGACTGAACCGTTCTGGCTATCCTGACCAACTCTGGGTCCTCATGCTGTTTCTGAGCTACCTGCTCCAGAAACACGGGTGTCACTCTGATCTGAGCCACTAAGGCACCTGTGCCAGACAACTCCAACTGTAATCCCTCACTCATAAGTCTGTGGAACTCCTTCACCACCGGCCTCCTCTCTGCTGAAATGTGGGATAGACTGCCGAGTGATTTCCGGCTTAGGGCGTCTGCCACAACATTCGCCTTACCCGGAGGGTACTGAATCTTGCAATCATAGTCACTCAACAGCTCTACCCATCTCCTCTGCCTCAAGTTCAGTTCTCTCCGACTCAGGATGTACTGCAGGCTCTTATGATCTGTGAAGATCTCACACTTTACCCCATAAAGGTAATGCCTCCACATCTTGAGTGCAAAGATCACTGCTGCCATCTCTAGGTCATGTGTGGGGTAATTCAGCTCATGCTTCTTCAGCTGCCTAGAAGCATAAGCGATCACCCTCTCATTTTGCATTAGCACACAACCCAGTCCCACACGGGACGCATCACAATATACTGAGAAGTCATCATCACTTTTTGGCAGAGCTAACACCGGTGCTGAAGTCAACCTCCTCTTAAGCTCCTCAAAGCTTTCCTCACACTGATCGGTCCATATGAACTTCTGATTCTTCTTTGTCAATTTGGTCATAGGAGCAGCAATCCTTGAGAAGTCCTGAACAAACCTCCTGTAGTAACCTGCTAAACCCAGAAAACTCTTGATCTCGGTCACTGTGGTGGGTCTAGGCCAGTTAGCTACAGCCTCTACCTTCTTGGGGTCTACTTCAATACCCTGTTCTGACACAATGTGCCCCAAGAATGAAATGCTCCTAAGCCAAAACTCACACTTGGAGAACTTGGCATACAAGCCATGCTCTCTCAAGGTCTGCAAAACTGTCCTCAGGTGATGGGCATGCTCCTCTGCATTTCTGGAATACACTAAGATATCATCTATGAAGACAATAACGAAGTGATCCAGATACTGACTGAATACTCTGTTCATGAGGTCCATGAATGCTGCAGGGGCGTTGGTCAACCCAAACGGCATCACAAGGAACTCATAGTGCCCATACCTGGTCCTGAAAGCTGTCTTCGGTACATCTTCATTCCTTATCCTTAACTGATGGTACCCTGATCTCAGATCTATTTTGGAGAAACAACCTGCTCCTGCTAGCTGGTCGAATAGATCGTCGATCCTCGGCAAAGGGTACTTGTTCTTGGTAGTGACCTTGTTCAACTGTCTGTAGTCGATACAAAGTCTGAGGGATCCATCCTTCTTCCTCACAAACAAAACCGGAGCACCCCAAGGTGAAGTACTCGGTCGGATGAAACCCTTATCTACCAGCTCTTGCAACTGTCCCTTCAGTTCTTTCAATTCAGCTGGTGCCATCCTGTAGGGGGGAATAGAGATCGGTCTGGTACCAGGCATTAACTCAATCTCAAACTCTATCTCCCTAGCAGGTGGTAACCCTGGCAGCTCGTCTGGGAAAACATCTAAGAATTCACTCACCACAGGCACTGAGGCGGGCTCTCTGACATGACTATCTAACTCCCTCACATGAGCTAGAAACCCCTGACATCCCCTCCTAAGCAACCTACGAGCCTGAAGAGCTGAGATCAGACCTCTAGGTGTACCCCTCTTGTCTCCTCTGAAGACGACCTCTGACCCATCCTGATCTCTGAATCTGACTACCTTGTCTCTACAGTCCAAGGTAGCACCATGGGTCGATAACCAATCCATCCCTAGAATGACGTCAAAATCTGTCAAATCTAGAACCACGAGGTCGGCGGAAAGGCATCTTCCCTCTATGAAAACTGGACTACATTGGCAGACTGCCTCTGCCACTGACGGGTCACACTTGGGTCCACTGACCCATAGGGGACACTCTAACCCAGAGACCATCAATCCTACCCTCTCCACGACTCTCGGAGCAATAAAAGAATGAGATGCACCCGGGTCCATTAAGGCATACACATCAGAACGACCAATGATGAGATTACCTGCCACCACAGTGTTGGATGTGTTGGCCTCCTGCTGAGTCATAGTGAAGATCCGTGCCGGAGCTGATGGACCTTCACCTCTGTATCCTGCTGATGAAGAGGCTGACCCTCTCCCTCTGCCTCTACCACTGGCCTGTGTTGCGGCTGGAGCTACTGGCTGCACCACACTGCCGGAGGCTGTCTGCTGAGACGGTGCTGCAAAGGCTGCTCTAGGACAATCTCGAGCCAAATGACCCGCCTGTCCGCATCTGAAACATGTGTTTGTCCCTGCCAGACATACTCCCTTGTGTGGTCTCCCACATCTCATACATGCTGTAACCTCTGCGCCAGAGCTTGAGCCACTGCCTAAACCCAGACCTGACTTGATCTTGTTCCAGAACTTATTCTTCTTAGATTTTCTGTGGCCTCTATCCCACTTCTTACTGCCTGCAACTGCTGCACTCAGAGAAGAAGAGTCTAACCTTTCCCCACCTGGGGTCTTGGAACCAGAAGACTGTGCCACTGACTGTTTTACCTTCCCCTCAACGATAGCACTAGCCTCCATTCTCCTAGCCATATCCACTATGGCATGGAAACTCTCCCTCTCTGCTGACTGTATCAAAGAGGAATACCTGGAGTGCAGCCTCATAATATATCTCCTTGACTTCTTTTGATCTGTGTCCAAATTCTGCCCAGCATATGGCAACAACTCCAGGAACCTGTCTGTGTACTCCTCCACACTCATCTGTTCAGTCTGCCTCAACTGTTCGAATTCTATCATCTTCTGCTCTCTAGAGCTCTCAGGGAAAGCCCATCCTGCAAACTCATTTGCGAACTCCTCCCAGGACACACTGTCCGCTCTCGGGTTCACATAGTTCTTAAACCAATCACGTGCCTTCTTGCACTCCAGTGTGAACCCAGCCATCTGAATGGCTCTACTGTCATCAGCCCCTATCTCATCTGTAATAGTCTTGACCCTGCTCAGATACTCAAATGGGTCATCACCTGCTCGGTACTGAGGAGCACCCAACTTCATGTAATCGGTCATCTTGACCTTGCTCCCTCCAGATGAGGTAGGTTTGGGTACTTGTGTTTCCGGGACAGTAGGTACTGGTGGTGGTGGAGGTGCAATATCCCCTGGGGTAGGGTTTGCTGTACTGGTATAGGGAGGTGGAGGTGGGTACATGGGGTACTGAGAGTATGGTGGGTAGTAAGGTGGGTATGGCATATGTGGAGGATAAGGGCTAAAACTGGGGTTATCCGATGTACCTCCCATCGAATACCCTGGATGGTGTGAATAGGGTGGGTAGTGATGTGGCTGGACATAACTCGAGGCCTGAGTGCCTCCTTCTGATTCTCCCATGCCCTCTTCCGGTATGCTCACACCGAGACTGCCATCCCTCCTCTGATCTACTTCCATATCCTCAGACATTCCTCCCTGCACTGTTCCCCTTACTGATCTGCTTCTACCCAGATCCAAAGACCTTCTAGGGTCCCTAGCTACTCTGTCTCTGTTGGACCTACTGGACATTGCCCTAGGCAAAGCTGAAGGACGGGCATCAGCGCCCTCGTCCTGAGGTGGCACTCCAGTCAATCGTGCAGATCGACGAGTTCCTCTCATTCTATCTTCTGAAAAACAGCACATAGCATAAGCAATCATTAGCATTATATGGTTCATGTGGAAACACATGAACCCTCATCACATACATAGCATCACATCATAGCATTTATGCACATGCATATCATCATGGCATATCATATCATCATATAGACAGGACTCTACATCCTATCCTAGTGGACATGATTTTCCTAGTGTGCTTGACCTTCTAGAACATCTATGAGCCCGACACTCTAGGTCCGACCATATGAACCTAGGGCTCTGATACCACTCTGTAACGACCCGGAAATCCGACCCGTTACCGGCGCTAGGATCCAGATCGGCTTAAGGCCGCCGGGACCCGTAGCAAGCCTACATACCTCCTGTAAACCTGTGGAATCCCATACATAACAACATATACATGATCTGTAAAAATTTTTCTTTTCTCTTATCCAAGCAAAACCTGTGCATGCACAAAATCATACATAAACCCCACACTGGAGTCCTCATCAAATACTCCAATGGGGTATCATCATCATACATATCAGCTTGGATAATCATGGTCATTAACATCATTACTCATTAAACACTCTGTACATAATGGGGATTCACACACCTCTAGGTCAAGCACTACTATAATCCTCAATACATCATCAAATCATTCATTACATTACATGGTCATATATACTCATTACATCATGTTCATGTCCACTACTATCTATTACAACATACATGACTGAACTTCACTCTAGCCGACTTCCTGATCTATCCTGTACCTGCAACTCTGGGGATAAAGGGAGTGGGGTGAGCTACTAGAGCCCAGTGAGCAGAATAATAAAACATCAGTTTAAATCATGCTTTCATGTATGCGCCATAACACAAACATTTCACAACAAGGATGAACTTGTCACCATTTAGCCCCTATCTTTCTTACTTATACATGCCGGGGGCGTAGAGCCGTAGCAGGCACACCCGGACTTCCATAATCTGTCATAGTGCCAGGGGCGTAGAGCCGTAGCAGGCACACCTGGACTCACATAGGCTATCATGACATACAAGGGCTAATGGATCATTCAACATTCATCCACATCAACAACAAAGTATGCAATGCAACATATTCGTGAATTCTAATGCAAACAACCTAATATATCCCATGGCATTCATGATGCGTGAATCATGCTAAAACATTTCATTAATTTGCTTTAAAACTTAAAGTTTATTCCACTCACCTCTGGCTAGCTCTGAAGAGACTCTGAAGCAGCTGGCTCACTGCTGGGGGTCTCGGTTCCTCGGGTCCGAACCTACACAGGTGGACTCAAATGAGGGACCGAACATACATGAATATGACTCTAAAATACTCCCCAAAAGCCTCCTAAAACATCCTGAAAACATCACATGAAAACATGCAAGAAATGGCTGAACAGGGCACTTTCGGCGGCAGGTTCGGCGGCCGAAAGTCCCTCTGCAGCCGAAAGTCATGCAGGTTCGGCGGCACTTTCGGCGGCCGAACCTCCCAGACAGAGACGAAACTTGAGTTTCGGGGGCAGGCTTCGGCAGCCGAAACTGCCTCCACAAGGGGGTTCGGCGGCCGAAAGTCCCTTCGGCGGCCGGACCTGAGTTTCTGCCAAAGGGCAGAAACTTGGCTCCCTTGTGTCCACAGCCTCCAAAACGCCTCAAAACATGCATAAACTTGTTTCTACACATGCATATACATCATACATCACACCTAGGGGTCTCAAACTATAATATACCCCAACTACAACACTTCAAACAACACATTTCCAACATACATTGTTCAAAACACAACATAAACCCATAAACCTAACAACAAGCCTAAACATGCATTCTACCCCATCAACTTGCATAAAACTTTCATAAAACATAAAAGAAGCATAGATCGAAGCTTACCTCTTGAAGATCGAGAGGAAGAACGACCCTAGCTCGGAAAATGGAGGGATTTAGCTCCAAGACTTCCAAGCTCCAAAACTTGTTTCAAAAGCTTAAATCTTCAAAACCAAGGGAAAACAAGTGAAAATCTTGAAAGATTTAGAGGAAGAACATCAAAAATGGGTGAGGGGCGGCGGAAAGCTCACCTTGGCCGAAAATGGGGAAAAACTCGCCCGTTTTCGGCTAAGGGACCCTTTTATAGTGGCTGGCCAGACCACGTTCGGGGGCCGAATGTGCCTCCGCATGCATGCCATGTTCGGCGGCCGAACATGAGGTTCGGCGGCCGAACCTGGACTTCCCTCACTCATGCTTTCGGGGGCCTAACGTGCCTCCAAAACGCATGCATGTTCGGCGGCCGAACTTGACTTTCGGCGGCCGAACCTGGGTTTTCCTCCAAAGACTTTTCATGTAAAAACTCATTAAATTTCTTACTTAAAAACATGAAATACATGAAAACATTTCATAAAATCATAGTTTTACCCTTCTAGAGGTTTCCGACATCCGAGGTCCCACCGGACGGTAGGGATTCCGATACCGGAGTCTAGCCGGGTATTACAGCAACTCTCTCTCTTTTTAAGTTTTCTTTAGTTCACTAATCTCTTAGCTATTCTGTTTTCCTTTACGAATCTCACAACATATATACAGCAGACTACTCAAAAACATAAGCATACCTGGCACCTCTGTGTCAAATGTGGCTGCCTCCTGCTGAACAGCTCTACCAGAAAATGTCCGCTGGGACTGAACTATCCAAGGCGCAACAGGACACTCACGTATCATATGCCCTTCCTGACCACACCTATAACATCCTGTTATCCCTACACGACAGACTCCCTTATGCAACCGTCCACACCTCACACACCCTATGCTAAAACGCTTCCACAACCTACCCTTCCTAGTCCTATCCCACTCCTTTTGCTTTGACCTTCTAAGGCCTCTGACTTTTTTCTTACTAGTGCTCCCCCATACCACTCCTTTTGAGGTAGCTGTACTCCAAGTAGAAGGATCATTCTCTCCTATACCTGAAAGTCTAGAATCCTTGGCCTGCATATCCTCTAAAGATTCTTTGTCCATATTCACCTGTAAACCTATATCCCTTCTTTGCACATCCACTTCCATCTCTTTCCTATCTCCAGATACTCTCTCCAAATCCATTCCTTCCCTGCTTTCATCAAAAGACCCTTCAAACGGATCTGAATCAATCTGAGGACTAATTCCACTCATCTTAGCTCTTCTGAAAACACAAAACACAAATAAGCAAACATTAGCACACATATAGTTCATATGAAAGACACATGAACATAGAACATATACATGCATAGCATATCATGACATTTCACATCAGCATGCAAAACAAAACTTAACAACCTAGTGGACATGATTTTTACTTATTGTGCTTGCCTTTCTATGACTGAAGCAACCTCTTTCCGATGTGGGATCTCTAATCCTTGAACAAACATGCTCACACACCGTATTTTTGAGGAACCTATGCTCTGATACCATCTGTAACAGCCCGGAAACCAGTACCTCTCTATAATGGCCCAAACTGCTCGGCGCTAGGATCCAGATCGGCTTAAGGCCGCCAGAACCCGTAGCAAGCCTAACCTGAACTCCAAACATCCCATACATGATCCGACTTGACTACTAGCTTTTTAAACTGTTTTTGTAAAACTACCAGACTTAACCTTTAAATCAATCAGATACACTAATCTGAAATAGCCCCCAGGGCTCACACCAGTAACTCTGTCCGTAGAGTCACGGGACTCAAACCCGTTCTTCCCTCACGGTCTGGTCTTGGGTTATAGGAATCAAACCTTGTCTTCCCACACAGTTAAATTTTACTGGAGTTTTCGCAACACAACAGTTAGTAAGCCTGGTTTGACACATTTCTCATCAAGAAACTGAAAACAGGATACATGCATACACAAGGGATAAACAAACACTAGGCAAAGCACATTCTAAACCATATCATACTGACTTACTAGCTATTACATGCCTTTACATATATCTCTTTAATGTACATCATGTCCACACTATTCTATTACACATGCAGTCTTTTACTCAACACTCTACTGTTGCTGACTTCCCTGCTAATCTGAACTTGCAAAACTGGGATTAAGGGAAAGGGATGAGCTTCTAAAGCCCAGTGAGTAGAAACACTGTAAAACAGTTCATTAATACACACTTACATGAATGTGGCACAACACAAACATTCCACATCTCGGATTAGACATGACCTCAAAACTCCCTCTGTCGGCACCCGATTCCCATAGGAACTCACACAGGATTTTCACTGCCATGACAGATCGTGGGCTATTGATGTCGCCTTGGTCCAATCCCCACTATCAGTAAATAATGCAATGCACCATATTCGTGAGTCTAATGCAATCATCCTATTACATAACATGGTATTCATGATGCATGATCTGTGCTAAGGCATTCCATTTTCTTAGTATAAAAGATTAAGTTTCGTTCTACTCACCTCTGCTCCTCTAGCAGAAAACTGACCTGACGCTGCAACCACTAACACTGGTGACCTCCTCGATCTCTCGGGTCCAATCCTATACAAATGGACTCAAATGAGGTGTCAAACATACTCTTAACAACTCTTAAACAACTTCCCAAAACCCCTTAACAAGCTCTTAAAACAATCACATAAAGCATGCAAAAGAAAGGCTAGACAGAACACATTCGGCAGCAGGTTCGGCGGCCGAATGCCCTGTCCAGAGCCGAAACTCACATACTTTCGGTGGCCGAATCTCCACTTTCGGCGGCCGAATCTCCACTTTCGGCTGCCGAACCCTTTCGGGGGCAAAGTTCGGGGGCCACAACATACTCCAGAGACGAAAGTCTCTAACCTTCGGCGGCCGAAACCCCTAAACAGAGCCGAACCTTAAAACACTCGGGGGCAAGCTGTGGCAGCCTAAGCCACCATGCAAGAGGTTCGGCGGCCGAATGCTCCTTCGACTGCCGAACCTGAGTTCTTCAAGAACTCAGCTTCACCCGCAACCTAGCTCCTCCATCCTTTCCACCTCTCTAAACATGCATAACACAACTCCTTAACACACATATACTCAAGTATATGAACAAAGGGGTCCAAAACTAACTTACAACCCCAACAAAACAACAAACATAACACATATACAAGTTTTTATACATAACTCATCACAAACTAAACTGACACCCTATACATGCAACTCTACCCTTAACCTCTTTAAAAGCTTGTATAAATCATTAAAACAAGTTACAAAGCTGCCCTTACCTCCTGAAAATAGAAGCTGATCAACCTGAACCTAAGGACATGCACCACCTTCCCTTCACCTTCTCCAAACTACCAAACCTCTCTTTTTCACTCAAACCCTTCACAACCAACCCATTACAACTTTACAAGGTGATAAAAACAAAGCAAGTGACTCATGGAGGACGTGGCCTCACCTCAGGAAGTGAAAAGAACAGAAATCCATCCATTTCACCGACTGGAGGCGCTGAAATAGAGGGCTGGCCGACTCACCTTCGGCTGCCAAACCTGCATGCAAAACCATGCAACGTTCGGGGGCCGAACATGACCTTCGAAAGCCGAATCTAAACACTTTCGGCGGCTGAACATTACCTTCGGCGGCCGAACATGGCAAAAGTCCCCATAGTCTTTTCTCTTCAAAACTTAATCCAAAACTCATGCAAAACATATAAAAGACGTAAAACATTTTAGAAAACATTCTTTTACCCTTCTAAACACCACTGACATCCTCGAATTCCACCGGACGGTAAGAATTTCGATGCCTGGTCGAGCCGGGTATGACAGTCGGAGTACTCTAGTTTTGTCCCATATCCTCCTTACATGCCATATATGCCTTATCCTCATTATTACCCACCATATCCTATGTATCCACCTTCCCCTACCCATCCAAGTGCAGCACACCCAGAGCTAAATGACCCAGTACCACCACCACCAGAACCAGTAGCCCCTGTTGTTGACAGACATCAACCTAGCTCATCTGGAGGTAAAGTGCAAATGACAGAGTACTTGAAATTGGATGCTCCTAAATACAACACGGGAGATGATCCATTTGAATACCTCAGATCAGTTAGGATGATAACCAGTGAATTGGGAGCAGATGATAGTAGAGCCATTGAGATGGCAGGGTTTACACTTAAGTGTAAGAAAGCTCGAGAATGGTTCAAGAACTATATGGAGCCCAGGGTGAACAGTATGTCATGGGGAGAGTTCGCCAATGAGTTTGCAGGGTGGGCTTTTCCTGATAGCTCCAGGGAGATGAAAGTAATTGAATTTGAGCAGTTGAGACAAACAGATGAGATGAGTGTTGACGAGTTTACAGATAAGTTCCTAGATTTGCTTCAGTATGTGGGTCAAGCCTATGATACTGATCAGAAGAAGGCAAGGAGATATACTATGAGACTGCATCCCAGGTATTCTTCCTTGATTCTTCCAGCAGAGAAGGAGAGTTTCCACACTATAGTGGACGCAGCCAGGAAAATGGAAGCTAGTGCCAATATTCAGAAACAGTCAAAGGCGCAGGCTTCGGGTTCTAAGGCCCCTTGTTCAGGAACTTCAGGCAGCAGGAGATGGGATAGAGCAAAAGGAACAAAGAGTAAGTTCTGGAATAAAGTCAAGTCTGGTCTGGGAATAGGTAGTGGCTCAAGCTCTGGCACAGCTCCAGTATGCAGAAGATGCGGAAGACCACATGGAGGAGCTTGTCGGTTGGGATCTACAGCTTGTTTTAGATGTGGACAGGAAGGGCATATTGCTCGGGATTGTCCTCAAGTGACTTTTGCACCATCCCAGCAGATGAGTTCAGGCAGTGTGGTTTTCATGTTTTCATCAAATCTTGCAAAGGTTTGATTAGTTTTTATGTTATTTTAAAGGTTTTAAGCTAAACACTCAAAGTTGTGAATGTTGGAGAGTTTGAAGGAGAGTTGCTCCAAAACTCCACGTTGGGATCGTTCATCTTCTTGGTTTCAAGAGGTAAGTGAAGATCCTGAGCTTGTTTTTATGTTTTCTGAAGGTTTTATGCGGTTATGGGAGAGAGTTGCATGAATATGGTTATTTGGGATGTTTTGATGATTTTGTGAGTTAAGCTTGTTTCTGTGTTGTATGTGTTGTGTGTTTGGGGTTTTAAGGTGGTTTTTTGACCCCTTGGAGCATATACATGAGTGTATGCAAGTTGAGGAATTGAGGTGGTTGAGGTTGAGAGGGTTTTTGTGCTTTTGGCGAGAGGCAGAGCAAGTTTCTGCCTTGCGGATGAACTCAGGTTCGGCCGCCGAAGGCACATTCGGCCGCCGAACCCATGAGGAGGTGGCTTCGGCTGCCCAAGCTTGCCCCCGAGCTTTTGGACTTTCGACTCTGGAGGGGAGTTCGGCCGCCGAAGGTGCCGCCGAAGGTTAGAGACTTTCGTCTCTGGAGTGCCTTTCAGCCTCCGAAACTTGCCCCCGAAAGGGTTCGGCTGCCGAAAGTAGAGATTCGACCGCCAAAGGTGCATGAGTTTCGTTTCTGGAGAGGACTTTCGGCCGCCGAACCTGCCGTCGAATGTAATACCCGGCTAGACTCCGGTATCGGAATTCCTACCGTCCGGTGGAAATCTCGGATGTCGGAAGCCTCTAGTAAGGTAAAACCATGTTTTTATGAAATGTTTTAATGTGTTTTATGTTTTAAGCATGAAAGAAAATGAGTTTTTGCATGAAAATAGCATTAGAGGAAAACTCAGGTTCGGCCGCCGAACCTCAAGTTCGGCCGCTGAACATGCATGCGTTGCGGGTGTGCTTTAGGCCCCCGAAAGCATGAGTGAGGGAAGTCCAGGTTCGGCCGCCGAACCCCAAGTTCGGCCGCCGAACATGGCATGCATGCGGAGGCACATTCGGCCCCCGAACGTGGTCTGGCCAGCCACTATAAAAGGGTCCCTTAGCCGAAAACGGGCGAGCTTTTTCCCCATTTTCGGCCAAGGTGAGTCTCTGCCGCCCCCTCACCCATCTTTGATGTTTTTCCTCTAAATCTTTCAAGGTTTTCACTTGTTTTCACTTTGTTTTGAAGATTTGAGCTTTTGAGCAAAGTTTTGGAGCTTGGAGGTTCAAGAACCCAATCTCTCCCAACTTCGAGTTTAGGTCGTCTCTCTCTCGATCTTCAAGAGGTAAGAGCCGATCTTAAGCTCATTGCATGTTTTAAGTAAGTTTTAAGTAGATCTATGGGATAGAATGCATGTTTAGGTTAAGGTGATGTTTTTGTAGTTTATGGGTATAAATGTATGTTCATGAACAATGTGAGTTGCTTGATGTGTTGTAGATGGGGTTTATGATGGTTTGAGGCCCTTAGGAACATGTATGCTTGTGTTTGTGTGTTGTAGAATAGGTTTGATGCATGTTGGAAAGGTTTGGAGGCGAAATGTGCATAGGGAGCCAAGTTTCTGCCCTTTTGCAGAAACCAGGTTCGGCAGCCGAAGGAACTTTCGGTCGCCGAACATGGCTGGGGAGGCAGCCTTTCGGCTGCCGAAGCTTGCCCCCGAAAGGAGACTTTCGTCTCTGTCTGGCAGTTTCGGCCGCCGAAGGTGCCGCCGAACATGCATGAGTTTCGTCTCTGTCTGGGAGTTTCGGCCGCCGAAGGTGCCGCCGAACCTGCCTGACTTTCGACTCTGGAGGGACTTTCGGCCGCCGAACCTGCCGCCGAAAGTGCCCTGTCCAGGCCTTCCTTGCATGTTTTTGTATGGTTGTTTCATGATGTTTTAGGGGGTTTTTGGGGAGTAGTTTATAGTTATGCTCAGGTATGTTTGGTCCCTCATTTGAGTCCACCTGTGTAGGTTTGGACCCGAGGAACCGAGGACCCCAGCAGTGAGTTCAACTGCTTCGGTGTTGTCAGAGTCAGCCAGAGGTGAGTGGAACTAAACTTAATCTTTTAAATTAAATGTTGTATCATGTTTCATGCATCATGGTTATGCAATAGGATGATTGCATTAGTTTCCACGAATATGCCGCATTGCATCGATTGTTGTTGATGTGGGTGAATATTGGATGACCCAATTAGTCCATGACAGGAAGACCAGGACCCCATGCTACGGCCTGGCACTATGTAAGGAAAGACCAGGACCCCATTCTACGGCCTGGCACGATTATGAGACTCGAAGACCAGGAGCCCAGAGGAGGCCCTGGGGAAATGGTAAGTAATGTATGTTATGACAGGAAGACCAGGACCCCATGCTACGGCCTGGCACTTTGTTAACTTGGACTAATTGGTGACAAGCTCACCCAACCCTTATGTGAATTGTCTGTGTTATGATGCATTTCATAGAGTATAGTGTTAAAATGTTTTATAGTCCTACTCACTGGGCTTTTAGCTCACCCCTCTCCCTTTTACCCTCAGGCTTGCAGGTACAGTATAGAGCAGGAGTCCGGATAGAGTAAAGAATTCATGTTTATGTAATAGCTAGTAATGGACATGATCATATTGTAATGTAAAGTCTTAATCAGTATAGTTATGTAATGAGATGATGTATATGGATGTTAGTGGTGTGCTTGACCATAGATTGTTGTATCCCTTTTAATACATGATCTTAGAGATTTTTATGATGTTTATGTAACCAACTCAGCATATGTTATGTCACCCATTGGGGACACTGATGAGATCCCACAGAGGGATCAATGTTATGTTAATGTTTATTCACAGGTTGAGTTTGGTTGATGTTCATGGAAAGAAAAGTTTTAATTTTTATGTATGTTGTTGATCATGTATGGGATTAAGCAGGTTTACAGGATGCATGTTAGGCTTGTTACGGGTCCCGGCGGCCTTAAGTCGACCCGGATCCTAGCGCCGGTAGCGGTCCGATTTTCGGGTCGTTACAGAATGGTATCAGAGCCCTAGGTTCATATGGTCGGACCTAGAGTGTCGGGCTCATAGATGTTATAGAAGGTCAAGCACAATAGGAAAGATCATGTCCACTAGGATAGGATGTGGAGTCCTGTCTTGATTAATGATGTGAAATGCCATGATGATATGCTATGATATGTGATGTATGTGATGCGGGTTCATGTGTGCCCACATGAACCATATGATGCTAATGTTTGTGCTATGTGTACTGTTTTTCAGAAAACAGGATGAGGGGAACTCGTCGATCAGCAAGATTGACTGGAGTACCACCTGAGGATGAGGGCATGAGCGCCCGTCCTCCAGCATTGCCGAGGGCAATGTCTAGTAGGTCTATCAGAGACAGAGCAGTGAGAGACCCTAGAAGGTCTTTGGATCTGGGTAGAAGCAGATCAGTCAGAGGAACAGTTTAGGAAGGAGCGTCAGAGGACGTGGGGGATGATATGGACGTAGAGCAGCGGAGGGATGGCAGCTTGGGAGTTAGTATGTTGGAAGAAGGTATGGGAGAATCCCAAGGAGGCACTCAGGCCTCGGGATTTGTTCAGCCACCTTACTACCCACCCTTCTCACAAAACCCCGGGTATTCGATGGGAGGCACATCGGATTACCCTAGCTTTACTCCTTATCCCACACAGATGCCATACCCACCATACTACCCACCTTATTCACAGTACCCAATGTATCCACCCCCACCATACTATCCAAATCCAGCAAACCCTACCTCAGAAAATGTTGCACCACCTCCACCACCTACAGAACCAGCAGCCCCAGTTGCTCAACCTTCTAGACCAAGCTCAGCCAGTGGGAGCAAGGTCAAGATGACTGAATACATGAAGCTGGGTGCTCCCCAGTTTGAGTCAGGTGATGACCCGTTTGTGTATCTTGAGAGGGTCAAGACTATTACAGAGGAGTTAGGGGCTGATGACAGTAGAGCCATTCAGATGGCTGGGTTCACGCTTAAGTGCAAGAAGGCACGAGAGTGGTTCAAGAATTATGTGAACCCGAGAGTGGACAGCATGTCCTGGGAAGAGTTTGCAAACGAGTTTGCAGGATGGGCTTTTCCCGATAGTTCAAGGGAGTTGAAAATGATAGAGTTTGAACAGTTGAGGCAGACAGAGAATATGAGTGTAAAGGAGTACACCGACAGATTCTTGGAGCTGTTGCCTTTTGCTGGGCAGAGTCTGGACACAGATTCGAAGAAGTCAAGGAGGTATGTCATGAAGCTTCATTCCAGGTATTCCTCCTTGATTCAGTCCGTGGACAGGGAGAGCTTCCATGCCATAGTAGATATGGCTAGGAAAATGGAGGCCAGTGCCATCATTCAGGGGGCAGTTAAGCAGACAGTGGCACAGCCTTCTGGTTCAAAAACTCCGGGTGGGGGAAGATTAGATCCTTCTACCCTGAGTGCAGCAGCTTCAGGCAGTAAGAGATGGGGTAAGTCCAAGGGTAAGAAGAATAAGCTCTGGAATAAAGTCAAGTCCAGTCTGGGATTTGTGAGTGGCTCAAGCTCTGGTGCGGATAATGCAGTTTGTGCGAAGTGTGGTAAGCCACACAGGGGAGTATGTCGGTTTGGGACGAACGCCTGTTTTAGATGTGGTCAGGAGGGGCATATGGCTCGAGATTGTCCAAGAGCAGTCCCGATGGCTCAGTCCCAGCAGACAGCTTCAGGCAGTGTAGCGCAGCCAGCAGCTCCAGCCATGACTCAGGCCAGTGGCAGAGGCAGAGGGAGAGGAGCAGCCTCTTCTTCAGCGGGTTTCAGAGGTGAAGGTCCATCAGCTCCAGCACGGATCTTCACAATGACACAGCAGGAGGCAGATGCATCTAACACCGTGGTGGCAGGTAACTTAATTATTGGTTGTTCAGATGTGTATGCCTTGATGGACCCTGGTGCATCTCATTCTTTTATTGCTCCGAGAGCCGTGGGGAGGTTAGGTCTGATGACTTCTGGGTTAGAGTGTCCTCTCTGGGTCAGTGGACCTAAGTGTGATCCATCAGTGGCAGAGTCAGTCTGCCAGTGTAGTCCTGTGTTTGTTGAGGGAAGATGCTTGTCCGCCGACCTAGTGGTTCTAGATTTGACAGATTTTGACGTTATTCTAGGGATGGACTGGTTATCTACCCATGGTGCTACCTTGGACTGCAGGGACAAGGTAGTCAGGTTCAGAGGTCAGGATGGGTCTGAGGTTGTCTTCAGAGGAGACAGGAGGGGTACACCTAGAGGTCTGATATCAGCTCTTCAGGCTCGTAGGTTGCTCAGGAGGGGATGTCAGGGGTATTTGGCTCATGTGAGAGAGCTTAGCAGTCAGGTCAGAGAGCCCGCCTCGGTGCCAGTGGTTAGAGAGTTCTTAGATGTGTTCCCAGACGAGCTGCCAGGTTTACCACCTGCTAGGGAGATAGAGTTCGAGATAGAACTAATGCCTGGAACCCGACCGATCTCTATCCCTCCCTATAGGATGGCGCCAGCAGAATTGAAAGAGTTGAAGGAGCAGTTGCAGGAGCTGGTAGACAAGGGCTTCATTCGACCGAGTACCTCACCCTGGGGTGCTCCAGTTTTGTTTGTGAGAAAGAAGGATGGATCCCTTAGGCTTTGTATCGACTACAGGCAGTTGAACAAAGTCACTACCAAGAACAAGTACCCTTTGCCAAGGATCGACGATCTATTCGACCAGCTAGCAGGAGCGGGTTGTTTCTCCAAAATAGATCTGAGGTCCGGGTATCATCAGTTGAGGATCAGGGAAGAGGACATGCCAAAGACAGCTTTCAGGACCAGATATGGGCATTTTGAGTTCCTTGTGATGCCGTTCGAGTTAACCAACGCCCCTGCAGCATTCATGGATCTCATGAATAGAGTGTTTAGCCAGTACCTGGATCACTTCGTTATTGTCTTCATAGATGATATCCTAGTGTATTCCAGGAATGCAGAGGAGCATGCCCATCATCTGAGGTTGGTTCTACAGACCTTGAGGGAACATGGCTTGTATGCCAAGTTCTCCAAGTGTGAGTTCTGGTTGAGGAGCATTTCGTTCTTGGGGCATGTAGTGTCAGAGAATGGGATAGAAGTGGACCCCAAGAAGACAGAAACTGTGGCTAATTGGCCTAGACCCACTTCAGTGATGGAGATCAGGAGTTTCTTGGGTTTGGCAGGTTACTACAGGAGGTTCGTTCAGGACTTCTCGAAAATAGCAACTCCTCTGACCAGACTAACCAAGAAGAATCAGAAGTTTCTGTGGACTGACCAATGCGAAGAGAGTTTTGAAGAGCTTAAGAAGAGGTTGACTTCAGCACCAGTCTTAGCTCTGCCATCTAGTGATGAGGACTTTACAGTCTTTTGTGATGCGTCCCGTGTGGGACTGGGTTGTGTACTGATGCAAAATGAGAGGGTGATTGCTTATGCTTCAAGGCAGCTAAAGAAGCATGAGTTGAATTACCCCACACATGACCTTGAGATGGCAGCAGTAATCTTTGCACTCAAGATGTGGAGGCACTACCTCTATGGGGTAAAATGTGAGATCTTCACAGATCACAAAAGCCTGCAGTACATCCTGAGTCAAAGAGATTTGAATTTGAGACAGAGGAGATGGGTAGAGCTGCTGAGTGACTATGATTGCAAGATTCAGTATCATCCGGGTAAGGCGAATGTCGTGGCAGACGCCCTAAGCCGGAAGTCACTAGGCAGTCTATCCCACATCACGGCAGAGAGGAGACCGGTGGTAAAGGAGTTTTACAAGCTCATTGATGAAGGTCTACAGTTGGAGTTGTCTGGTACAGGTGCCTTGGTTGCTCAGATGAAAGTGACACCCGTGTTTCTGGAGCAGGTGGCTCAGAAACAACATGAGGACCCAGAATTAGTGAAGATTGCCAGGACTGTTCAGTCAGGCAAGGACAGTGAGTTCAGATTCGACAACAAGGGGATCCTCCGCTATGGGAGTCGTTTATGTGTACCAGATGACATAGGGCTAAAAGGAGACATTATGAGAGAGGCTCATAATGCAAGATACAGCATTCACCCCGGGGCCACCAAGATGTATCAGGATCTGAAAAAGGTTTATTGGTGGCCAGCTATGAAGAGAGAAGTGGCACAGTTTGTGTCAGCCTGCGAAGTGTGTCAGAGGGTGAAGTTGGAACATCAGAAGCCGGCTGGAATGCTTAACCCGCTACCTATTCCAGAGTGGAAATGGGAGAATATAGCTATGGACTTTGTAGTGGGGTTACCGGCGACGTCCAACAGATTGGACTCCATATGGGTGATTGTGGACAGACTCACCAAATCTGCTCACTTCATCCCTGTCAGGAGTAGCTACTCTGTGGACAAGTTGGTGCAGGTGTATGTTGAGGAGATAGTCAGACTGCATGGGGTTCCTGTTTCTATTGTGTCAGATAGAGGACCCCAGTTCACCTCCAGGTTTTGGCGGAGTCTGCAGGATGCCATGGGTACCAGATTGGATTTCAGCACTGCCTTCCATCCACAGACAGACGGACAGTCGGAGAGGACCATCCAAACCATAGAAGATATGCTGAGAATGTGTGTGCTGGACTTTGGCGGTTCTTGGAGGCAGCATCTACCTTTGGTGGAGTTTGCCTACAATAACAGCCATCATGCTAGCATTGGAATGGCTCCATATGAAGCTTTATATGGAAGGAAGTGCAGGTCACCTGTTTGCTGGGAAGAAGTTGGAGAAAAGGCCTTGGCAGGGCCTGGGCTAGTAGAGAACACCAGCAGGGTGGTACCCTTAGTCAGAGAAAGAATCAAGACGGCTGCAAGTAGACAGAAGAGTTATGCAGACATCCGCAGAAGACTAGTAGAGTTTCAGGAGGGGGATCTGGTATTGCTCAAGGTGTCTCCAATGAAAGGAGTGGTTCGGTTCGGGAAGAAGGGTAAGCTGGCTCCGCGGTACATCGGACCCTTTGAAGTCCTGCAAAGGATTGGGAATGTATCGTACAAGTTGGATTTACCTGCTTCAATGAAGAGAATCCATCCGGTTTTCCATGTTTCTATGTTGAGAAAATTCGTGTCAGATCCGGGCAAGGTTCTTAGTGAGCCTGATGTGGAGATCCAAGAGGATCTCACCTATGTTGAGCAGCCAGTGCGGATCATAGACACCCAGATCAGAAAGCTAAGAAACAAGGAAATCCCGATGGTGAAAGTCCTATGGAACCACCACAATATGGAAGAGTGCACTTGGGAGACACGGGAGTCCATGCTCCGGCAATATCCTCATCTCTTTTAAGGTTAGTCTCTATGTGTTTTATGTTGTATGCCTTACATGTACTAGTTGAGGAACATTCGGGCACGAATGTTCTTAAGGGGGGGAGAATGTAATACCCGGCTAGACTCCGGTATCGGAATTCCTACCGTCCGGTGGAAATCTCGGATGTCGGAAGCCTCTAGTAGGGTAAAACCATGTTTTTATGAAATGTTTTAATGTGTTTTATGTTTTAAGCATGAAAGAAAATGAGTTTTTGCATGAAAATAGCATTAGAGGAAAACTTAGGTTCGGCCGCCGAACATGCATACGTTGCGGGTGTGCTTTAGGCCCCCGAAAGCATGAGTGAGGGAAGTCCAGGTTCGGCTGCCGAACCCTAAGTTCGGCCGCCGAACATGGCATGCATGCGGAGGCACATTCGGCCCCCGAACGTGGTCTGGCCAGCCACTATAAAAGGGTCCCTTAGCCGAAAACGGGCGAGCTTTTTCCCCATTTTCGGCCAAGGTGAGTCTCCGCCGCCCCCTCACCCATCTTTGATTTTTTTCCTCTAAATCTTTCAAGGTTTTCACTTGTTTTCACTTTGTTTTGAAGATTTGAGCTTTTGAGCAAAGTTTTGGAGCTTGGAGGTTCAAGAACCCAATCTCTCCCAACTTCGAGTTTAGGTCGTCTCTCTCTCGATCTTCAAGAGGTAAGAGCCGATCTTAAGCTCATTGCATGTTTTAAGTAAGTTTTAAGTAAGTTTTAAGTAAGTTTTAAGTAGATCTATGGGATAGAATGCATGTTTAGGTTAAGGTGATGTTTTTGTAGTTTATGGGTATAAATGTATGTTCATGAACAATGTGAGTTGCTTGATGTGTTGTAGATGGGGTTTATGATGGTTTGAGGCCCTTAGGAACATGTATGCTTGTGTTTGTGTGTTGTAGAATAGGTTTGATGCATGTTGGAAAGGTTTGGAGGCGAAATGTGCATAGGGAGCCAAGTTTCTGCCCTTTTGCAGAAACCAGGTTCGGCAGCCGAAGGAACTTTCGGCCGCCGAACATGGCTGGGGAGGCAGCCTTTCGGCTGCCGAAGCTTGCCCCCGAAAGGAGACTTTCGTCTCTGTCTGGCAGTTTCGGCCGCCGAAGGTGCCGCCGAACATGCATGAGTTTCGTCTCTGTCTGGGAGTTTCGGCCGCCGAAGGTGCCGCCGAACCTGCCGCCGAAAGTGCCCTGTCCAGGCCTTCCTTGCATGTTTTTGTATGGTTGTTTCATGATGTTTTAGGGGGTTTTTGGGGAGTAGTTTATAGTTATGCTCAAGTATGTTTGGTCCCTCATTTGAGTCCACCTGTGTAGGTTCGGACCCGAGGAACCGAGGACCCCAGCAGTGAGTTCAGCTGCTTCGGTGTTGTCAGAGTCAGCCAGAGGTGAGTGGAACTAAACTTAATCTTTTAAATTAAATGTTGTATCATGTTTCATGCATCATGGTTATGCAATAGGATGATTGCATTAGTTTCCACGAATATGCCGCATTGCATCGATTGTTGTTGATGTGGGTGAATATTGGATGACCCAATTAGTCCATGACAGGAAGACCAGGACCCCATGCTACGGCCTGGCACTATGTAAGGAAAGACCAGGACCCCATTCTACGGCCTGGCACGATTATGAGACTCGAAGACCAGGAGCCCAGAGGAGGCCCTGGGGAAATGGTAAGTAATGTATGTTATGACAGGAAGACCAGGACCCCATGCTACGGCCTGGCACTATGTTAACTTGGACTAATTGGTGACAAGCTCACCCAACCCTTATGTGAATTGTCTGTGTTATGATGCATTTCATAGAGCATAGTGTTAAAATGTTTTATAGTCCTACTCACTGGGCTTTTAGCTCACCCCTCTCCCTTTTATCCCCAGGCTTGCAGGTACAGTATAGAGCAGGAGTCCGGATAGAGTAAAGAATTCATGTTTATGTAATAGCTAGTCATGAACATGATCATATTGTAATGTAAAGTCTTAATCAGTATAGTTATGTAATGAGATGATGTATATGGATGTTAGTGGTGTGCTTGACCATAGATTGTTGTATCCCTTTTAATACATGATCTTAGAGATTTTTATGATGTTTATGTAACCAACTCAACATATGTTATGTCACCCATTGGGGACACTGATGAGATCCCACAGAGGGATCAATGTTATGTTAATGTTTATGCACAGGTTGAGTTTGGTTGATGTTCATGGAAAGAAAAGTTTTAATTTTTATGTATGTTGTTGATCATGTATGGGATTGAGCAGGTTTACAGGATGCATGTTAGGCTTGCTACGGGTCCCGGCGGCCTTAAGTCGACCCGGATCCTAGCGCCGGTAGCGGTCCGATTTTCGGGTCGTTACATCGAAAGTGTTATGTCCAGCTTTCCTTTGCATGCTTTGCATGAGTTTTAGAGTGAGGTTAAGGGGATTCTTGGGGAGTTTCTTAGAGTTGCTCATAAGCTAGTTTGGTCCCTCATTTGAGTCTATCTGTATAGGTACAGACCAGAGAAACCAGAGAGAGCAGCAGTGAGGTCTGCTCCAGAGTTTTCAGAGCCTGCAGAGTCAGTCCAGTTAGCCAGAGGTGAGTGGAACTAAACTTAATGCTTTTAAGTGAGAAATAAAATGCTTTTAGCATAATTCATGCATCATGAGTATACAGTAGGCTGATTGCATTAAGATTCACGAATGTGTTTGTAACGACCCGGCAACCGGTACCCTACCGTAACGGCCCGAACCATCACCGGTGCTAGGATCCAGATCGGCTTAAGGCCGCCGGGACCCGTAGCAAGCCAAACATACATACTATTACCTGGTCAAATCCCATACATGATTAAAACTTAAACATAAAACATGAAACTGAACATCTGTTGAACCCAAACCTGACCTGTGCATGAATCATGACATGAAACGTACATCATAAAATCATAAAACCTCCACTGGAGTCCTCATCATATACTCCAATGGGGTAACCTTACATGCCTCAAGTTTGGTTCTCAACTCAACATATAACATAAACATAACCATGCATTAACAGGGACCAACCAGTCTATAGGGCCAAGCACAACTAATCCATAGACATAAACTTTACTTAACATTACATTATCTTACATGAATTTATAATACATGTCCACTCTAACATACTAAACATAAACATAAACTAAGCTATTACATGCATACATCACTTAGCCTTGACTTTACCCTGAAAACTTCTGAACTCAACTTCAGACCTGCAAAACTGAGGTTAGGGGAAAGGGGTGAGCTAAAAAGCCCAGTGAGTAGAAACAGAGAAAACAGTTCATTAATTATGATTTCATTTTACTAAAAACATTTGCTTTAATTCCTCCATTTTTAGGTATATTATTATTCATTTAACTTCTTCTTTCTTTTTCTTATTCATGCTTTTCATGAAATGCGTCATAACACAGAGAAATCACATAATCTTGTCCGTCTCGGGGCTTATGCAAGATTTATTCCCCACGGACCCTGGTTTCTGAGAGTCTGACTTTTTGCATGCATCTTTCCTCTCAGAGGATGGACATGACATCAAAAATCCCTCTGTCGGTGCCCGGCTCCCCCATAGGAGCTCACAAAGGCCTGTAACATACATGACATGGTGTCTGGTCCACTGAGAGCTCACATGGACTTTCCTACAGGTACTTGTCCGGCTCTCAAAGGACTAAGACAAGACTCGTGACAGATATGGGCTATTGAAGTCGCCTCGGTCCACCCTACCTCAACATCAACATGAAATAATGCAATGCAACATATTCGTGAACTAGTGCAATCAACCTACTATACATAATCATGATGCATGCTCATGCTTTAGGCATTAGATTTTATGCATAAAAGATTAAGTTTAGTTCTACTCACCTCCTGGCAGACGCTGACTGACTCTGCAACTGCTAGCACTACTGGCCTCCTCGGTCCCTCGGGTCCGATCCTACACAGGTGGACTCGAATGAGGTGCCAAACACATTCTAACAACTCATAAACATACCCCCAAAAACCCCTATAAACATCACCAAAACACGCATAGAAAACACCCAAGAAACGGCTGGACAGGGCACTTTCGGCGGCACCTTCGGCGGCCGAAAGTCCCTTTCCAGAGACGAAACTCGGGCAGGTTTGGCGGCACCTTCGGCGGCCGAAACTCTCAGACAGAACCGAAACTCCACTTTCGGGGGCAGGCTTCGGCAGCCGAAACTGCCTCCAAAAGAGGGTTCGGCGGCCGAAACCCCTTTCGGCGGCCGAACCTGGTTTCTGCCAAAGGGCAGAAACTCGGCTCCAACATGCATTTTCGCCACCCAAACCAAACCATCATGCACAAACCTATTCTACAACATGCATAAAAGCTTCTAGGGGCTCTAGACTATCCTAAACCCCAACCACATTGCATCATTTGAGCACACATTAACATACTTTGGGCATAAAACCCACCTAAACCTCAATATGCTCATCTACCCCAAAAACTTGCATAAAACTTTCATAAAACATAAAAGAAGTGTAGATCGGAGCTTACCTCTTGAAGATCGAGAGGAAGAACGATCCTAGCTTGGAGAATGGAGAGATCGAGCTCCAAGCACCTCCAAGTTCCAAAACTTGCTCCTTAACTCAAAATCTTCAAAACTAAGTTGAAATCTCGTTAAACCTTACAAGATTTGAGGAAAAATCATTAAAAATGGACCAAGGGAGAGTAGGGACTCACCGTGGCAGAAAATGGGGAGAAAACTCACCCGTTTCTGCCATGGCGTCCATTTATAGGGCTGGCCAAAAACACCTTCGGAGGCCGAACGTGCCTCCAAAACTCATGCAAGTTCGGCGGCCGAATATGGAGATTCGGCGGCCGAACCTGGGCCAACTTTCGGAAGCCAAACTAGCCTCCCAACCTATCCAACGTTCGGCGGCCGAACTTGGAGATTCGGCGGCCGAACTTGGAAATACCTCCTTGGTCCTTTTCTCTTCAAAATTCAATTTTCTTTCAATTAAAACCATTAAAATCACTTAAAAACATTTAGAAAAATACATTTTACCCTTCTAGAGAGATCCAACACCCTAGATTCCGCCGAAGGGCAGGAATTCCGATGCCGGATTCTAGCCGGGTATTACAGTGTTGCATTGCATTGTTATTTGTTGATGTGGGTGAATGCTGAATGATCCAATAGTCTCTGAGAAAAGTCCAGGAGCCTTTGACTACGCCCTGGCAATGGTAAGTACAGAGGTGTTATATACACATATATATATATAACAGGAAGACCAGGTGCTCGATTCTACGCCCTGGCACGGCAGAGTTACCGGGACTATGTGGTGACAGGTTTACCTTTGATGTGACTTGGCTGTGTTGTGATGCATTCCATGAGATCATATTTTACTGAGATATTTTACTGGTCTACTCACTGGGCTATAGAGCTCATCCCACTCCCTTAACCCCAGTTTTGCAGGTTCAGTATATAGTATACATAGGAGATCCACAGAGTACAGAAAGAGTAAAGAGATTTGTAATAGCTTAGAGTGGACATGTAATATTCAAGAGATGTAATAGTTGTGTATAAAGTTAGAAATGTGCTTGACTTAGTGATGTTTGTTATGTACATGATCTGTATATGTATATATGTTTTACTGTATGTGAAAAATCAGGCTTAACAGGTATGAGTTAACCCATCTAGAGCAAGCTCTAGTCAGGGGTATAGAGTACAGAGTACAGAGTACAGAGTACAGAGTACAGAGTACAGAGATAGTGCATGCACAGGTTAAGCCTTGGTACAAAAAAGAGTTTTTATTTTCACAGAAAATGTATGATCATGTATGAGTGTTACAGGTACACAAAGAGTATAGCAGGCTTGCTACGGGTTCTGGCGGCCTTAAGCCGGCCTGAATCCTAGCGCCGGTGACGGTCCATTTTGGGGTCGTTACATATGGGGTCCCTTCCGAGGTCGGTCCGACTGCCGAGGATAGGGAACTCAGCTTTGTGGATGATGGGGGTGTAGCGGAGAAGGTCGGAGGCAAGCGTCCCATTCTCATCAAAGTGCTTGTCCTAGTGCGCGCTCCAAAGAAGTCTTGGACTTCTGGAAAATCGGCTCCTGTCTTTCTTTCTCTCGGGGAGGAGGAGAAGGTTCTCATGGTGCCCCTGATGTCTGCTCCTGACTCAAACTCTTGGAATAACATGGTTTCTGAGGCTTATTGTGGGATACAAGATGCTGTTCACACATGTAACATAAGCAAGGGTAATCTACTAAAATTAGTCCAACATAGTATGTGTGTAGGTTTGCAACATTCACTTGTTCCATTGCTCTTCAGAATGCCTCGCCAATTTTCCCGTGGAATGTTTTGTTCATTCAGTAACCAGTCGGCAAGGCTGATCTTCCAGGGACTTTAACTTGAAGACTTATGTTTTTCATGCGTGATATACACACAGCATACAATACCTCAGCTTGCTCGGGTGTATCGTGCATCACACTTGGGCGATAGAAAGCCTGCTTATGACGGAACAGTGAGAGATGCTTATGGGAATCAACTTGTTCAGCTCTCCTATAACAACGAGACGGATTTCGGCTGGAGAGTAGGGACCTCTAAGGGAGTATAAGGAGTCCGCCGAGCTAAAAAGGAAACAGGGTAGATAATAGCGCCTCTGGTCGTGTAAGTCCTTTAAGGACAGTTTTTCCTTCAGTGGAGTAGGCATTTGTAACATGCTATAAGTGTACTTTTCTTTTAATGAAACTTTATTTTTACTTATTTTGCTTGTTTTCTTCTTTTTGCTTTCAAACTCATCAGAACTAGAATTCTACTAATTGACTGAACTTTTGGCTTATAGACTCATTTATTTTGCTAAGGCATTCTTATCTGTAAGCTCTTTCCGGACTGGACTATCCTTACCCATGAGCTCTGTTTTTAACATGGGACTGGACTCTTGACCTGCGAGTTCTTATGATTCTTGCAAGGACAGCCTCATTTTTCTGTTATTACTTCGTTATTATGAGCTCGGTCATACAGCCCTTGTTTAATAGTAGTATGTCAGATCGCGTACCTTTGAAGGTGATAAGCAGGGCTGGCCTTTTTGTTCTTAGTTCCAATTTGATAAGAGCTGAAACTGGGGTTTCATCTGCTCATGCCTTTGGATTTCTCCTCGAATTGCCCCTTTTACCTCCTTAGCATTTATGACGTGAGTGGTGAGGGGGTAAATCCCTAAACTTCATTTGGAATGGCGCTGCTTCATTTTAAATGATTTTGCCTCTCTGTCTGGTGATGAGTTTGAGTATCTGGTCTCCTTTGAGGTTATCCTTTGTCAGTTGGTGCGGTGTGGGTTGTATGCCCCACTGGGAGGGGGAGTTCGGCTGTGTTGTCGTTTTCCTCTCCCAGGGTTATTTTTGCTAAGCGTTTGTTTATTGTGAGTTGATTCAAGCTGTGGGTGAGATCATTTGCTTTTGTCGTGAGTTCGCCCGTTCAGCTGATCAAGGAGCTCAGATTTTTGTTATTTACTTGGATTTTTGTGCTACAGCTTTTGCGTTGTTTGTGTGACGGGCTCATGAGTTCGAAAATTCTCCTTCTTTTTTGCGAAGTCAGCGCTTATTTTCTTGCTTTCTTGACGAGCCTCAGACGGGCTGTGTTTCAGGGCTCCAGGTCATTTTTGTTCCGAGGAAATCTTATTGATTCCACCGGCCGTTTTTGCTCCAGGAGATCTTACGAGATCCTGGCCATTCTTGCTCCGGGAGGTCTTTTTGAGATCCTCGCCGGCCGTTTTTGCTCCAGGAGATCTTACGAGATCCTGGACGTTTTTGCTCCGGGAGATCTTTGAGATCCTCTGGCCTTGTTCCTTCTTTTCAGGTCTTCTGTAAGATTCAGGCTCTGTGGCCTTACTGTCGCTTCGTCATCTCAGCTGGTTTTGTGCCTAACTGAGGTCTTGGGCAAGATTCAGGCTCATTGGCCTTACTGTCGCTTCGTCATCTCAGCTGGTTTTGTGCCTAACTGAGGTCTTGGGCATTTATGCCTGTTTCATTTTTCCCTTTTGTTTCTTTCATGAGAGCCATGTGAGTAGAGATAAATAATGAGTTGAGACGATAAGCATCGCCTAATTTATTACCATGCTTTTAAAATACAATAAGTCTTCTACATTCAATAACACTTCAAGGGAAGTACCTTTTAAGGTGCTGGATGTTCCAGGCGTGAGGCTCAGGGTTTTCTTGCATATCTTCAATTCGATACACCCCTGGCTTGACCACTTTAGCTATTCTGAATGGGCCCTCCCAAGTCGATGCTAGCTTGCCTATCGCCGCTCTTTTTCCCGTAGCCTCCAGATTTCTCAGGGCCAGATCTCCCACCTTCAGGCTTCTTTCTCTAACCCTTTGATTGTAATAACGGGAAGCTCTTTATTGATAAGCGACAGTTCGGACTTGAGCCTCCTCCCTTGTAATACCCGGCTCGGTCAGGCATCGGAATTCCTACCGTCCGGTGGAATTTCGGATGTCGGATTCGTTTTGAGGGGTATTGCAAGGGTAACCTGAAGGTTTTCTAAAGGTTTTCGCACATGGTTTGAAGTGTTTTATGGTTTTATGGTTTTGAAAGGAAAGGAAATGAATTTTGAAGAGAAAAGACCAAGGAGGCAAAAATGCAGGTTCGGCCGCCGAAGGGAAAGTTCGGCCGCCGAAAGTGCTAGAGGTTCGGCTTCCGAAACTTCACGTTAGGCCGCCGAATGTTGCATGGTTTTGCATGCAGTTTCGGCAGCCGAAGGAAAGGCGGTTGGCCACCTATTTAAGCCCCTTTGACCGGCCATGGAGGGTGTTGGAAGCTCTCTTGGTAGTCAAAGGTGAGGTTATGCTCTTCTTGGATGTTTTCATGGTGTTTTCCTCAAATCTTATAAGGTTTTCATGAGTTTTTACTTGGGTTTGAAGGTTTTGAGTAAAAAGAGGAAGTTGTGGAGCTTGAAGCTTGAGGAGCTTGGTTTCTCCATGTTTTGAAGCTAGGATCACACCAACCTTTGTTCTAGAAGAGGTAAGTGTTGATCCTCGTGTTTTCTAGTGTTTTAAGCAAGTTTTATGGAGGGAAAGGGTAGAGTTGCATGGTGAGGTGTACAAGGAGGTTTTTGAGGGTTTTTATGCATGAGTATGTGTATGTGTTATGGGAGTTGTTTGTTGGAGTTTTTAGATAGTTTTGGACCCCTTTGTGCATATATTTGAGTATATGTTTGCTATGTGTGTTGGGATGCATGTTGAGTGAGGTTTGGGGGAAGTTGTGCATGAGGTGAGCTAGGTTCTGCCTAACTGGAGAACCCAGCTTCGGCCGCCGAAGAAGTGTTCGGCCGCCGAACGTGGTGAGGAGGTGGTTTCGGCTGCCTCAACCTGCCCCCGAAGGATTGGACTTTCGTCTCTGGAGGGGAGGTTCGGCCGCCGAAGGTGCCGCCGAAGGTTGAGACTTTCGTCTCTGGAGTGTGTTTTGGCCCCCGAACCTTGCCCCCGAAGGCTTCGGCCGCCGAAAGAGGAGATTCGGCCGCCGAAAGTAGGCGAGTTTCGTCTCTGGAGAGGACATTCGGCCGCCGAACCTGCCGCCGAACGTGTCCTGCCCAGCCTTCTTTTGCATGCTTTGCATGATTGTTCTAGGATCTTTTAGGGGGTTTTTGGGAAGGTGTTTAAGCGTTGTTTTAGAGTTATGTTAGAGTTGTTTGGCACCTCATGTGAGTCCACCTGTGTAGGATCGGACCTGAGGCGAGGTGTTTAAGTCCAGTGTGAGAGTGGGCCCAGAGTTAGCCACAGCTTGGCTTCAGGTGAGTAGAACTAACTATGCATGTTTTAAAGCTAATGGTTAAGATAGTTACAGTATGAGCATGAGACACGCATCATGGATGCCATGTGATACTAGGTTGTATTGCATTAGAGATCACGAATATGTTGCATTGCATTGGTATTGTTGATGGGATGGACCAAGGCGATCTCAGTAGCCCGCTACCTGTTATGGCTAGATAAGACCTTGGGCGCCGCCGAAAGTAGGCGAGTTTCGTCTCTGGAGAGGACATTCGGCCGCCGAACCTGCCGCCGAACGTGTCCTGCCCAGCCTTCTTTTGCATGCTTTGCATGATTGTTCTAGGATCTTTTAGGGGGTTTTTGGGAAGGTGTTTAAGCGTTGTTTTAGAGTTATGTTAGAGTTGTTTGGCACCTCATGTGAGTCCACCTGTGTAGGATCGGACCTGAGGCGAGGTGTTTAGCTCCAGTGTGAGAGTGGGCCCAGAGTTAGCCACAGCTTGGCTTCAGGTGAGTAGAACTAACTATGCATGTTTTAAAGCTAATGGTTAAGATAGTTACAGTATGAGCATGAAACACGCATCATGGATGCCATGTGATACTAGGTTGTATTGCATTAAAGATCACGAATATGTTGCATTGCATTGGTATTGTTGATGGGATGGACCAAGGCGATCTCAGTAGCCCGCTACCTGTTATGGCTAGATAAGACCTTGGGAGCTCCGCAGTTAGGGGCCGGGCTCTAGTACATGTAGTGACCTGAGAGTCCGTATGGACCGGGCACCGACAGAGGGAGTTCTGGGATCATGTCTAATCCGAGATGTGAAATGTTTGTGCTGTGACACATTCCATGAAATCATATAATGAATGAACTGTTTTATGGTTTCTACTCACTGGGCTCTTGTAGCTCACCCCATTCCCTTAACCCCAGTTTTGCAGGGCCAGAGTTCAGCAGAGTGAGCTATGGGAGAGCAGAGGTTAAGCATGGGTTGCCGTGTTTGGCTGTATAGCATAGCTAGGTTGTGATAGAGTGGCATGTATATGTATGCAAGAAACTTAATGTATTTGTTGATGCAAGATATGTAAAGATTAACGGATGTTATGTTATGTTATATATGTTTGTATAGTATAGTTGTGGACATGCTGTATGGACATGATATGTGCGCATGATGTATATACAGGTCTTGTGGTAAAGAGATAGAGTATAATGAGATAATGTCTAGAGTTGTGCTTTGCCCAGTGTGTGCTGAATCCCTAGTGTATGCATGTGTCCTGTTTTCCGTTTCTAACTGAGAAATGTGTCAAGCTAGGCTTAACATATGATGTGTTTCTAAAACTCCAGTGATCAGGGAAGAAAGGGTATAAATCCCTTGACCCATCTGAGAGGGAAGAAAGGGTAAATCCCTTGACCCAAAACAGACATTAAGGCTAGCCTGTAATATACTGACCCTACGAGGATGGGGTCTATGTTTTCCGTTTAGTAGTAGATCACTGGTGTAGGCCTTGACGGCTGTGATTTTAAGGTTAAGCCTGGTAGTTTTACAGAAAAGGTTTTCAAAGCTAGTGTTTAGGTGGCTCATGTATGGGATTGAGCAGGTACCCAGAGTTCAGTAGCAGGCTTGCTACGGGTCTAGGCGGCCTTAAGCCGATCTGGATCCTAGCGCCGAGCAGTTTGGAGCCGTTACAGAGGGGTACCGGTTTTCGGGCTGTTATAGATGGTATCAGAGCATAGGGCCTCTTGAGTACGGTGTGGAGTACGGTGTCATGAGCAAAGATGCTCAGGGGTTAGAGGTATCTCACATCGGAAAGAGGTTTTTGTCTTTAGGAGGGCAAGCACAATAAGAAAGATCGAGAGAAAGATCATGTCCACTAGGATAGGCTGAGGAGTCATGTCTTGCTTGATGATGTGTAATGCCATGTTTGATGCATGTGCATTTCTGTTGGTATTATGGATGTTGACGGATCCCTTAGTCCTCGCTATGCTATGTTATGATATAAGATGAGTTGAGAGACCAGGTATGGCCTTTGGCACAGTTGGTCATGGCATGTTAGATTGAGGGCTTTTGGTGATAGGATCATCCATGATATCGATGTGGTTTAGAGTTCATGTGGTTGCGACATGGACCCTATGTTCGGTTGCTTTTCATGTGTTTTGTGTTTTGTTCACATGATGTGTGAAGCTGATGTGTGCCTGTGTGCCTGTTGTGTTTCAGAAGAGTGATGATGCAAGGTGCGAGTCAGTTTGTGGAGTCAGATCCATCTGAGTGGGAAGGTACGGACACCTTTTCTCCCGTTCTGCCAAGAGTGCAGTCAGGAGAAGTTGGCAGTAAGGAATCATCAAGGAACCTTGAGATGTCGCGAGAGGGAAACAAAGAAGGAATGGAGCAAGGAAGAGTGTCCGGAGACAGCATGCGAGAAGAGAGGATGGATGTGCGAAGGAGGGATGTAGGTGTGCAAGTGAATATGGATGCAGAAAGGTTGGGCAACTCGGAAGATGATGTGCAGACGAAGGATGCTCAGACCTCAAGTTCAGGAGAAGTTGAGCCCTCCCTTCTGAGCACAGCTGCGAAAAGAGAGAGAAAGAAGGTTAGAGGCCTTCGGCAGTCGAAGAAGGGCAGGTTTTGGCAGAAACTAAAGACTCGTTTTGGTGCTGGTGGAGGCCCTCCAAGATGTTTGACGTGCGGAAGGTTACATCGTGGACCTTGTCGGATTGGTACAACGGCATGTTTCACGTGTGGACAAGAAGGGCACTTTGCGCGTGACTGTCCTACTTCGCCCAGGGTGGTACAAGCCCAACGGTTAGCTACCAGGAATGTAGGTCAGGCCAGTCACCAGGGACGTAGAGGAGCAGACACAGCGGACACAGTGATGCCAGGTATGCTCACTTGTTCCTGTTCTGTTGTTTTGTGAGCTCTTGTGTGTTCTCTTCGTTAGGTGCTCTAGGAGCTTTGAGCAGTTGAGTTGATAGCTTCTCGGCTTCGCGTGTCCTCTTTGGGTTAGTTAGACCCGGGTAGGATTCATCTCTGGCAAAGGTTCAGTCCAGTGTCCTTGAGAGTAGATGCCAGCCACTCGACTTGACGGTTCGAGACTTGAGTGTCTGGATGTCATTCGGGGGATGGTTTGGTTTTCTCTTTCTGATGCTGGGGTTACCTGCGTCTGCAGCGCAAGGTAGTCAGGAACGGAGTTCCTGATGAATCCGAGATAGGTGTCAGAGGGGACCCAGTAGAATGCCTAGAAGTTTCATGTCAGCTGTCAGGCTCGTAGGGTGTTTAGGCATGGTTGTTAAAGTGAGTTCTTGTTCAGGTTTGAGCGGGTAGCAAGCAGGTTTGGGAACCAGCCTTAATATCATAGTGTGAGAGTGGTTAGACGTGTTTGTAGGCTAGTGTCAGGTTTCCCATCAGGCAGGGAGGTAGAGTTGGTATCGAAGTGGTACGCAGTACCAGTACCATTTCTATCTTTCCTCACAAGATGGCACCTGCGGAGTTGTGAGCATGCGTAAGGGCGCGTAGGAGTAGTGGTGTGCTAGAGAGCCAAGGATGAATGGTCCAGTGTGATGTGAGAAAAGAAGGATGAATCCGTGAGCTTAAGAGGGTACAGAGGCAAGAAGAGAGCAAAGAAGAGTAAGAGTAGAGAAGGAGGAAAAAAAAGAAGAAGGATCAGAGTAGCGCAGCAGAAGCCTGTTGCGAGTTAAAGACGAAGCCAGTGGAGGACAGATGAAGAGAGAAGGGCAAGGATCAGAGTGCGCAGTGGAAGCTTGGACAGTTCGAGAGCGACGTTCAGTTTCGTTTGCTTGTTTGCTTGTGTATTTGTTGTTTTAACATTCGGGGACGAATGTTTTGATAAGGGGGGTAGATTGTAATACCCGACTCGGTCAGGCATCAGAATTCCTACCGTCCGGTGGAATTTCGGATGTCGGATTCGTTTTGAGGGGTATTGCAAGGGTAACCTGAAGGTTTTCTAAAGGTTTTCGCACATGGTTTGAAGTGTTTTATGGTTTTATGGTTTTGAAAGGAAAGGAAATGAATTTTGAAGAGAAAAGACCAAGGAGGCAAAAATGCAGGTTCGGCCGCCGAAGGGAAAGTTCAGCCGCCGAAAGTGCTAGAGGTTCGGCTTCCGAAACTTCACGTTAGGCCGCCGAATGTTGCATGGTTTTGCATGCAGTTTCGGCAGCCGAAGGAAAGGCGGTTGGCCACCTATTTAAGCCCCTTTGACCGGCCATGGAGGGTGTTGGAAGCTCTCTTGGTAGTCAAAGGTGAGGTTATGCTCTTCTTGGATGTTTTCATGGTGTTTTCCTCAAATCTTATAAGGTTTTCATGAGTTTTTACTTGGGTTTGAAGGTTTTGAGTAAAAAGAGGAAGTTGTGGAGCTGGAAGCTTGAGGAGCTTGGTTTCTCCATGTTTTGAAGCGAGGATCACACCAACCTTTGTTCTAGAAGAGGTAAGTGTTGATCCTCGTGTTTTCTAGTGTTTTAAGCAAGTTTTATGGAGGGAAAGGGTAGAGTTGCATGGTGAGGTGTACAAGGAGGTTTTTGAGGGTTTTTATGCATGAGTATGTGTATGTGTTATGGGAGTTGTTTGTTGGGGTTTTTAGATAGTTTTGGACCCCTTTGTGCGTATATTTGAGTATATGTTTGCTATGTGTGTTGGGATGCATGTTGAGTGAGGTTTGAGGGAAGTTGTGCATGAGCTGAGCTAGGTTCTGCCTAACTGGAGAACCCAGCTTCGGCCGCCGAAGAAGGGTTCGGCCGCCGAACGTGGTGAGGAGGTGGTTTCGGCTGCCTCAACCTGCCCCCGAAGGATTGGACTTTCGTCTCTGGAGGGGAGGTTCGGCCGCCGAAGGTGCCGCCGAAGGTGCAGCCGAAGGTTGAGACTTTCGTCTCTGGAGTGTGTTTTGGCCCCCGAACCTTGCCCCCGAAGGCTTCGGCCGCCGAAAGAGGAGATTCGGCCGCCGAAAGTAGGCGAGTTTCGTCTCTGGAGAGGACATTCGGCCGCCGAACGTGTCCTGCCCAGCCTTCTTTTGGATGCTTTGCATGATTGTTCTAGGATCTTTTAGGGGGTTTTTGGGAAGGTGTTTAAGCATTGTTTTAGAGTTATGTTAGAGTTGTTTAGCACCTCATGTGAGTCCACCTGTGTAGGATTGGACCTGAGGCGAGGTGTTTAGCTCCAGTGTGAGAGTGGGCCCAGAGTTAGCCACAGCGTGGCTTCAGGTGAGTAGAACTAACTATGCATGTTTTAAAGCTAATGGTTAAGATAGTTACAGTATGAGCATGAGACACGCATCATGGATGCCATGTGATACTAGGTTGTATTGCATTAGAGATCACGAATATGTTGCATTGCATTGGTATTGTTGATGGGATGGACCAAGGCGATCTCAGTAGCCCGCTACCTGTTATGGCTAGATAAGACCTTGGGAGCTCCGCAGTTAGGGGCCGGGCTCTAGTACATGTAGTGACCTGAGAGTCCGTATGGACCGGGCACCGACAGAGGGAGTTCTGGGATCATGTCTAATCCGAGATGTGAAATGTTTGTGCTGTGACACATTCCATGAAATCATATAATGAATGAACTGTTTTATGGTTTCTACTCACTGGGCTCTTGTAGCTCACCCCATTCCCTTAACCCCAGTTTTGCAGGGCCAGAGTTCAGCAGAGTGAGCTATGGGAGAGCAGAGGTTAAGCATGGGTTGCCGTGTTTGGCTGTATAGCATAGCTAGGTTGTGATAGAGTGGCATGTATATGTATGCAAGAAACTTAATGTATTTGTTGATGCAAGATATGTAAAGATTAACGGATGTTATGTTATGTTATGTATGTTTGTATAGTATAGTTGTGGACATGCTGTATGGACATGATATGTGCGCATGATGTATATACAGGTCTTGTGGTAAAGAGATAGAGTATAATGAGATAATGTCTAGAGTTGTGCTTTGCCCAGTGTGTGCTGAATCCCTAGTGTATGCATGTGTCCTGTTTTTCGTTTCTAACTGAGAAATGTGTCAAGCTAGGCTTAACATATGATGTGTTTCTAAAACTCCAGTGATCAGGGAAGAAAGGGTATAAATCCCTTGACCCATCTGAGATGGAAGAAAGGGTAAATCCCTTGACCCAAAACAGACATCAAGGCTAGCCTGTAATATACTGACCCTATGAGGATGGGGTCTATGTTTTCCGTTTAGTAGTAGATCACTGGTGTAGGCCTTGACGGCTGTGATTTTAAGGTTAAGCCTGGTAGTTTTACAGAAAAGGTTTTCAAAGCTAGTGTTTAGGTGGCTCATGTATGGGATTGAGCAGGTACCCAGATTTCAGTAGCAGGCTTGCTACGGGTCTAGGCGGCCTTAAGCCGATCTGGATCCTAGCGCCGAGCAGTTTGGAGCCGTTACAGAGGGGTACCGGTTTTCGGGCTGTTACATCCCTGATTTCCTCCAGGGCGTCCAGGTTGCTTCTTAATTTGTCTTCGTTGGAGCTTTCGCTGCTGAACTGGACTCGATGTGTGGGGACTTGTAACTCGACTGGGACTACGGTCTCAGTGCCGAATGCAAGTGCGAAAGGCGTTTCCTTAGTGGATGTCCTAGGGGTAGTTCGTAGTGCCCACAGGATGTTGTTGAGCTCGTCTGCCCAATTCGCCTTTGCCCCATCCAGTTGTTTTTTCAGCCCCTGGAGGATAGCTCAATTGGTGACTTCTGTCTGGCCATTGGTTTGAGGATGGGCCACCGAAGAAAACTTGTGCCATATGCCCATGTTTGCCGTAAATGCTCTGAAGGTACTGCAGTCAAACTGTCTACCATTGTCTGTGTAACGATCCGAAAATCGGACCGCTACCGGCGCTAGGATTCAGATCGGCTTAAGGCCGCCGGGACCCGTAGCAAGCCTGACATGAAACCTGCAAACCTGAATAATCCCATACATGATCAACAACATGCATAAAAATTTAAAACTTCTCTTTCCATATACATCAACCCAACTCAACCTGTGTATGCACTGTACATAACATAATCATAACATTGATCCCTCTGTGGGATCTCATCAGTGCCCCCAATGGGTGACATAACTTATGCTGAGTTGGTTTACATAAACATCATAAAAATCTCTACGATCATGTAATTAAAAAGGGATAACAACAATCTATGGTCAAGCACACTCTAACATCCATAAACATCATCTCATTACATATCTATACTGATTAAGACATTACATTACGATTTGATCATGTCCATTGCTAGCTATTACATAAGCATGACTTCTTTACTCTATTCGGACTCCCGCACTATACTATACCTGCAAGCCTGGGGGTAAAGGGAGAGGGGTGAGCTAAAAGCCCAGTGAGCAGAACTATAAAACATATTAACACTATGCTCCAATGAAATGCATCATAACACAGACATTTCACATAAAGGTTGGGTGAACTTGTCACCAATTAGTCCAAGCTAACTCTGTGCCAGGCCGTAGCATGGGGGTCCTGGTCTTCCTGTCATAACATACATTACTTACCATTGCCCCAGGGCCTCCTCTGGGCTCCTGGTCTTCGAGTCCCATAACCGTGCCAGGCCGTAGAATGGGGTCCTGGTCTTTCCTTACTCTGTGCCAGGCCGTAGAATGGGGTCCTAGTCTTCCTGTCATGGACTAATTGGGTCATCCAATATTCACCCACATCAACAACAATCGATGCAATGCGGCATATTCGTGAAAACTAATGCAATCACCCTATTGCATAATCATGATGCATGAAACATGATAAAACATTTAATTTCTCAATTTAAAAGATTAAGTTTGGTTCCACTCACCTCTGGCTGACTCTGACAACACCGAAGCAGCTGAACTCACTGCTGGGGTCCTCGGTTCCTCGGGTCCGAACCTACACAGGTGGACTCAAATGAGGGACCAAACATACTAGAACATATCTCTAAACTACTCCCCAAAAACCCCCTAAAACATCATGAAACAACCATAGAAAAACATGCAAAGGAGGCCTGGACAGGGCACTTTCGGCGGCAGGTTCGGCGGCCGAAAGTCCCTCCAGAGCCGAAAGTCAGGCAGGTTCGGCGGCACCTTCGGCGGCCGAAACTCCCAGACAGAGACGAAACTCATGCATGTTCGGCGGCACTTTCGGCGGCCGAAACTGCCAGACAGAGACGAAAGTCTCCTTTCGGGGGCAAGCTTCGGCAGCCGAAAGGCTGCCTCCCCAGCCATGTTCGGCGGCCGAAAGTCCTTCGGCTGCCTAACCTGGTTTCTGCCAAAGGGCAGAAACTTGGCTCCCTTTGCACATTTCGCCTCCAAACCTTCCAAACATGCATCAAACCTATTCTACAACACACATACACAAGCATACATGTTCCTAAGGGCCTCAAACCATCATAAACCCCATCTACAACACATCAAGCATCCACATTGTTCAAGAACATACATTCATACCCATAAACATAACCATAACCTAAACATGCATTCTACCCCCATAGATCTACTTAAAACTTACTTTAAACATGCAATGAGCTTAAGATCGGCTCTTACCGCTTGAAGATCGAGAGAGAGACGACCTAAAACTCGGAGGTGGGAGAGAGTGGGTTCTTGAACCTCCAAACTCCAAAACTTTGCTCAAAAGCTCAAATCTTCAAAACAAAGTTAAAACAAATGAAAATCTTGAAAGATCTAGAGGAAAACATCAAAGATTGGTGAGGGACGGCGGAGAGCTCACCTTGGCCGGAAATGGGGAAAAAGCTCGCCCGTTTTCGGCTAAGGGACCCTTTTATAGTGGCTGGCCAGACCACGTTCGGGGGCAGAATGTGCCTCCGCATGCATGCCATGTTCGACGGCCGAACTTGAGGTTCGGCGGCCGAACCTGGACTTCCCTCACTTATGCTTTCGGGGGCCTAAAGCACACCCGCAACGCATGCATGTTCGGCGGCCGAACTTGAGGTTCGGCGGCCGAACCTGAGTTTTCCTCCAATGCTATTTTCATGCAAAAACTCATTTTCTTTCATGCTTAAAACATAAAACACATTAAAACATTTTATAAAAACATGGTTTTACCCTACTAGAGGCTTCCGACATCCGAGATTCCACCGGACGGTAGGAATTCCGATACCGAAGTCTAGCCGGGTATTACATTCTCCCCCCCTTAAGAACATTCGTCCCCGAATGTTCCTCAACTAGCACATGCAAGGCATACAACATAAAACACATAGAGACTAACCTTAAAAGAGATGAGGATATTGCCGGAGCATGGACTCTCGTGTCTCCCAAGTGCATTCTTCCATATTGTGATGGTTCCAAAGGACTTTCACCATCGGGATTTCCTTGTTTCTCAGTTTTCTGATCTGGGTGTCTATGATCCGCACTGGCTGCTCAACATAGGTGAGATCCTCTTGGATCTCCACATCAGGCTCACTAAGAACCTTGCCCGGATCTGACACGAACTTTCTCAACATAGAAACATGGAAAACCGGATGGATTCTCTCCATTGAAGCAGGTAAATCCAGCTTGTACGATACATTCCCAATCTTTTGCAAGACTTCAAAGGGTCCGATGTACCGCGGAGCCAGCTTACCCTTCTTCCCGAACTGAACCACTCCTTTCATTGGAGACACCTTGAGCAATACTAGATCCCCCTCCTGGAACTCTACTTGCCTTCTGCGGATGTCTACATAACTCTTCTGTCTGCTTGCAGCCGTCTTGATTCTTTCTCTGATTAAGGGTACCACCCTGCTGGTGATCTCTACTAACTCAGGCCCTGCCAAGGCCTTTTCTCCAACTTCTTCCCAGCAAACAGGTGACCTGCACTTCCTTCCATATAAAGCTTCATATGGAGCCATCCCGATGCTAGCATGATGGCTGTTGTTGTAGGCAAACTCCACCAAAGGTAGATGCTGCCTCCAAGAACCGCCAAAGTCCAGCACACACATTCTTAGCATATCTTCTATGGTCTGGATGGTCCTCTCTGACTGTCCGTCTGTCTGTGGATGGAAGGCAGTACTGAAATCCAACTTCGTACCCATGGCATCCTGCAGACTCCGCCAAAACCTGGAGGTGAACTGGGGTCCTCTATCTGACACTATAGAAACAGGAACCCCATGCAGTCTGACGATCTCCTCAACGTACACCTGCGCCAACTTGTCCACAGAATAGCCACTCCTGACAGGGATGAAGTGAGCAGATTTGGTGAGTCTGTCCACAACCACCCATATGGAGTCCAATCTGTTGGACGCCGCCGGTAACCCCACTACGAAGTCCATAGCTATATTCTCCCATTTCCACTCTGGAATAGGTAGCGGGTTAAGCATTCCAGCCGGCTTCTGATGTTCCAGCTTCACCCTCTGACACACTTCGCAGGCTGACACAAACTGTGCCACTTCTCTCTTCATAGCTGGCCACCAATAAACTTTCTTCAGATCTTGATACATCTTGGTGGCTCCGGGGTGAACGCTGTATCTTGCATTATGAGCCTCTCTCATAATGTCTCCTTTTAGCCCTATGTCATCTGGTACACATAAACGACTCCCATAGCGGAGGATCCCCTTGTTGTCGAATCTGAACTCACTGTCTTTGCCTGACTGAACAGTCCTGGCAATCTTCACTAACTCTTGGTCCTCATGCTGTTTCTGAGCCACCTGCTCCAGAAACACAGGTGTCACTCTCATCTGGGCTACTAAAGCTCCTGTACCAGACAACTCCAACTGTAGACCTTCATCAATGAGCTTGTAAAACTCCTTCACCACTGGTCTCCTCTCTGCCGTGATGTGGGATAGACTGCCTAGTGACTTACGGCTTAGAGCGTCTGCCACAACATTCGCCTTACCCGGATGATACTGAATCTTGCAATCATAGTCACTCAGCAGCTCTACCCATCTTCTCTGTCTCAAGTTCAAATCTCTTTGACTCAGGATGTACTGCAGGCTTTTATGATCTGTGAAGATCTCACATTTAACACTGTAAAGGTAATGCCTCCACATCTTGAGTGCAAAGATAACTGCTGCCATTTCCAGGTCATGTGTGGGGTAATTCAACTCGTGCTTCTTTAGTTGCCTAGAAGCATAAGCAATCACCCTTTCATTCTGCATAAGCACACAACCCAGTCCCACTCGGGATGCATCACAGAAAACCATGAAGTCCTCATTGCTAGCTGGCAAAGCTAACACTGGTGCCGATGTCAACCTCTTCTTGAGCTCTTCAAAACTCTCTTCGCACTGGTCGGTCCACACAAACTTCTGGTTCTTCCTGGTTAACCTGGTCAGAGGAGCTGCTATTTTCGAGAAGTCCTGAACGAACCTCCTATAGTAACCTGCCAAACCCAAGAAACTTCTAATCTCTATCACTGAAGTGGGTCTAGGCCAGTTAGCCACAGCTTCTACCTTCTTGGGGTCTACCTCTATTCCATTTTCTGACACCACATGCCCCAAAAATGAAATGTTCCTCAGCCAGAACTCACACTTAGAGAACTTGGCATACAAGCCATGTTCCCTCAAGGTCTGTAGAACCAACCTCAGATGATGGGCATGCTCCTCTACATTCCTGGAATACACCAAGATATCATCTATGAAGACAATAACGAAGTGATCCAGGTACTGGCTAAACACTCTGTTTATGAGATCCATGAATGCTGCAGGGGCGTTGGTTAACCCGAACGGCATCACAAGGAACTCAAAATGCCCATATCTGGTCCTGAAAGCTGTCTTTGGCACGTCCTCTTCCCTGATCCTCAACTGATGATACCCGGACCTCAGATCTATTTTGGAGAAACAACCCGCTCCTGCTAGCTGGTCGAATAGATCGTCGATCCTTGGCAATGGGTACTTGTTCTTGGTAGTGACTTTGTTCAACTGCCTGTAGTCGATACAAAGCCTAAGGGATCCATCCTTCTTTCTCACAAACAAAACTGGAGCACCCCAGGGTGAGGTACTCGGTCGGATGAAGCCCTTATCTACCAGCTCCTGCAACTGCTCCTTCAACTCTTTCAATTCTGCTGGCGCCATCCTGTAGGGAGGGATAGAGGTCGGTCGGGTTCCAGGCATCAGTTCTATCTCGAACTCTATCTCCCTAGCAGGTGGTAAACCTGGCAGCTCGTCTGGGAACACATCTAAGAACTCTCTAACCACTGGCACTGAGGCGGGTTCTCTATCCTGACTGCTAAGCTCTCTCACATGAGCCAAATACCCCTGACATCCCCTCCTGAGCAACCTACGAGCCTGAAGAGCTAATATCAGACCTCTAGGTGTACCCCTCCTGTCTCCTCTGAAGACAACCTCAGACCCATCCTGACCTCTGAACCTGACTACCTTGTCCCTGCAGTCCAAGGTAGCACCATGGGTAGATAACCAGTCCATCCCTAGAATGACGTCAAAATCTGTCAAATCTAGAACCACCAGGTCGGCGGACAAGCATCTTCCCTCAACAAACACAGGACTACACTGGCAGACTGACTCTGCCACTGATGGATCACACTTGGGTCCACTGACCCAGAGAGGACACTCTAACCTAGAAGTCATCAGACCCAACCTCCCCACGGCTCTCGGAGCAATAAAAGAATGAGATGCACCAGGGTCCATCAAGGCATACACATCTGAACAACCAATGATTAAGTTACCTGCCACCACGGTGTTAGATGCATCTGCCTCCTGCTGTGTCATTGTGAAGATCCGTGCTGGAGCTGATGGACCTTCACCTCTGAAACCCGCTGAAGAAGAGGCTGCCCCTCTCCCTCTGCCTCTGCCACTGGCCTGAGTCATGGCTGGAGCTGCTGGCTGCGCTACACTGCCTGAGGCTGTCTGCTGAGACTGAGCCATCGGGACTGCTCTTGGACATTCTCGAGCCATATGCCCCTCCTGACCACATCTGAAATAGGCGTTTGTCCCAAACCGACATACTCCCTTGTGTGGCCTACCACACTTCGCACAAACTGCATTATCCGCACCAGAGCTTGAACCACTCCCAAATCCCAGACTGGACTTGACTTTACTCCAGAACTTATTCTTCTTACCATTGGGTTTACCCCATCTCTTACTGCCTGAAGCTGCTGCACTCAGGGTAGAGGGATCTAACCTTCCCCCACCCGGAGTTTTAGAACCAGAAGACTGTGCCACTGTCTGCTTAACTGTCCCCTGAATAATAGCACTGGCCTCCATTTTCCTGGCCATATCTACTATGGCATGGAAGCTCTCCCTGTCCACTGACTGAATCAAGGAGGAATACCTGGAATGGAGTTTCATGACATACCTCCTTGACCTCTTCGAATCTGTATCCAGACTCTGCCCAGCAAAAGGCAACAGCTCCAAGAATCTGTCGGTGTACTCCTCTACACTCATTTCATCCGTCTGCCTCAACTGTTCAAACTCTATCATCTTCAGCTCCCTTGAACTATCGGGAAAAGCCCATCCTGCAAACTCGTTTGAAAACTCCTCCCAAGACATGCTGTCCACTCTTGGGTTCACATAATTCTTGAACCACTCTCGTGCTTTCTTGCACTTAAGCGTGAACCCAGCCATCTGAATGGCTCTACTGTCATCAGCCCCAATCTCCTCTGTGATCACTTTAACCCTTTCAAGATACACAAATGGGTCATCCCCTTTTTCATACTGAGGAGCACCCAGTTTCATGTAATCGGTCATCTTGACCTTGCTCCCACTGGCTGAGCTAGGTCTCGAAGGTTGAGTAACTGGGGCTGCTGGTTCTGTAGGTGGTGGAGGTGGTGCAACATTTTCTGAGGTAGGGTTTGCTGGATTTGGATAGTAAGGTGGGGGTGGATACATTGGGTATTGTGAATATGGTGGGTAGTACGGTGGGTATGGCATCTGTGTGGGATAAGGGGTGAAGCTAGGGTAATCCGACGTGCCTCCCATCGAATACCCGGGATGTTGTGAGAAGTGTGGGTAGTGGGGTGGCTGAACAAATCCCGAGGCCTGAGTGCCTCCTTGGGACTCTCCCATTCCCTCTTCTGACACGCTAACTCCCAGACTGCCATCCCTCCTCTGCTCTACATCCATATCATCCCCCATGTCCTCTGACGCTCCTCCCTGAACTGTTCCTCTGACTGATCTGCTTCTACCCAGATCCAAAGACCTTCTAGGGTCTCTTACTGCTCTTTCTCGGTTAGACCTACTAGACATTGCCTTAGGCAATGTAGGAGGACGGGCGCTCGTGCCCTCATCCTCAAGTGGCACTCCAGTCAATCTTGCTGATCGACGAGTTCCTCTCATCCTGTTTTCTGAAAAACAGTGCACATCACATAAACATTAGCATCATATGGTTCATGTGGGCACACATGAACCCGCATCACATACATCACATATCATTAATGCACATGCATATAATCATGGCATTTCACACCATTATGTAAGACAGGACTCCACATCCTATCCTAGTGGACATGATCTTTCCTATTGTGCTTGACCTTCTATAACATCTATGAGCCCGACACTCTAGGTCCGACCATATGAACCTAGGGCTCTGATACCACTCTGTAACGACCCGAAAATCGAACCGCTACCGGCGCTAGGATCCAGATCGGCTTAAGGCCGCCGGGACCCGTAGCAAGCCTGACATGAAACCTGCAAACCTGAATAATCCCATACATGATCAACAACATGGATAAAAATTTAAAACTTCTCTTTCCATATACATCAACCCAACTCAACCTGTGTATGCACTGTACATAACATAATCATAACATTGATCCCTCTGTGGGATCTCATCAGTGCCCCCAATGGGTGACATAACTTATGCTGAGTTGGTTTACATAAACATCATAAAAATCTCTACGATCATGTAATTAAAAAGGGATAACAACAATCTATGGTCAAGCACACTCTAACATCCATAAACATCATCTCATTACATATCTATACTGATTAAGACTGTAATACCCGGCTAGACTTCGGTATCGAAATTCCTACCGTCCGGTGGAATTTCGGATGTCGGAGACCTCTAGAAGGGTAAAAATCATGTTTTCATGAGATGTTTTAATGTTTTTGATGATTTTGAATGAAAAGGAAATGAGTGTGCTGGACTTTGGCGGTTCTTGGAGGCAGCATCTACCTTTGGTGGAGTTTGCCTACAATAACAGTCATCATGCTAGCATCGGGATGGCCCCATATGAAGCTTTATATGGAAGGAAGTGCAGATCACCTGTTTGCTGGGAAGAGGTAGGAGAGAGGTCCTTAGCAGGACCCGAACTAGTAGAGATCACCAGCAGGGTGGTGCCCATGATCAGAGAAAGAATCAAAACAGCTGCAAGCAGACAGAAGAGTTATGCAGACATCCGCAGAAGGCTAGTGGAGTTTCAGGAGGGGGATCTGGTATTGCTCAAGGTGTCTCCAATGAAAGGAGTGGTTCGGTTCGGGAAGAATGGTAAACTGGCTCCGCGGTACATCGGACCCTTCGAAGTCTTGCAAAAGATTGGGAATGTATCGTACAAGCTGGATTTACCTGCTTCAATGGAGAGAATCCATCCGGTTTTCCATGTTTCTATGTTGAGAAAGTTCGTGTCAGATCCGGGCAAGGTTCTTAGTGAGCCTGATGTGGAGATCCAAGAGGATCTCACCTATGTTGAGCAGCCAGTGCGGATTCTTGACACCCAGATCAGAAAGCTAAGAAACAAGGAAATCCCGATGGTGAAGGTCCTTTGGAACCACCACAATCTGGAAGAATGCACTTGGGAGACACGGGAGTCCATGCTCCGGCAATATCCTCATCTCTTTTAAGGTTAGTCTCTATGTGTTTATGTGTGTATGTTATGTTGTTTGGTATGCATGTACTAGTTGAGGAACATTCAGGGACGAATGTTCTTAAGGGGGGGAGAATGTAATACCCGGCTAGACTCCGGTATCGGAATTCCTACCGTCCGGTGGAATCTCGGATGTCGGAGACCTCTAGAAGGGTAGAATCATGTTTTTATGAAATATTTTCATGTTTTTAATGGTTTTGAGTATGAAATTGAATGAGTTTTTACAAGAAAAGTCTTTGGAGGAAAACCCAGGTTCGGCCGCCGAAAGTCAAGTTCGGCCGCCGAACATGCATGTGTTTTGGAGGCACGTTAGGCCCCCGAAAGCATGAGTGAGGGAAGTCCAGGTTCGGCCGCCGAAAGTCAAGTTCGGCCGCCGAACATTGCATGGATGCGGAGGCACATTCGGCCCCCGAACGTGGCCTGGCCAACCACCTATAAAAGGGTCCCTTAGCCGAAAATGGGCGAGCTTTTTCTCCCCATTTCGGCCAAGGTGAGCATTCCGCCATCCTTCCCCAATCTTGAGTTTTTCCTTCCTTTTTCCATGATCTTTACAAGTGTATAACTTTGGTTTTGAAGATCTTTGAGCTTAGAACGAGTTTTGGAGCTTGAAGACCAAAAGTTGGAACTTCTCCCATCTCCAAGTTTAGATCTCCTCAACCCTCGATCTTCAAGAGGTAAGAGCCGATCTTAAGCTCAATGTATGATTTAAACAAGTTTTATGAAGTTTTAAGGGATAGAATGCATGTTAGGGCATATGTTGAACCTAAGGGTTTTTGATGACTTTTTGAACAATGTAGCTTGATTGTGTGTGATTGAAGTGTTGTAGATGGGGTATATGCATGTTTGAGGCCCCTAGGAACTTGTATGCATGCTTTGGTTGAAAAATATGCATGTTTGGAAGGTTTGGAGGCGAAATGCACAAAGGAGCCAAGTTTCTGCTCTTTGGCAGAAACCAGGTTCGGCAGCCGAAGGCACTTTCGGCCGCCGAACATGGCTGGGGAGGCAGGCCTTTCGGCTGCCGAAGTTGCCCCCGAAAAGAGACTTTCGTCTCTGTCTGGCACTTTCGGCCGCCGAAGGTGCCGCCGAACCTACCTGAGTTTCGTCTCTGTCCAGGACTTTCGGCCGCCGAAGGTGCCGCCGAAAGTGCCCTGTTCAGCCATTTCATGCATATCTCTATGTGATATTTTCAGGATGTTTTAGGGGGTTTTTGGGGAATATTTTAGAGTTATGTTCAGGTATGTTTGGTCCCTCATTTGAGTCCACCTGTGTAGGTTCGGACCCGAGGAACCGAGGACCCCAGCAGTGAGTTCAGCTGCTTCGGTATTGTCAGAGTCAGCCAGAGGTGAGTGGAACTATAACTTAATCTTTTAAATTAAATGCTTTATCATGTTTCATGCATCATGATTATGCAATAGGATGATTGCATTAGTTTTCACGAATATGCCGCATTGCATAAATTGTTGTTGTTGTGGGTGAATGTCGGATGACCCAGTTAGTCCAAGACAGGAAGACCAGGCCCCATGCTACAGGCCTGGCACAGAGTAAACAAGTCCAGGCCCCAGTCTACAGGCCTGGCACAGAGTAAGGCACGGTTATGGGACGTGAAGACCAGGAGCCAGAGGAGGCCCTGGGAAAATGGTAAGTAATGTATGTTCTGACAGGAAAGACCAGGACCCCATTCTACAGGCCTGGCACAGAGTTAACTTGGACTAATTGGTGACGAGTTCGCCCAACCCTTATGTGAATTGTTTGTGTTATGATGCATTTCATAGAGCATAGTGTTAATGTGTTTTAATAGCTCTACTCACTGGGCTTTTAGCTCACCCCTCTCCCTTTTCCCCCAGGCTTACAGGTACAGGATATAGTACGGGAGTCCGGATAGAGTAAAGCAGTCATGCCTATGTAATAGCTAGCAATGGACATGATCAAATTGTAATATAAAAGTACAGTATAGTTATGTAATGAGTTTTATGGATGTTAGTGTGTGCTTGACCATAGAATGTTGTATCCCTATTTATACATGATCTTAGAGATTTTGATGTTGTTTATGTAAACCAGCTCAACACAGGTTATGTTACCCTTTGAGGGCACAGATGAGATCCCACAGAGGGATCAAAGTTATGTTCATATTTATGCACAGGTTGAGTTTGGTTGATGTTTATGGAAAGAAAAGTTTTAATTTTTATGCATGTTGTTGATCATGTATGGGATTATACAGGTTTACAGGTTTTATGTCAGGCTTGCTACGGGTCCCGGCGGCCTTAAGTCGACCCGGATCCTAGCGCCGGTAGCGGTCCGATTTTCGGGTCGTTACAATTGGAGGCCTTGAATTCTAGGCGCAAGGCGTAGCAAACCTTAAATTCTCCAGGCCCCTTGAGCATTATTTCAGCGCCACTGCCCCCCGCGCCTGATGCCCCATCTACATATAACTTCCATTTAAATTCTTGCAAAGGCTCTCCCTCACTTCCTTTCTCCAACACTTTTGAAGAAGACTCTCCCCGCTTTTCGTTGAATGTACATTCTGCTATGAAGTCGGCAAGGGCTTGAGATTTTATAGCTGTCCGAGGTCGATACTCTAAGCAGTAAGGTCTAATCTCTACGGACCAAGCCAGCATCCGGCCTGAGGTTTCCAGCCTGTGTAGAATCTTCTTCAGGGGTTGGTCCGTCATCACTATACCTTGATGGCTTTCCAGGTAAACCCTAAACTTTCGAACTGCTAGCAGCAGAGCATACGCCACCTTTTCAATGTTCAAGTATCTAGTCTCGGCACCCTTAAGTACCGTACTGACGTAAAATACCGGCTTTTGTTCTCCTTCATCTACCCTTACCAATACTGCACTAATCGCTTGTTCAGAGGCTGCCAAGTATATCAGGAGTTCCTCTCCTTCCAAGGGGCTGCTGAGCACATGAGGGGAGCTGAGGTAGCTTTTGAGCTCTTTGAAAGCTTCTCGGCAGTCTTCTGTCCATTCGAAGTTTGGCACTTTCCTCAACTTCTTAAAGAATGGTAAGCACTTTTCTGCCGACCTTGACATGAATCGATTAAGCGCCACTACTCTCCCGGTTAGTCTCTGGACGTCCCTTACACAGGTCGGTTCTGACATATTCAGTATGGCCTCTACCTTCTCCGGATTGGGCTCAATGCCTCTTCCACTCACCATGTACCCCAAGAATTTTCCTCCCCTGATGAAAAAGGCACATTTTGTTGGGTTCAGCTTCATTCTGTACTGATCTAATACCCCGAATACCTCCCTCAAATCTGCCATGTACTGTTGGAAAGTTGGGCTCTTGACCACCATATCGTCCACGTAAACTTCTACGTTTCTACCGATCTGATCTTTGAAGACCTTGTTCATCAGTCTTTGGTAGGTTGCCCCGGCGTTTTTCAACCCGAAAGGCATAGCTCTATAGCAGTAAGTCCCATCTTCTATTATGAACGAGGTCTTTTCTTCATCCGACCTGTTCATTGGAATTTGATGATAACCAGACATAGCATCCAAAGAAGACATATAATCGAAACCGGCCGTAGACCGTAGAGTCGACCATTTTATTAATATCAGGGAGGGGATAACAATCTTTAGGGCAGGCCTTATTCAGGTCAGTAAAATCTATGCACATCCTATATTTGCCATTAGCTTTTTTGACTAATACAGGATTTGCTAACCACTGCGGGTACATGACTTCCCCAATAAAGCCTACCCCTTCTAACTTCTGTACTTCCTCCCTGGTGGCCTGTTGCTTCTCCCTTCCTACCACCCTTTTTTTCTGCTTTACTGGCCTGGCCTCGTGGAGGACATTTAACTTGTGCGTCATCACCTCTGGTTCAATCCTGGGCATGTCAGAAGACTTCCAGGCGAAGCTCGATGCATGACCTCGGATCAGAGCCATGACCTCGGTTTTCTGTTCCTTGGTGAGGCCGGCGTTGAGACTGAAGACTTTACCTGTTTCTTCTTCTGATAAGGGAAAAATCTCCAGTTCCCCCACCGGTTCTGTCCTGGCCTCTGTTTTCTCGTCTCAGACCTCCAGGACTTTTGAATCCAGCCTTTCCTCTGTTGAGTTCGGCTCTGCTACCGTAGCTAGGTACACTGCTCTTGCTTCCTCCTGGCTTCCCCGAACTACTCCCACCCCTGCTTCTGTGGGGAACTTCATTGCCAGATATCTGATACTGGTGACGGCCTCAAAGTCATATAGCGCAGGTCTTCCCAGGATTGCGTTGTAGCTCAGGGGGAGTTTAGCCACCAAAAACACCGCATAGTGGGTGCGAGTCCTTGGTGTTTCTCCCAAGGTGAGGGCCAGTTTCACCTTCCCCTCCACGGGCATTGGTACTCCTCCAATCCCTTTGACCGGTGCTTGATCCCGGACCAGCTGTTCTCCGGGAATTCCTATCTGCTGGAAAACCCGGTAAGGCAACAGGTTCACCTTGCTCCCGTCATCCACTAGGATCTTCTTCACTTGATAGTTGTGAATGACGGCCTCAATGACAAGGGCATCGTCAAGGGGCATCTGAATACCCTGAGCATCCTCCGGAGAGAAAGTGATGGCCATAGGAGTGTGCTCGACGACCTGCATGACCTCAGTGCTGTTGCCTTCCCCTTCTCGACTTCTCTTCTTTCCTCTGCGGCTCATCCGACCCCCTGTTCCCCCCAACAATCATGTTGATGGTCCCACTGGATCCATCATTCACTGGTCCAGCTCCCGTTCTCCTCGACACTGGGACTGTCGGATTAGGCTAAGGTCTCTGTCCCTCTGGTCTTTTCACGAAGTTTTTCAGGTGCCCTCTCTTTAACAGCCTTTCTATTTCTGTTATCAATTGGAAGCAGTTGTTGGTGTCGTGGCCGTGCGTGCGATGGTACTAACAATATTTATCAGGATCTCTCTGGTTTGCTTCTGCTTTCATGAGCCTAGGCCATTGGAGGAACTCCTTGTCCTGGACGGCCATGAGCACTTCGGCTCTAGAAACGTTGAGGGGAGTCGGTGTTTTCGAAACCCACGGGGGGGGTGACCTTTGTTATGAGGCCCGAGGGGAAGGTCTTTGGTCCCTTCGATCCCAGGGTTGTCGATAAGGCTCAAGTCTCTTGCCGTGCTTTTTCTCGTGCCTCTCCGGCCTTCTCTCCTCCGGTTCTTTCCCCTTATCTGCCGCTCCTTTGGCGAACCTGCTTGTCACTAAGGCATCATCCTGCCTTATGTATTTTTCAGCCCGCTTCATTAGCTCGGCCAGTGAGGTCGGAGGCTTCCTGCTCAGTGAACCAAAGAACTCGGCTGAGGTCGTCCCCTTCTGCATGGCTTCTACAGCCCTTCCTTCATCGAGCTCGGAGATTTGCAAGGCCTCCGTATTGAAACGAGCGACGTACTCCCTGAGCGATTCGTCTTTCCTCTGCCTGATTGTCTCCAAGTAGCTCGTCTTCCTATCCGCAGGCACCCCGGCAATAAATCTGCTGATGAAGTGGGTGGCTAGATCTCCAAAACTGCCAATACTCCCTGCCTCAAGGTTGTTGAACCACGCCCGTGCTGGTCCCGCGAGCGTCGTAGGAAATACCTTGCACATCAAGGCATCTGACAGAGTTTGCAGCTCCATGAAAGTCTTGTAGTTGAGGACATGCTCCCTAGGGTTCCCAGCCCCGTCGTATGCGGCCATAGGCAGCATCATGAACTTCTTGGGGACAGTCTCTTGCTGCACCCACTTCGAGAAGGGTGAAGAAGTGGGCAGGAGGGCCTGGTTCTGATCCTTCGTTCCTAGCTCGGCCAAAAGTTGCTCTCTCATCTTTTGCAACTTCTGATCTACACTCTCCCCTTCCCGCCTGGGCTTCCTCTCTTGGTGGGCCTCCTCTTCCCATGTCTCACTCCCCACTCTTCCGGTGGTTCCGGCGGAGTAGCTATCGACTTCATCATTCTCTATCAGCTCCTTCACCCTCCTTCCATGAACTCGAGCTATCGGCTCTTCCTCTTCTCCGGCTCTCCTCCTCCCGTCTCCGATTTCTTGGCTGACAGTTCTGGGGTGGTTAAAGGTAGGCTGAGGTTCGTTGGTCTGGGGTTCTTCTACCACTGGTAACACGTTTGCGGGGGTGCTAAGGCCTCGTTGTTGTATTATCTGCCCCAGCCAGTGGGCGGTGCTCTGTAGTTGGAGGGCCATGGTTTGGAGGTCTTGGTTGGACAAGGTGGCAACAGAAGCATTCCCCGCCAGGCTTAGCGAGGGGTTGAAAGGGATTGGTGTTTGGTTGTTTGGCGTTGTAGGACTAGAAAATGAGAACTGCTGCCCTTCTTGGGCAGAGCTCAGGTCGTTAGGAGTGTTAACGGTGTTTTCATTGTGATTAGCCATCGTGGATCTCAGTGGGTATGTTTAAAATGGAACTCCGGTGATGAAAAGATCTCCTTCGTTCCCACAGACGGCGCCAATTGATGATCTGAGATCCAGAAAATAGGATTTTACAATGGGTTCTGTAAGACAGAAAAAAAGCTTAAACCTAGAGGAGAGTATTTCTCATTTTATATGTTTCCTTTTGTCTGCTAGTGACGTGTTAACAGAACGTGTATCATTGGACCACCTGTCCCTGCTACGTTGATACGGGCGTACGAGAGAATCATATCTCTGTCCCATGCATAACGGCCCATGATTCTCCCTGGACGCGCATGCGGATGGTCCCACAAGGCGAAGGGGCTGAACTCCTTCCTAGTTCTGGGCTGGGCCGGAGGATGAGGTTAAGACTAGGCCCAGAGAGAATCTGTCCATCAGGCTGGGTGAGCTAGACTGGCCTGTTTGAAGAATCGGACTGGAGTCCAGTCTTTAAACTGAATGAACTGGCCCTGACTCTTGGAAGAGGCTTAGTAGCCTTCAGGCTGTGAGCTGCCCTAGCGGATCTGGCCCTAAACGGGGTGAAGAAACCCAGCGGTCATCAGTTTCCTCTCTTATCTCTTAAATTTTACTTTTAGAAAATTTTTTTACCTTTTTTCTTCGAAAATAATAAAATTTATTTTTTAAAAAAATAGATTTTAAAACATCGAACAAATATTCTGGCTTTATTATTTTATAATTTTTGTATTTCAGACATTTAAAAAAATTAATTAAAAATAAATTATTTTAAAAAAATAAGTATCTTTCAAAAATTAAGTTATTTTTAATTTTTTAAATTACAATCAAATAATATATAAATCATTTTACATGAAATAAGTGCAGGTTAAAAAACACAAAGTATTATTATTTTATAAATTAAAAGTTTAAGAGACTTATGGAAATTTAAGATAAATTAGTGATTGAATAATGGGAGAGATAACTAAACATTATGAAGTAAAGCCTTAGAGTGTTATGATGTACTCAAAATTTCAATAATTTTTATATTGACGGTCGTGATATTTTCAAATTAATTTATAAATATTGAGGATTTTACTAAAAAAATATTGAGATTAGATTTTGCTTTTGGATAAATTTAAAAGCACAATTTTTTTTCCATAATCACTGATGTATTTTCAAATTTGTAAATTTTAAATTTAAATAGTATATAATTAGATATGTATAACTGATCAATTCAATTTAAAATAAAACTAAATTAAAAAAATAATAATTAATTTTTAAAAAAAAAATCAAATTTTATGTTTTTGGAGGACTTATTGCATTACATTCTCTCCAATATACTGTAGTGTTGAATTTATAAAAAGCATGAATTCATAATTTTTTATTTATTGTTATTTTGCATAATTCGATCGTAATTACTTAATTTATAACTAATTTTTTTAGAAAAGAAGATAGAGGTGGTTGCATCTCCTTCGATAGTGTCATAAGACCCTATTATCACCATACTGACGCCCATGGAGAGAAAAACAAATGCATGTAAAGTACTTTACACCAGAATCAAATATGAAGCGAGAAGTCGAAAATACCACTATATTGCGTCGGGGAAAGGTTAAAGCTTTTGACCATCAGCCAAACATCTAGATTGAGAAACTCCTACAGATTGAGAACATCGCCAGCAAGGGGGAAGGATAGTGTACTCTTTGGCATCCCAGTCTCGCCTTTTGAGACTAATTTCGCGAGCCGCCATCCAACGCCCCATCATCGATCAATATTACGAGTGAGATTGAACTTGAAATCTTGAGATTAATATTAATAATTTAAAAATTTTAGTAAAAAATGATGAAAATCTTTTATAAAAAGGAAAAAAGAAATGTACGATTTATTATACAGTAACTAAAATAAGATTCTTTTATTTTTCAAAAAACAAATAAAAAATTTAATTTATAATAATCTTCCCATGGGCATGGCCAAATACTCTTAGCCCAAGCACATCCAGCCTTTAGATGCTTTTGAGTCTTAACTCTCTTGAGCTTGCCTTCCTTCCATTTTAACAAGATAACCCAAAGTTCTCACCCTTCGCTGTTTCAAACAATGGCACTAGCTGCTTTGCTGGCTGACCTTACACCACCTGAGTTTGCAGTTACCAAAGGTTTTCTGGATCCCACCATCTTATCAAATACCACCAAAGCCATGAAAGCAAACAAGCATAGTCGCAAGACAAATTAGAACCATCCACAATCATCTACACACACACACACAAAAATGATAATATTGAAGAGAAAGACAAAAAGCCTCAGATGCATGCTTATTGAACTGTACAATCCATGTCTTCGACTCTGCATGGCCCGAACGAGCAACATGTATATTAGTAACATTTTTAACAATTTAAGGACATTACATTCATCTAAGGCTCCACAATAACCTTCCCAGTCGCATGACCATCAATACTCTTAGCCCAAGCATCTTCAGCCTTGCTCAAGGGATGCTTTGAGTCTATAACCGTCTTAAGCTTCCCTTCCCTCACCAGTTTAACAAGATAGTTCAGATTCTCAGCCTTGGGAAACAAAAGCAGGGGTATCAACTGCTTCTTAGAGAAGGTAAGTTTCTTAACAGCAAATGTCAGCATGGCATTAACGCCAGGAGTGATGTCTATAACCTTCCCATTTTCACTCAAATTAGGCTCAAAAGTACTCCACGGAATCCCACTGCCGCAATGGATCACAGCGTCATACTTCCGTCCAGATGGGCTCTTCAGAGCTGCCCCTTCTGGAGTTTTGTAATCAAGAACCTCATCAGCCCCTAAACTCTTTACCAACTTGATGTTACGGGCTCCACAAGTGGCTGTCACATGTGTGTTTCCGAGCTTTGCTAGCTGAACTGCCAAGTGACCCACTCCACCTGAGGCGGCAGTTATCAGAATGTTTGCCTGCTTGCCGCTGCCATCAAGCTTGATCCCAGCAGGCTGAGTGAGAGCCTGATGAGCTGTAAGCCCAGCAACTGGTAAGGCTGCCCCTTCTGCTGCTGAAACTTCAGGTGGCCTTGCAACTGTCAACCTCTCCTTAGCCACCGCAAATTTGGCTAGTCCACCTCCAGTCTGCAGTTTGTGTTACATAACATAAATAATTAAAGAAGAAAGATTGATACAGATAAAAATTAAATTAGTACAGTGAATATAATATGTTAAATGTCAAATTCAGACAACTGTGCCTTCAATTTACTCAAACAGCTTATGAACACTTCCCCCCTCCCCCCCCCCCCCCCCCCAAAAAAAAAAAAAAAAGTAAAGTCTGATGCAAGTTTATAGTAATAAAATTTCAAAATTTCACTATCAGAATGACCAAGTTGACCTGGAGCAGGGAAAATTTTCAAGTAGTTATAAATGAGAACTTATTTGACAAAAGGGGTCAATAAATTTAGTGGTTGCAAGCTTGGCAGATACCGAGGATCCCAAGATTTGCCACTCAGCAAGTAGATAATTTGGCTATAACGCTTGCAAACACTTGGAAATTTTATGTGCTTTTCAATTCCAGTAAACATGAGACTCCTAACACCTCACCATTCTTCCCTCAATGTTCCACCCCGCACCCCCAAATAAAAAAAAAAAGCCAAATTACCTCCTCCAAATCTTTGTTTTTAATCCAATAATTGAATTAAGATTGATAATGTCAACATAATGATTCTACTAAATCACTGAGATCTTACAACATATGGCCAGCTTGAGAAATAGAATTGCTTGCAAAACTAAAATATGATGAACCAATCAATGATTAAGCACTTACAGCATGGCTGAGCATAGCCACAACTTTATCCCCAACTTTGAAATTTTTTACTCCAGGTCCAACCTCCAAAACTTCTCCCCCCAAATCAGTACCTGTTGCAAAATAATAATAATAATAATAATAATAATAATAATAATAAATAAATAAGATGGGGAAAAGATCATTTTATAGCTCCAGAAAAATTTATATCCAACCATGCTACTCTGTGTGGATGGGCCTCATACACACGCAAACTAAGACATTAACAGATCAACATAAGATCCAAGAATACTAACATTCCTGAATCAGACAGGCTTGCCAATGACTTGGTGAAGGAATAAGATCACAGAGAAATTGTTCCCAGTCATTTTTAAGGTATCAGGTTTCAATCCAACTCAGGATGGATACTGGAAATGTATAGTTAGGTACCAAATGGCCAATCCAGTTGTTAATTAAGTCTTATATATAAATTGTTTTATAATACCCTATCATTATCATCAATTATAAACAATAGATCATGTAAATTATTATTAAAAAAAAAAACAGAGAAAGCCCTCAATTCAATTGATAAATTAATGTACAATCCAACTGCTAAAAAATTTCCTAAAATAATGAGGACAAACGGCTAATAGTTATAGCCACATACCCAAGCTGAACCAAACAACCCTCTAAATTACAGTCATCCAAACATTCTTGGGAACAATCTGCTAGCCTTCAGAATCGAAATCTGACCAGAATCTAAAAAGAGGGCTTCTCATGGATTATAATAAAAATATACCTGGAATGTGAGGGAATTTACGAGGCAACAGAGGCCGCAACATGCCCTTTTGAATTTTCCAATCAATTGGATTTAGACTTGTCGCTTCTAACTTCAGCAAAATTTCATCTTTCTGTGGAGTAGGGACAGGAACTTCAACATGCTGCAACAACCAAAAATCTTCTGCATTACCAAACCACTCAATGCATCCATAAGTAATTCAAGTTAAAGAATTATAACAAAAATTACACAAATAACTAACAGTTTTCAGCTAATGCTAAGTAAAAGCAATAGAAGCCAATTCAAATAAGAAGTGACCTTCAATCCGGCGGCTCCTCCGCCGTACTCATTATATTGAACGGCGTGCATTAGCTTCCCTGCCATATCCAGAAGAAGTGAAGCCGTTTGGACGGAGAAAGCAGGCGTTTGCAGGCAGACAAGTGAGAGAAGAGAAGCAGTAACATATGGGCGGTGGCGGTGGCGTTGGCCATCGATGTTAATATTTGGATAAGTATAATTTCGCCCCCATAATTGGACAAAATTTACAATTATATATATATTTTATTTTTTTTGAAACAGGGTTAGTGACTTAGAACTTTCAAGACTATAGGATAGGATGTACTTCCGATCCGGTTTAATTATATATTTTTAAAAGTAATATATTTATTCTTTTAATATTTTAATTTCTCATATCTGATTTTTTATTCATATTATTATGAATTTTAAATAATATAAAATGTCTCTAATTCTTTTTAGTCTGTAATAATATGGCCCACTTAATAACTTTTATATTCAAATAGTCTACCTTTTTTTAATGCAAATGTTACAACAACAAAGTTTGTTACAATAAAAATTTTAAATTTGTTAATTATTACTATTATCAATTTAAAGCAAATAAATTTTGCAGTTAAAATTTAATTATTATATCTATAATAATGTTTTTCGGATGAAAATTAAAAAAAAAAAAAGAAGAAATTTAGATGTGAGATTAATTATCAAAAGTAATTATAATTGAAACCTAATTTTTCATGGGACGATATATAATGAATTGTAAAATTATAAAAAGTATTGTTGCGATAATATAATCAATTTCATATATAATAGATTGAAAATTTATATTGTATATCATTTTAATTTCGGTCAGCATAATATGATTTATTTTATTTTATATATTTATATTATTATATATATTTAATAATTATTTAAAATAAATTATAAACCGTTATTATAAAATAAAATCCTGTGATAAAAATTTAATAACTGTCTCTTAAATTTTAATTATAAAATAAAATCAAAATATTATAATATTTGGTACATCATCAAAATGATTTATAAAAAAATTAATTAATAAAATTTTTTTATAATTAATAAAAAATTATGTTATTTTTAACTTTTTTTTACATTTTTCGCATGTTACAAATTTTATTAAAATTTCTCAATATAAATTTACTAATATATTTTTATTTGTTTAATTAGAATTAAACAATAAAAAGTATAAATAAAGTTAAATTTTAAGATTTCCATTTAATTAATAAAAAAACTTTAGTCTAAGTTGAAGTTAATTCATTATTATAGCAAAAAAATTCTTAGTTTTTTTAATAATAAAATATTAACTTTCACGTTTAAACACTGAATTATTTATTGTTTTAATCAAAATAGAAAAATTAATAAAGAATAAACATTTTATTAGAACATTCATAACTGAATTCTCTCATTTTTCTCTCCGGGGTTGAAGCCCCTTGTCATCCCTCTCGATTGCCTGCTTCTTTCTTATCTCCTTGATTTTTTTACTTACACCTCATGTCTGCTCATCAGATTATTCGTGAGTTGTGGCACCAACTCTTTCACATTTTACCACATCTCAAACCCCTAATTCACATTGGATATGGGTATTTTGTTGAACAGAGATTTAAGAGAAAAAAAAAAAAAAGCATAATGGAAATTGAGAAAAAGCCATGCTAAGTCCACAAGAATTATAATTAAACTTGATGATGTCTAATAATCATCAAGAATTATATTAATATCAATACTATTAAAAATATTACTCCTTATATATCTAAAAAATTACTGAGGTCAATTAATTTCTCATTGTAAACAACCATATTCCATTAAAAAAAAAAATCAATACTTAAAACTCACCTTCACTTAGCTCCATCCTAACAAATACTATGTCCTTTGAAGTACAACCAAAGCCATGAAAACAAACAAGCAAAGTTTCAAAACAAATGAACATTTACACATACACAACAGATGCACAACATGTAAAGCAGTAACATTTTTAACAAGTTAAGGACAATACTTTTATTTAAGGCTCCACAATGATCTTCCCAGTAGCACGGCCACTTATACTCCTAGCCCAAGCATCTTCAGCCTTGCTCAAGGGATGCTGCGAGTCTATAACTACCTTAAGCTTTCTTTCCTGCACCAGTTTGAGAAGATAGTCCAGGTTCTCAGCCTTGGGAGACAAAAACAGAGGTATCAGCTGCTTCTTAGAGCAGGTAACTTTCTTTACAGCAAACGTCAGAAAGGCATTTGGGCCAGGAGTGATGTCTATAACCTTCCCATTTTCACTCAAATTAGGCTCAAACGTACTCCAAGGAATCCCAGTGGCGCAATGGATCACTGCGTCATACTTCCGTCCAGATGGGCTCTTCAGAGCTGCCCCTTCAGGAGTCCTGTAATCAAGAACCTCATCAGCCCCTAAACTCTTTACAAACTCAATGTTACGGGCTCCACAAGTGGCTGTCACATGTGTGTTTCCGAGCTTTGCTAGCTGAACTGCCAAGTGACCCACTCCACCTGAGGCAGCAGTTATCAGAATGTTTGCCTGCTTGCCGCTGCCATCAAGCTTGATCCCAGCAGGCTGAGTGAGAGCCTGATGAGCTGTAAGCCCAGCAACTGGTAAGGCTGACGCTTCTACAGCTGAAACTTCAGGTGGCCTTGCAACTGTCAAGCTCTCCTTAGACACAGCAAACTCAGCTAGTCCACCTCCAACCTGCAGTTAGTGTTACATAACATAAATAATTACAGAAGAAAGATTGATATCGATAAAAAGTAAATTACTATAGTGTATATAATATGTTAAATGTAAATTCGAGGCAACCTGTGCCTTCAGTTTACCCAAACAGCTTATGAACGCCCCCCCCCCCCCTCCCAAGAAAAAGTAACTAAAATCTGATGCAAATTTATAACAATAAAATTTCAATTAAATTGCACTATCAGAAGGACCAAGTTGCACTGGAGCAGGGAAAAATGTTTAGTTATAAATGGGAACTTATTTGACAAGGGTCAATAAATTTAGTGGTTTGCTAGCTTGGCAAATACCGAGGATCCCAAGGTTTGAATCTCAGCAAGTAGATAATTTGGCTATAACGCTTGCAAACACTTGGATATTTTTATGCGTGGTTTTCAAATATAGTAAATGTTCCCTCAATATCCCCCCCCCCCCCCCAAAATTGCCTCATCCACATCTTTGTTTTTCATCCAGTGACTGAATTAAGATGGATAATTTCAACATAATCATTCTGAGACTTCTAATAAATCATTGAGATCTTACAACAGATGGCTGGCTTCAGAAATAGAATTGCTTGCAAAACTTAAATACGATGAATCAATCAACTTACATCAAGGCTAATCTTAGCCACAACTTTATCACCAACTTTGAAATTTTTTACTCCAGGTCCAACCTCGAAAACTTCTCCCGCCACATCAGTACCTGTTGCAACAGAAAGAAAAAAAAAATCTTACGAACAAAAAGTAAGGGGAGAAGATCATTTAAGAGCTCCACAAACATTTATATCCAACCATGCTACTCAGTGTCGATAGGCCTCATACACGCACAAACTAAGACATTAAGAGATCAACATAAGATCCAAGAATATTAACATTCCTGAATCAGACAGACTTGCCAGTGACTCGGTGAAGGAATAGGATCACAGAGAAATTGATCTGTGACGTTTAAGGTATCAGGTTTCTATCCAACTCGGTTTGGATACTGAATATGGTGATTAGTCAGGTACCAATTGGCCATTCCAGTTATTAATTAAGTCTTATATATAATATGTTTTATAATACCCTATCATTATCATCAATTATAAACAATAAGATCATGTAATATGTTTAATAAAAAAACAGAGAAAACCACCCTCAATTCAATTGAAAAATAATGTACAGTCCAACTGCTAAAAGCTTTCCACTAATACTGAGGACAAACGGCTTATAGTTATAGCCACATACCCAAGCTGAACCAAACAACTCTCTAAATTATAGTCATGTAAACATTAGTGAGCATCATCTGCTAGCCTTAAAATTCGAAAATATGTCTAATAATAATAAAAATATACCTGGAATATGAGGGAATTTACGAGGGAAAAGAGGCCGCAACCCACCCTTTTGAATTTTCCAATCAACTGGATTTATACTTGTTGCTTCTAACTTCAGCAAAATTTCATCTTTGTGTGGAGTAGGGACAGGAACTTCAACATGCTGCAACCACAAAAAATTTTCAGCTTTATCAAACCATTTTCAATGGATCCATAAGTAATTCAACAGATCCATAAGTAACTGAAGTTAAAGAATTTAACAAAAATTACAAAAAAACCTAGCAAACAGTTTCAATACCAAATATAAGAATAATAATCAGCTAAAGCCAAGTAAAAGTAATAGAAGCCAAATTTAAATAAAAACTGACCTTCAAACCATCGGCTCCTCCGCCATACTTACTATATTGAAGGGCGTGCATTAACTTCCCGGCCATATCCAGAAGAAGCGAAACCGTGTGGACAGAGAAAACAGGCGTTTGCAAGAAGACAAGTGAGAGAAGAAAGTAATAGCAGAGGGGCGTTGTCGGGGGCTTCTTATTAAAATGGTGCGGGAGAAAAAAATAATAATTGTTATCGGAGTGGAGTGTGAAAAGGATTTATCAAATAGGATTGTTTTCTTTTGGTTAATTTAAAAAAGAAAAAATGCGCGGAAATGGTTGACGGAAAGGGCTTCAGCTAATGTAAACGGCGGAAGCCTCTTCCGTTATCATTTATTTAAATTATTGATTGATGGCTGACAGATTCCTGCCCGCCATCAATCATGGCTTCCACTGGAAGCCACGGAAACTTTCTCTTTTTTATTTTTTTTAGCATGTGTTTGATGGCTGGCAGAATCCATCAATCGAAGATTTTTTTTATATATTTTATAGAAAAATTATTATTAAATTTCCAAATTTAATAAAACTAATTGGTCCATTTTTATAATATTTAGAAATAATAAAATGTGCCTTATATCTGGAATCTTTCATTTAAAAGAAATTTCTAAAATACTATCTCCGTATTCTTTAAAATATTTTATCAAACAGCAGCGGGGCATTAACTCTTTTGTGTACACATCAAGTCTTCAAGAACTAATCTAATAAAGAGAGTATAACCAGCAGCAAATACATCAGACTCTATAGTTTGAAAAGAAAAAAAGAGTTTGGTCATATAATCGCAAATTTGTTCTTTGTCAAAGTGAACGGAAGTTTCATGTCAGGCGAGAGTAAACGATTAAAAACGAATTTGACATTTTAAATGTGGATGATGAACCCAAATATATTTGTTAATGGCCATCAATAAAACACCCATGCCACGAAGGACCAACTTTCGTATCTATTTTTTTAACAAATAATCATGAGACTTTGGGCTTTGTCCCATCAGTTTTTATGTAAATATTTGATCAATTTAATTTAAAATTTAATGAAAAAATTAAAAATTAAAAATTTTATATTTATATAAATTAAATAAAATTTTTTATAAAATTTAATTTAAAATAAAAATACTTCAACAAGGTAGCATGCAATATATATTTATATTTTGAGGGGAGAAGGCAATCAATATGAGACTCTCCCCCCACTTTATATGATAATGTCTTCGTAAAGAAAACATGAAATTTGACAAAGCATTAACGGGGGAGGTGATCTTGCCTCGTTAGACTCGTCATCTCCAGCATACTCCATTTCCTCATATTGTTCAAGATCTCTTTTTGGGTCTTTCTCCTTCTCACTTTCGTCAACCAACTTTACTTTACTAACCTTGTCAACGGACATCTTCCTTATTGATGCCCGAATTTAGAATCCTAAGATTTAACTTTAATGGATGGGAAGGCCTTGAGGTAAGACCATTAGGGGCACTAAAATTCTTTTGATAAGAAATTTAGTAACCAAGAGATTATCATATTATCTATTTTCTGTCATTTTTTTTATTCACTGGATTCTGAATCTGAAATTTCAATTTTTATATTAAGAAAATTCAATTTTTCCTTTGCACGAGAGGCTATCATCATTGCTCTGCTCTATAGAAAATAATTGGTTTCATCCATTGAAATGCTAAGCAGTTGCATCCTTGGTTGATCAGAGTTTAGTAAATCCATTGCATCATCAATAATTTTCCTAAAAAGCTTTTAAGTCTATTCTTTGTGGTGTTGTTGGCTTTGTAATCTCAGCCATTTATAATAGGTATTAGAAAGCAGAGGGTCAGTAAAAATAATATATTTGTAAGGGAATGAATTGTTTGTTTATTGATTTTGCATTTTTTTTATATACACATTTAAGGATATTTTTAAATGGAAATAAAAGGTAATTTATTTATTTTTTAAATTCAATTAACCTAAACAATTCACGTTTATATGTTGAACTTTTTATTTTGAACAATTAAATAAAATTTTTAAAAATTTGTTATAATTTTATTTATAAATCTAAATTAATTTTAATCAAATCTAAAAACCACATTTATCATTTCATATAATTTTTTTTAATTTTTTAATTAATTATATTTTTAGTCTATTAAAAAAATAATCTAAATATATTTTTATAATTTTATATTTATATTTCAATATTTTTATTTATTGGATAAAATAATTTATTTTCTTTTGATAAATTCATGTTTATATTCTAATATTCAAAACTTGAAAAGTATCGAGACAAAAGATTAGCGACTGTATCTCTATCTAAAATATCAATCCAATAAAAAAAAAAGTTAAATTGCAGCTTTTTTGTAATTCTAATTGCAAGATAAATGATAAATTTAAATAAATAAAATGATAATAAAGAAATAAATAATGGATAAAAATAGCTGAGGAAAAAAATAGTTATTTATTTCTTTTTATTTTTTTATTCAAAGTAGTTTTCTTATTTTTTTTTTCATTTAAATTTTATTCTTCCATTATTGTTAAAGTTATAAAAAAATTACTGACTAATTTAATTTTTTTTTGTCAGTGTCTTAATAAAAAATGCAACTTTTCATTTTTTGAAATTCTTGATAATTCGTTGTCGCAATTATTTAATATAGAAAATTTGAGATATAAATGTGAATTTTATGAAAATTTTGAATTGTTTTATCTAATAAATTAAAAGATTAAAATATAAAAATGCATCATAAAAATATTTAAATTATTTTAGCCAATAATTTAAAAGTGATGACCTCTGGATTTCCCTCACTCCGGACTAGGGGCTTGACCACAACCTAAGGCCCATGGCGTAGGGGCACACACACTTGATATACATAACAAGCCTGGATCATCCAACCTTCAAGACCGGGCTCGATCCATCTTCCTCACTCAAGCCGGCCCGGCCCACACGACGCAGGCCTTTTCCACTCAGGCTTAGCGCCCGGCCCAACTCTCAGTCCAGCCCAGGATCCAGAATAATATTCACCAGACAGCCTGGCAGATCCGCTCGAACGTACGCACGAGGAGAATCAGAGGCCGTTATGCATGGAGCAGGCGGCTGATACCCTAGTACTTCCGAATCCGCATGGCAGAGACGCGTGGCCCAATCCTGGAGAGACCTTTACACGTCACCAGCAAGCAAGACAATGTATAAAAGAGGAGTCTCCTCCTCAGAAAGTTTAGGCCTTATTCTGTAACAAAAAACCCTGGAAAAACCCTATTCTATACAAAAAACCCTGGAAAAACCCTATTCTATTGGATCTCAGATCATCAATTGGCGCCGTCTGTGGGAAACGAAGGAGATCTTTTCATCACCGGAGTTTTCACTTTCAAAACCCACTGAGATCCACAATGGCAAACCACCAAGAAAGTAACCTTAATATTCCAAATGACTTAAGCTCCGCCCAAGAGGGGCAGCAGTTCTCTTTTTCTAGTCCTATGACGTTGAATAACCAAACACCCATCTCTCTTAATCCCTCGCCAGGCCTGGCAGGGAATACTCCCACCATGACCCTATCTAACCAAGACATTCAAACCATGGCCCTCCAGCTGCAAACCACTGCTCACTGGTTGGGGCAGATAATGCAACAGAGGGGGCTTAGCACCCCAGTAAACGTACTCCCAGTAGTGGAGGAGCCTAGAACCGATGAACCCCGACCTACCTCTATCCGCCTCCAAACCAACAACCACGATGCCGGAGAAGAGGAAGAACCGGAGGCCCGAATCCATGGGAGAAGGGCAAGAGAGATGATAGAAAATGAAGAGGTGGACGACTATTCTACTGAAACAACCAGGGAAACGGGAACTGAAACAGAGGAGGAAGAATGTAGTTTGGGCAAAAGATCCAACCCAGAAGACGAGAAAATGAACCAAAAACTGAAAAGGTTGAAGGAGCAGCTCCTAGCCGAGCTAGGTAAGAAAGGTCAGAGTCAAACCTCCTTGCCTACTTCTTCTCCCTTCTCGAAGTTAATGCAGCAGGAGACCGTTCCCAAAAAGTTTATGATGCCACCGATGGCGGCCTATAATGGGGCTGGAAACCCGAGAGAACATGTCATGAACTATAAGACCTTCATGGAGTTGCAAACTCTGTCAGATGCCCTGATGTGCAAGGTGTTCCCAACAACGCTCTCGGGACCAGCGAGGGCATGGTTCAACAGCCTGGAGGCCGGAAGCATTAAAAGTTTTGGAGATCTTGCCCTCCGCTTCATCAGCCGGTTCGTAGCCGGGGTGCCAGCAGATAGGAAGACGAGCTATCTGGAAACAGTTAGGCAAAAAGCTGGTGAATCTCTCAGAGAGTATGTCGCCCGTTTCAATACGGAGGCCCTGCAGATTTCCGAGCTCGACAAAGGAAGGGCGGTAGAGGCCATGCAAAAGGGAACAACCTCTGCCGAGTTCTTTGGTTCTTTGAGCAGGAAACCTCCGACCTCACTGGCTGAGTTGATGAAGAGGGCGGAAAAGTACATAAGGCAGGATGACGCCTTAGTAACGAGTAGATTTGCCAAAGGGGTGGCAGGAAAAGAGAAAGCCCCGGAGGAAGGAAGGCTGGAGAAACACGAGAAGAAGCGTGGGAAGAGGCCTGAGCCATATAAGCAGGCCTGGGAAAGAAGGGATCAAAGGCCCCCCCCTCCTCCCAGGGCTCATGAACCACAAGTGCTCCCCCCTTGGGTTCCTGAGAAGCCTACTCCCCTTAACGCTTCCAGAGCCGAAGTGCTCATGGCAGTCCAGGATAAGGAGTTCCTCCAGTGGCCTACACCCATGAGGACGGAAGCAGATCAGAGGAATCCTGACAAGTATTGTCAGTACCACCGGACACATGGCCACGATACAAATAACTGTTTTCAATTAATCGCGGAGATTGAAAGATTGATAAAAAGGGGGCATCTCAAAAATTTTGTGAAGAAACCGGAGGGGCAGAGGCCTCAGCCCGGTCCGGCAGCCCAGATGCCCAGGAGAACTGGAGCCGGCTCAGTGAATGATGGGTCCAGTGGGACTATTAATATGATTGTTGGAGGAACCGGAGGACGGATGAGCCGTCGAGGAAAGAAGAGAAACCGGGAAGGGGAGACCAGCAACGGCGAGGTTATGCAGATCGTTGAACATTCTCCCATGACCATCGTTTTCTCTTCAGAAGATGCACAGGGCGTTCAGATGCCCCATGATGACGCACTTGTCATTGAAGCAGTCATTCATAATTTTCGGGTGAAAAAGGTTCTGGTGGATGATGGGAGTAAGGTCAATTTATTGCCATATCGGGTTTTCCAGCAGATGGGAATCCCAGAGGAACAGCTTGTTCGAGACCAGTCACCCATCAAAGGGATCGGAGGAGCACCAGTACTAGTAGAAGGGAAGGTAAAGTTGGCCCTTACTTTGGGAGAAGCACCCAGAGCTCGCACCCATCATGAGGTGTTTGTGGTGGTCAAACTCCCGCTGAGCTACAATGTGATTTTGGGGAGGCCGGCGTTGTTCAACTTTGAAGCTGTCACTAGCATCAGGTATTTAGCACTCAAGTTCCCAACGGAAGAAGGAGTGGGAATGGTCAGGGGCAATCAGGAAGAAGCAAGGGCGGTATACTTGGCCACGGTAACAGAGCCAAGCTCAACTGGAGAAGCACTTGACTCGGAAGTTCTGGAGGTCAGAGATGAAACAAAAGAAGCCCGGACAGAGCCAGTCGGAGAATTGGAGACCTTCCCTTTATCAGAAGCAGATGCAAGCAAGGTCTTCAGTTTTAATGCCAGCCTCACCAAAGAACAAAAAGGTGAAGTCATGACCCTGATTCGAAGTCACGCGCTGACCTTCGCATGGAAGCCCTCAGACATGCCTGGAATTGACCCCAAAGTGATGACACACCGATTGAACGTCCTCCCCGAGGCCAGACCAGTAAAGCAAAAGAAGAGAGTAGTGGGAAGAGAGAAGCAGCAGGCTACCCAGGAAGAAGTGCAGAAGCTAGAAGAGGCAGGCTTTATTAGGGAGGTTATGTACCCACAGTGGTTGGCAAATCCTGTGTTAGTCAAAAAAGCCAATGGCAAATACAGGATGTGTATAGATTTTACCGACCTGAATAAGGCCTGTCCTAAAGATTGTTACCCCCTCCCCGATATTAATAAGATGGTCGACTCAACGGCCGGTTTTGATTACATGTCTTCCTTGGATGCTATGTCTGGTTACCACCAAATCCCAATGGAAAAGACGGATGAGGAGAAGACCTCATTTATAACTGAAGATGGGACTTACTGCTACAAAGCTATGCCCTTCGGATTAAGAAACGCCGGGGCAACTTACCAACGATTAATGAATAAAATCTTTAAGAACCAGATCGGCAGAAATGTAGAAGTGTATGTGGATGATATGGTGGTTAAAAGTTCAACTTTTCAACAGCATGTAGCAGATCTAAAGGAGATATTTGGGGTGTTAGATCAATACAGAATGAAGTTAAATCCAGCAAAGTGTGCTTTCTTCATCAGGGGAGGAAAGTTCTTGGGATACATGGTGAGTGGAAAAGGCATTGAGCCCAATCCGGAGAAAGTAGAAGCCATATTGAATATGCTAGAGCCGACCTGCGTAAGGGACGTCCAGAGATTAACCGGGAGAGTAGTGGCGCTTAACCGATTTATGTCGAGGTCGGCAGAAAAGTGTTTGCCATTCTTCAAAAAATTGAGGAAGGTTCCGAATTTTGAATGGACAAAGGATTGCCAAGAAGCTTTCGCGGAACTTAAAAAGTATCTTAGCTCGCCTCATGTGCTCAGCAGTCCCATAAAAGGGGAAGAGCTTCTGATATACTTGGCAGCCTCAGAACAGGCAATCAGCGCAGTACTAGTAAGGGTGGAAGAAGGAGAGCAGAAACCTGTTTTCTACATCAGCAAGGTACTCAGAGACACTGAGGTCAGGTACTCGAGCATTGAAAAATTGGCTTATGCCTTGCTGTTGGCAGTTCGGAAATTCAAAGTTTATCTGGAAGGCCACCAAGGAGTTGTGATGACGGACCAACCCTTAAAGAAGATCTTACGCAGGCCGGAAACTTCAGGACGGATGTTAGCATGGTCCGTGGAAATCAGCCCTTACTGTTTGGAGTACCGACCTCGGACAGCAATAAAATCTCAAGCGCTGGCTGACTTCATAGCAGAATGCTCATTCAACGAGGAGAAGGAAGAATCATCCTCGGAGATGCCTAGAAAGGAAGGAGAGCGAGAGCTTTCCCAAGAATTTAGCTGGAAGCTATATGTAGACGGAGCATCAGGATCTGAGGGCAGCGGCGCAGGGATAATGCTTAAGGGGCCGGAGGGTTTCAAAGTGTGTTATGCTTTACGGTTAGAATTCAAGGCTTCTAACAATATGGCCGAGTACGAGGCCTTGGTGAATGGGATGTTGGTAGCCTTGGAAGTAGGGGTAACCGACCTCGAAGTAAATAGTGACTCTCAACTGGTGATCAACCAGGTAACGGGGGTATATCAAGCCAGAGACCCCATCATGCAAAATTATCTTGATAAAGTAAAAGCCATAGAAGCCGAGCTCGCAGAACGGGGAGTTATTGTCAGATTTCAAAGAATACCTCGGGATGAAAATGAGGAGGCAGACCTGCTTAGTCGATTGACCAAAGAAGAATTAGAGCAGCTCCCTGACGAAGTATACATACAGCATATCCGCACACCTGCTTTCAAGAAGACAAACACGGTACTGCAGGTGGACCAGAGCCCAACTTGGATGAGCCCCTATCTGAAATATTTGGAGAAGGGCGAACTCCCTGAAGATAGAGACGAAGCCAGAAAGATAGCAGCTCGAGCTGCCAATTACCAAGTAATAAGGGGAACTTTGTACAGAAAGGGGAAGTCCAGCCCATGGCTCCGGTGTGTAAGTCCGGAAGAAGCTGCAAGGGTAATGGAGGAAATACATAGAGGCCTATGTGGGGCTCACGAGGGAGCAGGGACATTAGCTAACAAAATATTCAGGCAAGGATACTACTGGCCTACTGTTAAGAAAGAAGCAGAAGAGTTTGTCCGAAGGTGCGACGTATGTCAGAGATTTGCTAATGCCATCAGGACCCCTGCCACTCCTCAAGCAAGCATATCCAGTCCATGGCCTTTCTCACAATGGGGAATTGACATCCTGGGACCTTTCCCCAAGACTACGGGGCAAAGGAAATTTGTAGTAGTGGCTGTGGAATACTTCTCGAAATGGCCAGAGGCAGAAGCAATAGCAACAATCACAGCCAGAAAAATGATAGATTTTGTATGGGGGCATGTCATCTGCAGATTTGGCATACCTAGAGTGCTTATCTCAGACAACGGCAGACAATTTGACTGCAGCACCTTCAAAACCTTCACGACGAACATGGGCATATGGCATAAGTTCTCCTCCGTGGCCCATCCTCAGACCAATGGTCAAGCGGAAGTCACTAACAGAGCAATCCTCCAAGGATTAAAAAAGCGGCTGGACGGTGCAAAGGAAAACTGGGCAGAAGAACTCAATAGTATCCTATGGGCACTCCGAACTACTCCCAGAGCACCCACTAAGGAAACACCGTTCGCACTCGCTTACGGTACAGAGGCCGTAGTTCCAGTTGAATTACAGATCCCCACTCATCGAGTTCAATTTCTCAGTGAGGACACCAATGGGGACAAGTTAAGAAGCAACCTGGACGCTCTTGAAGAAGTTAGGGAAGAAGCACAAGTCCGAACTGCTGCTTATCAACAACGAGCGGCAAGATATTATAATCAAAAGGTCAGAGAAAGAAGCTTAAAGGTGGGAGACCTGACTTTAAGAAACTTGGAAGCTACAGGAAAAAGAGCAGCCGCAGGCAAGCTAGCACCGACCTGGGAAGGTCCATTCAAGGTGACAAAAGTGGTTAAGCCCGGGGTATACCGAATTGAAGATATGCAAGGAAACCCCGAGCCCCACGCCTGGAACATCCAGCACTTAAAAAGGTACTTCCCTTGAAATATATGTAAAGAAAAATATTGTACTCTGAAAGGCACAAATAAATAAAATAACGCCATTCTTTGCGCAATGATGTTATCTCCATTAAGAGTGTTACTTCTCTTTGAAAAAGAAAGAACAAAACTAGAAGACCGGGATCCCCAAGATCTCCCGGATACAAGACCAGGATCCCCAAGATCTCCTGGCGAAAGAAGACCTCCTTGAGACATAGAGACCTCCTGGAGGTAGAAGACCGGGATCCCCAAGATCCCCCGGACACAAGACCAGGATCCCCAAGATCTCCTGGCGAAAGAAGACCTCCTTGAGACATAGAGACCTCCTGGAGGTAGAAGACCGGGATCCCCAAGATCCCCCGGACACAAGACCAGGATCCCCAAGATCTCCTGGCAAAAGAAAACCTCCTTGAGACATAGAGACCTCCTGGAGGTAGAAGACCGGGATTCCCAAGATCTCCCGGAATTACAAGACCAGGATCCCCAAGATCTCCTGGCGAAAGAAGACCTCCTTGAGACATAGAGACCTCCTGGAGGTAGAAGACCGGGATCCCCAAGATCCCCCGGACACAAGACCAGGATCCCCAAGATCCCCCGGACACAAGACCAGGATCCCCAAGATCTCCTGGCAAAAGAAAACCTCCTTGAGACATAGAGACCTCCTGGAGGTAGAAGACCGGGATCCCCAAGATCTCCCGGAATTACAAGACCAGGATCCCCAAGATCTCCTGGCAAAAGAAAACCTCCTTGAGACATAGAGACCTCCTGGAGGTAGAAGACCGGGATCCCCAAGATCTCCTGGCAAAAGAAAACCTCCTTGAGACATAGAGACCTCCTGGAGGTAGAAGACCGGGATCCCCAAGATCTCCCGGAATTACAAGACCAGGATCCCCAAGATCTCCTGGCGAAAGAAGACCTCCTTGAGACATAGAGATCTCCTGGAGGTAGAAGACCGGGATCCCCAAGATCCCCCGGACACAAGACCAGGATCCCCAAGATCTCCTGGCAAAAGAAAACCTCCTTGAGACATAGAGACCTCCTGGAGGTAGAAGACCGGGAACCCCAAGATCTCCCGGAATTACAAGACCAGGATCCCCAAGATCTCCTGGCAAAAGAAAACCTCCTTGAGACATAGAGACCTCCTGGAGGTAGAAGACCGGGATCCCCAAGATCTCCCGGAATTACAAGACCAGGATCCCCAAGATCTCCTGGCAAAAGAAAACCTCCTTGAGACATAGAGACCTCCTGGAGGCAGAAGACCAGGATCCCCAAGATCTCCTGGCAAAAGAAAACCTCCTTGAGACATAGAGACCTCCTGGAGGTAGAAGACCGGGATCCCCAAGATCTCCCGGAATTACAAGACCAGGATCCCCAAGATCTCCTGGCAAAAGAAAACCTCCTTGAGACATAGAGACCTCCTGGAGGTAGAAGACCGGGATCCCCAAGATCTCCCGGAATTACAAGACCAGGATCCCCAAGATCTCCTGGCAAAAGAAAACCTCCTTGAGACATAGAGACCTCCTGGAGGCAGAAGACCAGGATCCCCAAGATCTCCTGGCAAAAGAAAACCTCCTTGAGACATAGAGACCTCCTGGAGGTAGAAGACCGGGATCCCCAAGATCTCCCGGAATTACAAGACCAGGATCCCCAAGATCTCCTGGCAAAAGAAAACCTCCTTGAGACATAGAGACCTCCTGGAGGTAGAAGACCGGGATCCCCAAGATCTCCCGGAATTACAAGACCAGGATCCCCAAGATCTCCTGGCAAAAGAAAACCTCCTTGAGACATAGAGACCTCCTGGAGGCAGAAGACCAGGATCCCCAAGATCTCCTGGCAAAAGAAAACCTTATTGAAACATAGAGATCTCGGTAAGGCAGAAGACCAGAATCCCCAAGATCTCCTGGCAAAAGAAGACCTCACTGAGACATAAAGACCTCAGTAAAAAAGAAGACCGGGATCCCTTAGAACTCCCGGGAAAACAAAATAAAGGATAGCCGGTGAGGCCCCAAGGTCACCCCGGCACAACCAGGATCTCGTAAGACCTCCGGAAAGTAAAAATAGTTGGTAAAGGACTTAAGGGCCTCCCAAAAATGTAAATTTCCCACAACTTTATGCAGGGACAACTTACAAAACTATATTTCCGACCTCACAAACACAGAGAGGTCCGGAGCTCCCAAGAAAAATTAAGGCTCCGACTTACTAAAGAGACGTAAAAGCTAAAGAAGTGCCAAAGACGAGCCCCCAGCTTGGAAAAACTTATCTCAAAAACTCAAGGTACAGAAGAAAAGGTCGAGCTCCCAGCTCGGACCAATATCCTTGAAAGCCCAAGACCGAGCTCCCAGCTCGGATAAATTCATATCCTCAAAAGATCAAGATACAAAGGCCAAAGAGAAAGGCCGAGCTCCCTCCATAGAAGGACTCATAAATCCTTAGAAAGGATACTAAGGCTACAATCAAAGCCATAAATCCTTAGAAAGGATACTAAGGCTACAATCAAAGCCTAAATCAGTTTATCTGGAACAAACATACAAAGTCACGACCAAGAAGGCAGAGCTAAAAGCAAACATACAAGTCGCCAATAAAAGGGTATGAGATTTAATCTCTCAAATTATTAGATAAGAGCCAAGCTCGCATCTCAAGATCAATTCAGAGTTTATGAATAGGGCACATAGTGTGTATGAAAAGTACGGATTCAAAGATACATGAAGAACAAGAATAGTAGGGGAAAAGAGGAAACTGATATTTCATTAAGATGACTATTACAATTTATCTCTCCGGCGAGGTGGGAGGATAAATAGTCCTTAAAGGACTTACATCAGTAAAGACACACTCGCCGGCATTACCCCTATTTACAGCCCTCTCTGAAGGCAGCTCGGTGTCCTTTGGGCCAGAGCTCTCAACATTAATGGTAGGGCCAACATCTGACCCAGGGTGGAGGCTTTCTTTCTCAGAATCAGGGTCATCTTCCCCCGACCCTAGCTCGGACCCCTCTGAACAAGACTCAGCTGGCCGATCTCGGTTCCTCCGGGAATCTCCTCGAGGCATAGGGAAATCATCCTCCCCATATAGCACTGACTCACCATCTGAGTCCACTTCACGCTTGCGAAGCTTGGCCAAAGGGATATCAGGAGCCTGTCTAGCTTCTCTTAAACCGCGATTGTAGCCAGTCACATACATGCGGAAGGCCTTATCAAGGATAGCCTTTTTCATCTCACCAGAAGCTCTAAACTCATCGAGATGTTCTTCACAGGCCTCAGCTACAAATTCCTTAAACTCAGAAGAGTCTTTGTAGTCCTGAAGATGAGCTTCACAGGCTTGTTCAATTTTAACCTTCAGCTCATCAGACTCCTGATACTCCGCTATATACTGTTCACGATTTAGCTGAGCCTTCCCCTCGGCATACTTTACCACCTCGAGCAGGGCTAAACATTTACGCTCCACAGCCCTGACTTCATTTTTAAGCTGTTGTTGGCGAAGATTGAACTCCACAGAACTTGCACCCAATTCCTGCTCAAGGACCTCCACCCGGGCTAGGGCACCTCCCTTCTGAGCTTTCACCTCATCCAGGTAAGCTTGAAGTCTTTCGAAATCAGCCTTTAAGGCCTCATGTTGGCGCTGGACTTCAGCTTTCTGGCCAATAGCATCATCCCTCTCCTGAAGAGCCGTTGTCATAGAGGACAGCTGTTTCACAACCTCTACACAACGAGCTTCCACTTCAGCTGCCCTCTTGTCAGTCTCCTGGAGAATCCCGCAAGTACGGGACAGCTCTGATTCCAGGGATTTGCTGTGCTCTGCTGCCTCAGCCGCTTTGTCTTCAGCCTTTTTAGTGGCTTCCCGCGCAGAATGTAACTCCACCTGGAGAGTCTGGATCTGCTCCCGGGCGGCTACCAGGTGACCTCTTGCGTCGCTGGTGGCAATCAGGTTCTCATCGCGACGCGCCTCTTCAATCTGGCGGTCCACGGACTCCCGGAGAGAGTGGTCGCGAGCATCAACTTCCATAAAAAGACCTGTCACCTGGTAAGAGAAGCCAACATTTAGGAAAAAGAAATAAACCAAACACAGAGAGAAATGAAAAAATAACTTACCATCAGGAGCATTTCTCTAATTGTGGATCCAAGCTCCTCACGAGAGCGAGATCGGAAGGACACCTGCTCTTTAGTCGAACTGGCCAGATGGCCAGTCAGAGCCAGAAGGCGAGGATCCAAAGCCTCTGTTGTTCCGCTGAACATTCGCTTCCTGAGAAGTGCGGCAACGGCACTGGCCGGAGACTCAGAGGTAATAGCTGACGGATCTAGAACGTCGACAGTAGGGGATGACGAAGGGACAGCAGAAACGCTTTTCCCTTTCCCAATAGGAGGAAGAGGTGGAGAAGGCCTGGCAGCAGTTCTGGGTTTCTTCCGAGCAGGAGAAGGGGCAGACGCTCCAGAAGGGGTTGAACGTTTCTCCCCAGTTTTTGGAGTGCCCTCAGGCTCAGTTCTCACAGGGGCAGGGGCACCTTCAACAGAAACCTCTGGGCTTTGATCCTCTAAGAGGATGATCTCCATCCCAGTCCCAGAGGTCTCTTTATCTTCAACAGGGGACTGAGACTTTCCCCATAACACCTCCTCAGCAGAATGGGCAACACCTTGCCCCACTTGTCCAGTAGCTTGGGCCTGCTCCACAATAGCTAAGGAAGTCTCCCTGGATCCTTCCGCAGGCGTCGAAGTTGAGCTCGACCCATCACGGTTAAATGGCCGAGCTGACTTGGAGCTGCGGGAGCCCGGCTTGAAAGATCGAGAAGCAGCCTTGACAGGAGGACGGCTGACCTTCTTGGAGGAAGCGGCCTGAGCCAGCTCTGCAGCAATCTCAACTACCGAACGCCCGTCCCCAAAGGCGTCAAAAATTGCATGCATATTCTCCCGAGACAGGGCAAAGCTCTTGGGGAATTTGATGTTATCCATTTTAACCTCAGAAGCTGCAAAAAGCAAGAAGTTATAAAGAGTCAGCATATTTTCTGATGTCATGAGCAAAGAAGAAACAGAATAACTGGACAAAACACTATACCCATGTCACGGATATCCCTAAGATTGGCAGCAAACATACACTTTTCGACATCATACTTCCTTTCAAAGGAAGTCAGTCGAAACAGTCCGACCTGCTCAATAAGACTCAATTCGGGCAGATCATTACAGCCCGGAAAGATCTCCCCCCACCTTAGGTCCACATCCCACGATCGGCAGGACCCTAGTTTCAGCTCCGCCACAAGGAAATTCTCTACCCATCCCTTTATAGAATCCTTGTAGCCCGTAAGAAGAGATAGCCCACTACGGGGGGAAAAATAATAGAAGTTTTGCTTCGCCCTAACCAGGCGGAAAAAAGTGACAAACAAACAGGCCGTAGGTGCGAAACCCCAACCCAGACAGATAGACTCAAAACAGGACATGAATAAAATGGAGTTTGGGGCTAACATCCGAGGAGTTACCCCGAAGTATTCGAAGACCTCAATGAAGAAAGGGGAAAAAGGCAATGGCAGACCAAATTCCCTTTGCTTTAGAAAAAATACTATACAGCGATTCTCCTGGGGATCGATCAAACCAGGAGGGGGAGGGTAAGGAAGAACTATCCTCTCATTCGGAAGAGGCGCTCGAATACGATACAGTGGAGTATCTAAGAGCCTCCGAGAAATGTGATCAGTTATATTGGAAGATGTAATATGCGACTCGAGGTTAACAACATCAGGAAGCTTTGAACTTGCCATTGAAGAACAAGGAAGCGTACCTGAGAACACAATAAGGTGAAAAACGCAGAAGGAGTCGCAGAAAGGCAGAGAACAGAAGAGAGCTAATTTCTTCAGAAGACAGAAGGAATTCGAAATGAAAGGCAATGATGAGACGGAACGTTGATCTGAACAGTTTTGTCTTGGAGCGGCGCGATCATTAAATGCTCTCGAAGTTTACCCTCTCAACGGTTAAGTAATAACCGGAGAGAAGGTAAAGGGGCAAAAGGATGATCGCTAGGCTTGTCTACATCTATCAAGGGCCAGGTCCGCAATGATAGCCCATCACTTAAAGGCCCAGGCAAGCCCAACTTGTTCGGACCTGATCTTCGGCCAAGACAACTTAACCCACAAGATTCATCACTTCACCACATTCGTGGTAAGTATCAAGGAAATAGAAGGAAAAACTCAAAGAGGCAAGCAGATGAAAGCATGATAAAGGTTAGACCTACTCATCACATAGAATTTGACTTATAGTTAAAGCAAGGGTTACGCAATCGGAAAGAGACGACAAGGGTACCTCGGATCTATACTGAGCTGAGAGCTTAGAGTCCAACTCATCAGAAGCCGAGCTCATAGGTCGGATTAGTCCAGCTCGGACAACGTGACTTGAGAGCTCGGCCAGATAAAGGAGACTCATAGCTCATTTCACTAAGTAAAGACAGAACTCTTAGGTCGGTAAGTCCAGCTCGGACAACATGACCTAAGAGCTCGGTCAGTTAAAGAAGACCCAGAGCTCATTTCACTAAGCAAAAGATAGAGCTCTCAGGTCGGATGGTCCAGCTCGGACAACACGACACGAGAGCCCGGCCGAATGAAGGAGACTCAAAGCTTAACTCATCGAAATGAAGACCAAACTCACAGGTCGGCCAGACAGTCCAGTTTGGAAATACGAGAGCCCAGTTGGCTAAATGGATCCGAAGTCCGGCTCACGAGTACAGTTAGTTCAGCTCGGAAAAAACAAATTTCAGTAAAAGCTACGAAGAAAAGCAGTTTCAGTACTCCATCCATGGTAGAGAAAGAACAACTCAAGTATGAACGAAAACGAGAACTTCATTAAAAGAAAAGCACATTACAGCACGTTACAAAGGCCTACACTACGGGACGAAAGACTATCCTTAAAGGATTTACATAGCCACATGCATCATCATCAACAATTACATCGTTATCACCTATCCTACTACTTCGGCCTTCGGTTCGGAGAAACTCTCGCAGCTCGATATGTGAGTTTGGCAGAAAGAGCTGCAGAAAGCCAAGAAGTTAATCCTCATAAGCGTTTCCCGTGGATCCTCTGTAGGTCGGCATTCGGTTGCCCAAGTGTGATACGCGTGACAAACTCACATGTCATATGCTGTGTGTATATCACGCATAAAAAAACACGGGCTTCAGATTACGACCTCAGAAGGATCGCCGGGCTAACATGTGAAGGTACCAGCAGAAGCTTGGCTGAGTGTAGCAGATCTCAGTCTCGCGTAATACTGGTACTTCACATCGAAGAGACTAATAATACTGGTGCTTCACATCAAAGAAAACAACAAACCGAGCACTTGAGCCCCTTCCATTTATACCCAAAGAAGACAGCAACGGGGGAGGTCGGCCAGACGACCTGGGTAAAACAGTTTCAGCAGCTTGCCGAATGGTCCCACCTTTCGACTGCCATACCAGAAGGATCTTCAATACACCACCCAGACGCCTTAGAGGTAACATCAAATCTTCAAGAATTTTGAACTGACCCATTTTTATCTCAGGAACTGCAAAAATTTCAAAACATGGACAAGTCAGAAACAGTTCTCTCTTAAAATGATAAGAGCAAAATCAAAGCAAACCTCTGAGACACAAGGCAATCTGTTTGAAGAAGGCGTCGAATAGACCTACCACAGATGAAGCAAGAATTTCTCGCTTCAACAGAAGGTTCAAGAATGAAGAAAAGTTAGCGCTGATATATACTTGGAGCCTGAGGACTCAGCACGGGGCAAAGCTACACTAGACTCTAAGCTAGTGATGTCAGATTTTTAAAAGATATTCACGGAAAAGGAAAGAAAGGAGATGTCCAGATAATGATGACAGGAAAGCAAAGGCGGCGGAGGACAAGAAGAATAGAGAAAAGACAGAAAGAGGAAAGAGCATATAGAGTTCAGAAACTGCGCAACGACTGAAAGATGAAAGGATGTTATTAAGGCACCTGAACCCGAACAGACGCGGTCATAATGGTTCTTGATATTCACCCCCTCGGCAGTTGGGGCAATAACTACCGAAAAGGTGAAGGGGCAATTGATGACCTCTGGATTTCCCTCACTCCGGACCAGGGGCTTGACCACAACCTAAGGCCCATGGCGTAGGGGCACACACACTTGATATACATAACAAGCCTGGATCATCCAACCTTCAAGACCGGGCTCGATCCATCTTCCTCACTGAAGCCGGCCCGGCCCACACGACGCAGGCCTTTTCCACTCAGGCTTAGCGCCCGGCCCAACTCTCAGTCCAGCCCAGGATCCAGAATAATATTCACCAGACAGCCTGGCAGATCCGCTCGAACGTACGCACGAGGAGAATCAGAGGCCGTTATGCATGGAGCAGGCGGCTGATACCCTAGTACTTCCGAATCCGCATGGCAGAGACGCGTGGCCCAATCCTGGAGAGACCTTTACACGTCACCAGCAAGCAAGACAATGTATAAAAGAGGAGTCCCCTCCTCAGAAAGTTTAGGCCTTATTCTGTAACAAAAAACCCTGGAAAAACCCTATTCTATACAAAAAACTCTGGAAAAACCCTATTCTATTGGATCTCAGATCATCAAAAAGTATAAATTAAAAATTAATAAAATACTAAATTAAATAAATAATTTTAGATTTTAATCAAAATTAATTTAAATTAATAGATAAAATCATGATAAATTTTAAATATTTGATTTGATTATTTAACATTGAAAGTTAAGATATAAGATAAAAACGTTTAAATTATTTGAATTTTTAGAAAATATAAACCTTACGTGTCTTATAAAATGTGGCAAGGTCCCTTATTTGTTAAAACATCAAAATTTTAATTTATAAAATAGTGCGTAGGTAAGGTACATTTTACCGCATCTTAAAACCCTAATACACATTGGCTTGGGAGTCCAAGGAATCCCAACACCGCAATGGATCACTTCGTCATGCTTCCTTCTGGATAAGCTCTTCAGAGTTGCCCCTTCTTGAATTCTGTAATCAAGAACCTAATCAGCCCCTAAACTCTTTACAAATTCTATGCAGCATACCTGCACCACCCGAGGTTTAAGTCACCAGAACATTTTCTCGTTTGCCTCTCCGATAACGCTTTGATTCCAACAGAATGATGCGATGGAGTTTTCACCTTCACTTAGCTCCATCCTATCAAAACTGTCCTTTGAAGTACAACCAAAGCCATGAAAACAAACAAAGACAAATTAGAACAATTCCCCATCACTTGCACAAGCACAAAATAAAGAGAAATACATAAACGCCTCAGATCAATGTTCTTGAATCCGCATGGCCCAGATGCACAGCATGTATAGTAGTAACATTTTTAACAATTTAAGGACAAAACACTTATCTAAGGCTCCACAATGATCTTCCCAGTAGCACGGCCACTAATACTCTTAGCCCAAGCATCTTCAGCGTTGCTCAAGGGATGCTGCGAGTCTATAACTGGCTTAAGCTTCCCTTCCTTTACCAGTTTAACAAGATACTCCAGGTTCTCAGTCTTGGGAGACAAGAGCAGGGGTATCAGCTGCTTCTTCGAGCAGGTAACTTTCTTTACAGCAAACTTCAGCATGGTATTAGCGCCAGGAGTGATGTCTATAACCTTGCCATTTTCACTCAAATTAGGGTGAAAGGTACTCCACAGAATCCCAGTAGCGCAATGGATCACTGCATCATACTTCCGTCCAGATGGGCTCTTTAGAGCTGCCCCTTCAGGAGTCCTGTAATCAAGAACCTCATCAGCCCCTAAACTCTTTACAAACTCAATGTTACGGGCTCCACAAGTGGCTGTCACATGTGTGTTTCCAAGCTTTGCTAGCTGAACTGCCAAGTGACCCACTCCACCTGAGGCAGCAGTTATCAGAATGTTTGCCTGCATGTCGCTGCCATCAAGCTTGATCCCAGCAGGCTGAGTGAGAGCCTGATAGGCTGTAAGCCCAGCAACTGGTAAGGCCGCCCCTTCTACTGCTGAAACTTCAGGTGGCCTTGCAACTGTCAAGCTCTCCTTAGCCACTGCAAACTCGGCTAGTCCACCTCCAACCTGCGGTTAGTGTTAGATAACATAAATAATTACAGAAGAAAGATTGAAACAGGTAAAAAGTAAATTAGTATAGTGTATATAATAGGTTAAATATCAAATCGAGGCAACTGTGCCTTCAGTTTAGCCAAATAGTTGATGAACAAAAGTAACTAACATCTAATGCAAATTTATAATAATAAAATTTCAATTAAATTTCACTATCAGCAAAACTTAAATACCATGAATCAATCAATGATTAAGCACTTACAGCAACGCTAATTTTAGCCACAACTTTATCACCAATTTTGAAGTTTCTTACTCCAGGTCCAACCTCCAAAACTTCTCCTGCCACATCAGTACCTATTGCAACAACAAAAAGAAAAAATTAAGGGGAAAAGCCCTCAATTTAATTGAAAAAATAATTTATAGTCCAGCGGCTAAAAGATTTCCAAAAATAGTTATAGCCACGTACCCAAGCTGAACCAAACAACCCTCTAAATTACAGTCATGTTAACATTATTGAGAAGAATCTGCTAGCCTTCAGAATCTAAAAAGAGGGATTCTCATGGGTTATACCTGGAATATGAGGTATTTTACGAGGCAAAAAAGGCCGCAACAAACCCTTTTGAACTTTCCAATCAATTGGATTTATACTTGTTGCTTCTAATTTCAGCAAAATTTCATCCTTCCGTGGAGTTGGGACTGGAACTTCGACATGCTGCAACAACCAAAAATTTTCTGCTCCATCAAACCACTTTAAACCATTTTCAGTGGATCCATAAGTAATTCAAGTTAATGAATTTAACAAAAGTTACCAAAAAAAAAACTAAGTTGAATTAAATTCCACATAATTTCTTGTTTAGTTTACATTCAGAATTGAAATTTATTTGCACTCAATTCATATATTATTCTCAAGAGTAAAGTGTATATGTATGTTTATATATAATTACATATATAGTTTTAATTACAGAAAAAATTTGAGTTTTTTTTTTTTTTTTTTTTTTTTTATAACTAAAGGTATCTCCAAATTTATTGACTGAATTATGTCTTCCAGTGATAATTTATTTTATGTATTTTTATGTATGAGAATCAAATTCTCGACTTCACTTAAAGGAGAAAGGTATTGAATCATTCATCTCAACCCACCTTGATATACGAGAGTTATAGATATTCAATAGTTAGTTTAAATTAAATTTGAATCCAAACTATTTTCATAATTATAACATATTCGTAGTTAGTTTTATAATCAAATTCAATCAAACTAAATCATGTCTTTCCGATAATTTATTTGAGACTCCTCTGATAATTATGGGTATTCAAGGATTAATTTGGATCAAATTTGAATGCAAACTATCTTCATCCATTATAATACATTCATTAGTTAGTTTTATAATCAAATTTAATCCAAATTATATTTTTTTTATTAGTTAATTCAAACAATTTACTAGCTCCATATTCCATCTACCTATTAAAGTTAATTTACTAATTAATGATATACTAATTATAAAATATGATGAAAAATCATTACTAATATAATAAAAGTATAATTGAAAAATATATATTAAAAAATATTATAAAAATTAAATAAAAATAAAATAATTAAATTTAGATATTATATTTCAAATAATAATAAAGAAAAAAATATCTAATTAATTTTATAAATTATATACTTTTAAATCTTGTAAACTAAAAAAAACTTAATTTCAAAATAAAAATTATAACTTTAATTTTAATTTATAAAAATTTAAAAAATTCTAATTTTTCCATCTCTATGATTTTTTTTATTAAAAGGACAAAAACGAGCTATCTGATTTTTTATTTTACTTTTATTTTATTATTTTTTACATATAAAATATTAAAATTTAAAAAATAAATAAATTAATTTATAAATGTAAAACTTATTAATAATTATACTATTTAAGGAACCATTTATAAAAATATATAAATTAATTTCAATTAAAAATATAAAATTATTTTATTAATTAAATAAAATTTAATGACTAAATTTAAAAATATATGAATTAAAATATAATTTTCATTGAATATCAAAAATAAATTATAAATTTTTAATAATATTTATTAGTATTTAATAAAAAATTTCACTTTATGACAAGTATAAAAGTATATGACCTTTTATTATACCAATTAAAGTATATACTCTACTTGAAAACGGACTAAATTATAAGATAATTTTTTTAAAATTATAAAAAAATATCCTAAAATTTTATTATAGGTATTTTAATTCATCAAATATTATTAGTAACTTTTGTGAAATTGTTTTCAAATTCAAATTTTATTATACAAAATATAAAATTTAATTCAATTAAATTTTATAAAATTTTAAGAATTGAAATTAAACCATGTAACTGTTTCAATGCCAAATAGAAGAATAATAATCCGCTAATGCTAAGTAATACAAGTCAAATTCAAATAAGAAATGACCTTCAAACCAGCGGCTCCTCCACCATACTTATTATATTGAACGGCGCGCATTAGCTTCCCCGCCATATCCAGAAGAAGCGAAGCCGTGTGGACAGAAAAACAAGCGTTTGCAGGAAAACAAGTGAGAGAAGAAAAGTAGTAGCAGATGGGCGTTGTCGGGGGATTTTATTAAAATGGTGTAAAAAAATGTTATAGTGGTGATCGGCGGAAATGGCTTCCACTGATTAAACACGCAGAAGTCTTTTTTTTTTTTTTTTTTTTCTAAATTATGAGTGATGTCTGGCAGAGGAATCTGTCAGCCATCAATAAGGCTACCGCTGGAAGCCATGGTTACCTTTTTTTTATTTTTTTATGTGATTGATGGCTGGCAGAAATTAAAGGTTTTTAAATTCTGCCAGCCATCAATTAAAGGGATTTTTTTAAAATTATTTTTTAATTATTATCATATAAAATTTTATTAATAATATAATTATTAATTATTATTTAAAAATTTATAATTTAATCTTTAATTATTATGAGTCTATTTTTATATTTTTAAAAATATATTAAAATATTTTTTTTCTATTAATTAAGTAATTTTTTATTATCTTTTTCATTAAAAATAGATAAATAATAATAAAAAAATTTTTAAATCTAATTTTATTCTCAAATAAATTCCTTATTTAGTTCTCGCATATTACTATTATTAATAAGTCAGTTCTTATATTTTCAGAAATCTATTAAAACGTTCTTATCTTTTCTCATAGATATTAAAATGTCCTTATTTTTTTATATTTATTAAAATATTCTTTTTTTTGAAATATCTATTAAAATATTTTTATCATTTTTTTCAATCAACGAAATAGTCTCTCATCCTTCTTATTGTCCTCCTCTTTAAACAAAAAAGATTACGATGAAGGAGAAAAAAAAGAAAAAAAATTACGATAAAAGAGAAAAAAAAAGAGAAAAAGAAGAAGGAGGAGGAGAAGAAGAAGATGATGATGAAGAAAAAGAATTTCCTCCTCCTCTTTGAAGAAGAAGAAAAAAAGAAGAGGAGGAGAAGAAGAATCTCAAGAATCAAAGAAGAACAGGAAAAAAACAAACAAAAAAAGAAGAGGAGAAGGAGGAAGAATGAAGAAGAACGAGGAGGAGGAGGAAAAAAATGGAATAATTTAGTTTTTTGCTATACTTTTAACAATAAAAATAAATGAAAAAACTATTTCGTTGATAAAAAAAAATAAAAATATTTTAATAGATTTTTAAAAATATAGAAACTGACTTGTTAATCCATAAATTAAATTGTAAATCTCTCTTATTATTTCTTAAGCAACTAATCAACGATAAAAGTGTAACTTAAAAAATTATTATGATTGTTATCATTATTATATAGAATTTATTTAATTATATTATTTAATATAATTTTTATAATAAAAGTATATTTTTATAATTATTATTTACAATATACTTTATTAAAAAAAGGTAAATGAAAAAAAAAAGTTTATTTCCCCAAAGAGAGGATATTCATTGCAGCCACTGAAGAGCCAGAGAAGAAATTACAAAAGTTCATTTGCGCCAAAGGATTATCTAAAAAGGAAGCATCCAACAAGCTCTTTCTAGCTAAACCATGAGCTGCTGAGTTTCTAGACCTGTTAGCATGAATGAAAACAACTGAAAAATGAGAAGAAAATAAAACATTAATGTCCTAAACAATTCCTTGAATGAAAAGAAAGGATGAAGATCCTTGAATGGCTTGAATAACAGATAGTGAATCCCCTTTAAAGATCACCCGGCTGCAGCCTCTTTCTTTTACTAGGATAACAGCTTCTCTACAAGCCATGCCTTCAAGAATTAAAGGATCAACAATGCCCTGAACATGCTTACCGATCCATCCATGAGGCTGCCCTTGGCTATCACGAGCTACAGCTGCAATGGCACCAAAATTGGATTTGGTATTGACCACACCATTGAAATTAATTTTCATACAACCATGGGGTGGAGGACACCAGGCCAGCTGCTGAGATCTGATGGGTTGCCATTTGAGGATGTGATGTCACCTCCAAAAGTACAAATAAATTCCTCCCAAGAGTAAATGGTCAAAGTGATAAGGAATAAGATGATCTCTGAAGACAAAATTATTTCTACTTTTCCAAATATTCTATAAAAAGGAAAGCCATCAAAACTACCAAATTGTTGTTATCTTGGGAATCAACAAAGGTTATTATTGCTACTTCCTTCATGTTTCAATCCATGATAATTTCATATTCCATATTCTTACTTTGAAAACAAAATTCCAGTGATGTTGTAAATATTTTCAAAGATTCATTGCTTACAGGTGTTGATTTATTGCTTCAATTTCATACCTGTAACGTGTTTGATGAAATGTTCCTCTTTGTTTCATATTACAAAATTGGCATGAGATACTTTAATGGAGACGAAGAACTGCAATCCAGAATGCCTGGAAGGTGATCGATGAAAGGCTTCTTTATTTTCATGGTATAAAGTTAAGTATGAAATATTGTAATGGATATTATGGCTGAAATATTTTCAGGCTCTTAAATTTTATGCACTTTATTTTTTTATAAAAATTAATAAATAATAATTATTTTAGTTAAATTTTTTTATTAATTTTTAAATTATACTATTTTTAATATAAAATGAATATGTTAATTGAAAAAATAAAATTATTATTAATAATATATTATTTGAACTAAATATTAGATATCTTTTGTATTCTCATTTAAAAAATAAATAATTAAAGTGAGTTATATTGATAATAAAATAAAATAAAATAAAATTATAATAGTTAATTTATCTATTAAATAAAAAATAAAATTTTAAAATATTTTAAAAAAATAAAAATAGATAAAAATTATAGAATAGAAAGTGTATATTTTTAATTTAATAAATATATTTATAGTTTTTATATGTAATTTCACTTTATTTTGAATATGAAAACTATATTTTTTTATTAATATATTAATTAAATAAATTATTAATATAATTTTGTAGATGTCTCTAATTATTTTCTAGCAGATAATAACGACAGGAGATATCTTCAATTATTGCTGGTCCCATTTCAAAAAAAAAAAAAAAAAAATTATTGCTGGTCCTACCAATAAGTTAAAAAATAAATAAGAAGAATTAAAAAACAAAAGCCTACCATGAAAAAGAAAGATAATGGAAATCTTAATGAGATTGAGACACCTACCCCATCACAGCCCATGCAATGTAATACATTATCATTTTGGAAATAATAATAATAAATAAATAAATAGCAAATTTTATAAACAATTATAATTATATTTATAAAAACTATTTATATAGATTATATAAACTTAAATGTTAATAAAGGGATTTCTATATTTATGTACCAATTTAATTTTTTTGAATGAATTTATATTTTAAATTTTGTTGAAATATAAAAAAAAATTTAATAAAAGAACATAGAGTTTGGATAGTAATGATATTTTTTAAATATTTTGTTGTTGCTTTTTATAATTTAATTCATTAAATTTTTAAGTAAAAAGCATAAAATTTTATATAATAATAATTAAATAAATTATAAATTCTACTTCCATTTTATTTTTAATTTTATAAAAATATTTATTAATTAATTTCTTCATATCAAAATATATTTTGAATATACTGTTTAATAGCTAAAAATCTAAAAATAATCAGGCAGTAAATTAATGAATTTTTTAAAATCTCAAAAATATTTTAATTTATTTTTTAAAATGAAAAAACTAATTTCTCCCATCATGCTTGATTCCATCCAATCAAATACCATGTCCTTTGAAGTACAACCAAAGCCATGAAAACAAACAAGCAGAGTCTGAAGACAAATTACAACCATTATCCATCATTTACACACACACACACACAAAATGAAGAGAAAAACATAAAAGCCACAGATCCATGTCCTTGAATCTGCACGGCCCAGATGCACAACACGTATAGTAGTGACATTTTTAACAATTCCAGGACAATACTTTTATCTAAGGCTCCACAATGATCTTCCCAGTGGCACGGCCGCTTATACTCCTAGCCCAAGCTTCTTCAGCCTTGCTCAACGGATGCTGCGAGTCTATAACTATCTTAAGCTTCCCTTCCTTCACCAGTTTAACAAGATACTCCAGGTTGTCAACCTTGGGAAACAAAAGCAGCGGTATCAGCTGCTTCTTCGAAAAGGTAACTTTCTTCAGAGCAAACGTCAGCAAGGTACTAGGGCCAGGAGTGATGTCTATCACCTTCCCCTTTTCACTCAAATTAGGCTCAAAAGTACTCCAAGGAATCCCAGTGGCGCAATGGATCACTGCATCATACTTCCGTCCAGATGGGCTCTTCAGAGCTGCCCCTTCAGGAGTCCTGTAATCAATAACCTCATCAGCCCCTAAACTCTTTACAAACTCAATGTTACGGGCTCCACAAGTGGCTGTCACATGTGTGTTTCCGAGCTTTGCTAGCTGAACTGCAATGTGACCCACTCCACCTGAGGCGGCAGTTATCAGAATGTTTGCCTGCTTGCCGCTGCCGTCAAGCTTGATCCCAGCAGGCTGAGTGAGAGCCTGATGGGCTGTAAGCCCAGCAACTGGTAAGGACGCCCCTTCTGCTGCTGAAACTTCAGGTGGCCTTGCAACTGTCAAGTTCTCCTTAACCACTGCAAACTCGGCTAGTCCACCTCCAACCTGCGTTTAGTGTTACATAACATAAATAATTACAGAAGAAAGATTGATACAGATAAAAAGAAAATTAAGCTTTTTTCCAATTTAGGGCTAAAAATTTTTAGTTTGTGAATTTAGGATTAGAAAAAACGTATTTATGTATTTAGGATCGGAGTGGCTGATGGTTGTTTGGCTGGTGCTGTTTCTAGCGCCGCTTAAAGAGGCGCTAACACATGATTTAATTTTTTTATTTTTAATTATTAATATATTATAATAAAATATTTATATTATATTAATTTAAAAATATTATTTATATTATATTTTTAAAATAATAAATATTTTTTTATAATTTTAATATAGTAATATTTAATAAATTTTATTATTAATTTTTAAATAAAAAATTATTGATACTATATAATTTTAAAATTTTATTTTATTGTAATTAGATGTATAAAAATAATTTGATTGCGATTAGATATATTAAAATAATTTATTATATAATATATATTTATATAATATTAAATTTTTATTATTATTTTAATATATTAATATTGCGATTAAATAGTTTGAGCAATTTTGTATGTATTTAATCACATGATAATGATAATGTTATTTAATAACCCTCTAAAACACTGAGACAAATTAAAAATAGTTATTATATTTTATAAAAGTATTTTTAATATATAAGAGTTTAATAGTCTTTAAAAATAGTTATTATATTTTATAAAAGTATTTTTAATATATAAGAGTTTAATAGAAAAGACTGCACATAAAAAGCTATTTATAATTATAATATTATTCTGTTATTAATCATATACAACATCATTTCATTAAATTAATTACTTACTTTATTTATTTTTTCTATTTATTAAATTATAAATAATTAAGTAATCGCATAAAATATTTAAAATTATTATATTATCTAGATGTTATATAAAAATACTAAAATTATTTATAATTTATTAAAAAAAATAAATAAATTAATTTAATCAAAGAATAAATTAATTAAATTTATTATATTTAATAAATTATAAATAATTGAGTGTTCACATACAATATTTAATCACATCATACTTTTATTCTATAATTTGAAATATTAATATATTTTATATATTAATATTTAAATTAAAAATATTAATATTATTCTATAATTATATGTATTATCATAAAATTAATATTATTATTATTATATAATAATATATGACTGCACAATATTACCATAAAATTAAAATATATTATAAAAAAATTTATTATTAAAAAAATATAATATAAATAAAATTATTAAATTAATGTAATATAAAAAATAATATATTAATTAATTTATATTATTATAATATTTTAATAATTAAAAAAATTAAAAAAAAATTATAATCTGGCGCTATTTAAAGGGCGCCGCTGTGAATATGCCAAACTATTTTTAAAAATAAATAAATAAATAAATAATGACCTGGGCTGACACCATTTAGAGCAGCGTTAGGGAATGATTTAATTTCTTTTATTTTTTTAATTATTAATATATTATAATAATATATTTATATTATATTAATTTAATAATAATATTTATATTATATTTTTATAATAATAAATATTTTTTATAATTTTAATATATTAATGTTTAATAGATTTTATTATTAATATTTAAATAAAAAATTACTGATATTATATAATTTGAAAATTATAAAATTAATATTATATTCTGATTAGATATATAAAAATAATTTAATTATATTATATATATTTATCTAATGATAAAATTTTTTATTATTTTAATAAATTAATATAGTAATTTTATAATTAAATATTATCAATAATTTTATATATATTTAATGTTATTTCATAAATTTAGAAAGTATTAAAAACAGTTATAAATAGTTATTATATTTTATAAAAATATTTTTAATATATAAAAATACTATAAAAGCTAATCATAAAGAAATGCATAAAAAATATTTAGAATTATAATATTATTTTGCTATTAAATCTATACAAAATTATTTAATTGAACTAATTACTTTATTTATTTATTTATTTTAATAAATTATAAATAATTTATATAAAATATTTAAAATTATTATATTATTTTATTATTAAATGTTATATGAGAATACTAAATTATTTATAATTTATCAAAAAGAAATAAATTAATTAATTAATCTACTTACAGAAATAAATTAATTAATTAATCTATTATTTTTGATAAATTATAAATAATAAGGTGATCACTTATAATATTTAATCACAACATAATTTTATTCTATAATTCTAAACAGCAAATCAATAAAAAATAAATTTAATTTTATAATTTTAAATATTCATATTAATTAGTTTATTTTTTTATTGATTATTTAAATTACAGTATAATTTTATTTTATGATTCTAAATAAGAGTGTAATAAAAAATAAATTTAATTTTTATAATTTTAAATATTTATATTAATTAATTAATTAATTTATCTATTTTTTTATTAATTATTTAATTTAGTACTTTTATATATATATATTTAATAACAGTAAATAAATTTATAATTAGTATTATTTAATTATAATATTATAATTAATAAAATATATTATAATTAACAAAATATATTATAATAATATATTAAATTAATATAATATAAATATTTTATTATAATATATTAATAATTAAAAAATAAATAAATCACGGTCTAGTGACGCCAGATCACAATTTAAAAGAAAAAAAAAATAATGTTAAGCGCCGCTTAGAGTGGCGCCAAGACTTAGCGCCTATTTAACAGGCGCTAAATATCTAGCCTTTTCGAATGTCATCTCGTACCTCAATTTCAAATTTATAAATATTTTTTTTTAACTTCAAATCTATAAATTAAAAATCTTACATCCCTAAATTCGCAAAAAAACCCAAAAACATTAGTATAGTATATAGACAGGTTAAATGTCAAATGAGGCAATTGTCCCTTCAGTTTACCCAAATAGCTTATGAACATTTGGCTGGCTTCAGAAATAGAATTGCTTGCAAAACTTAAATATGATGAATCAATTAATGATTAAGCACTTACAAAATGGCTAATCTTAGCCACAACTTTATCACCAACTTTGAAATTTTTTACTCCAGGTCCAACCTCCAAAACTTCTCCCGCCACATCAGTACCTGTTGCAACCAAAAAAAATAAGGGTAAAAGATCATTTTGTAGCTCCACAAAACTTTACATCCAACCATGCTACTTTGTGCGGATTGGCCTCCTACACGAACAAACTAAGACATTAACAGACCAACATAAGGTCCAAGAATATAACATTCCTGAATCAGACAGACTTGCCAATGACTTGGTGAAGGAATAAGATCAAAGAGAAATTGTTTGCAGTCATTAAGTTTTATATATAATTATCATCAACTATAAACAATAGATCATGTAAAATATTACTAAAGAAAAAAAAGAGAGAAAGCTCTCAATTCAATTGATAAATTAATGTACAGTCCAACTGCTAAAAAATAACCGTTAAGATACTGGGGACAAACGGCAAGTAGTTGTAGCCACATACCCAAGCTGAACCAAACAACCCTCTAAATCACAGTCATGTTAACATAGTTGAGAACAATCTGCTAGCCTTCAGAATCGAAATATGACCAAAATCTAAAAACACTTTTGAATATGAGTTATACCTGGAATATGAGGGAATTTACGAGGCAAAAGAGGCCGCAACAAACCCTTTTGAATTTTCCAATCAATTGGATTTATACTTAGTGCTTCTAACTTCAGCAAAATTTCATCCTTCCGTGGAGTTGGGACTGGAACTTCAACATGCTGCAACTACCAAAAATTTTCTGCTTTATCAAACCACTTTAAATCATTTTCAATGGATCTATAAGTAATTCAAGTTAAAGAATTTAGCAAAAATTACAAAAAAACCTAACTAACAGTTTCAATACCAAATATAAGAATAATAATAAGCTAATGCTAAGTAAAAGTAGGAGAAGCCAAATTCAAATACAAACTGACCTTCAAACCATCGGCTCCTCCACCATACTTATCATATTGAAGAGCGTGCATTAGCTTCCCTGCCATATCCAGAAGAAGCGAAGCCGTGTGGATAGAGAAGACAGGCGTTTGCGGGAAGACAAGTGAGAGATGAAAAGCAGTAGCATATGGGTGTTGGGAGTGGCCATTTATGTTGATATTTGGATTAATTTTGTCCCAATAATTCTGCAAAAATTTACAATACATATATATATAAAAGCAATGTGTTTTATATTTTAATATTATAATTCCGCTATCTTATCTTTTATTCAGATGGTCCCCACTATGTTTTGTCTAGAAAAATTAAACAAAAGAAATAAAAAAAAACTAAAAATTTTCATTTCGCAATTTAAATTTTAATATTTTTTTAGTTGAATTTTTTATAAAATATTTTTAATTTTATTTCAATTAAATTTTATTTTGATTCACTTTTTAATTCTAAAATTTCAATAATTATTTTGTCTGAATTTTAATTAAATTAACATTTGAATTTGAACTTATAAAAAAGAAACTAAAAATTAAAATTAAAAAAATATTTTAATTTTACTTTATTTTTTTATGAAAAGCTAAAAATAGTACTTTTAAATATTAACCTATAATTTTGAGTCTTTTTAAATTTTAATTTAAAAAAAAAAAAGACTATCCATTTTCTTAAAAGATAATTTATGACCACTTGATCAAGAAGTTTTAAAAAAAAAAAAAAATCCTTTGGATTAAGGAAACCCTATATACACCTCCTAGTTTTACTGTTTAAGGGGAATTTGGGGAGTGATATGAAAATTTTTAACTAGAGAATTTTTTGTTTGGTTCCTTTTTAATTCTGTCCAAACCGACATTTCTCTTCCCTCCCAAAACGCCTCTAGTCTTGCCGTTTTATTCATCTTCTTCCCTGCTGAAGCAGTCGATCCTCCTCAACACCTCTTCACTCAGACACCAACTCTATCTTCCCTCCTGCTTACTCAAGAATTTGACCGTATATTTGGATATTTTGAGGTTTATCGTATCGTGGTATCAATTTTTCATTTTAAGTTTTTATGGAATATAATAATATGAATTGAGTTTTAATGAACTCTAATATGCAACAGTTTCACTTCTTCAATTCGAAAAATGTAATGTTGAAATTGAAATACTTAGTAAAACTTACAAGTAAATTAAATATAGAGAGTAATTAGAATTATTATTATATAATTTTAAAAGTATAATGAATTTATAATAATATTATTTATTTAAATAAAATAAATTTTCCATTAAAAATTAAAATAGTTTACCATAATAACTACTAATTTGCCAAAACTAAAGAGTGGGAGTCCCAATCATAAACCCTCAACCAAAACACGATATTAATAAGTCTATATTGATAAGGATAAGTTATATCTTTAATAATAAGGATAAATTATATTTTCAATTTATTTTGTTATACAGCTTGTAATCTATCTGTAAGCTAATCTCTTGTAATAAACTACACAAAACTCTTGTGTATATATACATACAACATAAGTAATACAAGCAGTGTTAAAATTCCAAAACTGTGTGACTCTTTATGGTATCAGAGCCTTAAAGGACTCTCTGCCATTGCGATTTTCTTTTTCTCATCTCTACTGTTTCTCGAATCTCAGAATGGGTTCTGCAGAACAATCCCTTTCGTCTACTACATCCTCATCTCTTTCTCCAGCAACTGTTGCTACCTCTGCTTCTCAATCCGTTTCTGTTCCGAATGTCACACCTTTCCTATCCCTCAAATTAAAATCGTCCAACTTTCTGATCTAAGAGGCACAAATTATGACGCTGTTACATGGTTATAAACTTGCATCTCATATTGATGGATCGTCTCAAGCTCCTTCTCAAACTCTTGCAAATGGTGAACCGAATCCTGCTTATTCTGACTGGTTTAGTCAAGACCAAATTGTGCGAAGTTGGATAAACAGTTATGTGTCTGAGTTTATTATGCACCAAATCCTCCGGTGTAAGACTGCCAAGGAGGCTTGGGATAAGATTGTAACTGTCTATTCCAAAGGCGCAAGAACACAAATTCAGCAACTTTGCAAGCAACTTAAGCACTTGTTTCGAGGATCTGATTCAATCGATGCTTATATGAAATGAGCCAGATCCTTTGCTGATCAGTTGGAGTCTCTCGGCAGTTCTGTAGATGAGGATTCACTTGTTGCTGATGTATTGGAGGGCCTAGGCACTGAGTATCGACCCTTTGCTCGGGCTATGGAAGCCCGAAATTCTGCGATGTCTTTTAATGAGCTGTATGCGTTGTTATTGAGTGAAGAAACTCAATTGAAAATGGATACCTTGGCTATTTCGTCTACTGTTCCGCCGACTGCTAATTATAGTAATGCTAATCGTGGCGGTGGGCGATCGCGTGGAAGGGGTGGACGAGGACATGGTGGCCAGAATTCAAGTTATAGTGGCCGAAATAATGGTACTGGACATTTTACTAATTATACCCATGGACGTGGTTCTGGTTCTTTCTCTGGGCAGAATACAACTATTTTGTGCTACAATTGCACTGGCAATGGTCATATGAGTCGACAGTGTCCATCACCTAAACCTCCTCCTCAAGCTCATGATGTTCACACAGATTCTCCTCCCATGCCGACCTGGACAGTTGACTCTGGGGCAAATTATCATTTGGCTGCGAATCAGGAGAACATCTCTCATGTTGTTCCTGTGCTAGACAACACCTCTCTCACTATTGCAGATGGTAAAACTCTCCCAATCTCATCTTGTGGGTCTTCTGTTTCTCATGTTAATGGTCATTCTTTTATTCTTGACAATATATTATATTCTCCTAATGTTCAACAGAATTTATTATCTGTTTCTGCGTTTACCACTGATAATAATGCTTCCATTGAATTTTTTTCCTAACAAATATTTTGTGAAGGATATTCCCACGAGGTAGGTGTTGTACAAAGGCCAGAGTAAGAATGGGTTGTATTTGTTTCCGATGCAGTCTCAAGTTCGTTCTTTTTCACCGAAAGCGTTTCCAGCAAGCATTTCTCTTTGGCATGAACGTCTCGGTCATGCTAATCTTAGAGTTGTTAAGAATGTTCTCAACAATAATAATATTTCTTTTGTTGCAAATAAGGGTTGTGATTTTTGTCATAGTTGTAGTGTAGGAAAATCACACAAATTGTCTTTTTCTGATTCATTGTTTACTGCCAAACAACCTTTAGAATTATTATGTTCTGATATGTGGGGTCCTTCCCCTGTGGTTTCAAATGATGGCTATCGATATTATGTCTTGTTCTTTGATCATTTTAGTAAATATTGTTGGATATATTACCTCAAAAACAAATCAGATGTCTTCCAGGTGTTTATTCAATTTCGTAAATTGGTTGAGTCTTATTTTGGGGTATCTATTAAACAGTTTCAGTCTGATTGGGAGGAGAATATCAATCTTTGTCAACATATTTAAAAGAGAATGGCATAGTTCATCGTGTTTCTTATCTACACATGCCTGAACAAAATGGGTGTGCTGAGCGCAAGCATAGACATATTGTGGAAACTGGGAGAGCATTGTTACATAGTGCATCTATTCCTTATAAATACTGGACCTTTGCGTTTGATAATGTTGTCTATACAATCAATCGATTGCCTTCAACTTATCATAATAATCAGTCCCCATTCGAACTATTGTTTCACTCCAAACCAAATTATGATGAGTTACGAGTCTTCGGGTCTTTGTGTTCTCCATGGTTAAAGCCTTATGCTCCACATAAATTGGCACCTAGGTCTACTCAATGTGTCTTCCTTGGGTATAGTAAATTGCATAAGGGTTATATCTTTCTTGAACTCTCTTCTGGTCGACGTTTTATCTCACGCCATGTTTTATTTTATGAACAGATGTTTCCCTTCAAGCAGCCGTTTGATAATTGCTCTTCGGTCACTGACCAGCAGCCAACATCAATACCTTTACCTCCAGTTCCAAATTTTCCAACACAAAAAAATGGTCTTCTTCGTGCTTCACCAGCTGTTCCTGCAGTACCACATTATGCACATTTAGACATAAGTCAGCCTCTGCCTTTGGCAACTTTTGAATCTCAACCTACTGACTCTACGCTGCGCACCGTTTCCATAAATGAAATGCAGCCGAGCTCCTATATTCCATACACCATTTCATTAAATGACGTGGAGCCCCAATTAGACCACCTGATTTCAATTGACTCGGCGCCATCAACCCCTCAGCCAACGAGTCAACCCGAGTTGGTTACACCACTACACACCGTTTCATTCAGTGCACCTGGTGTTAATCCTTCTTCTTCGAATGAAAATACAGACCAGCAGCTTCCTCTTGCTTCTGTTGATCCCGTTTTGACAAAGACACACTCTATGATAACTCGGCAACAAACAGGCAACTTAAAACCCAAATTGCCTTGGTCACCAAGTGCTCATACAGTGGCTATTTCTACATTTGTTCCTAGCTATTATACACAGGCGATTAAACAACCCCAGTGGCGTGAAGCCATGATCACTGAACTTAATGCTTTAATTTAGACTGGGACTTGGGAGCTTGTTCCTCGACAACAGGCTCAAAATATCATCGGATGCAAGTGGGTTTTTCGAGTTAAACATAAATCAGATGGTAGTCTTGATAGATACAAAGCTCGACTTGTAGCCAAGGGCTTTCATCAGAGACCACGTGTTGATTTTTCAGAGACCTTTTCTCTGGTGGTTAAACCGACAACCATCAGAATTATTTTGTCACTTGCTGTTTCTTTTGGTTGGCACATTAAACAATTAGACGTCTCTAATGCATTTTTGCACAGAGACTTGGATGATCTTGTGTTTATGGAGCAGCCGCCGGGATTTGTGGATACTGTACATCCTGATTATGTGTGTCGTTTAAGGCGATCCTTATATGGCTTATGTCAAGCACCTTGCCAGTGGTATAAACATCTGTTTAATGTTCTTTTACAACAAGGCTTTCGTTTATCACCTGCAGATTCATCCTTGTTTGTTTATACGAAAGACAAAAATATTGTGTTCCTCTTAGTCTATGTTGATGATATCATCATTACTGGTGACAATATTAATGTTGTGCAGCATATTATCAAGGCTCTTCAGTTGAAATTCATGCTTAAAGATCTTGGGCAGCTTGACTATTTCTTAGGTATGGAGGCTAAGTGGACAGTAGATGGTCTTTTTCTTACACAACAAAAGTATATCCAAGATCTTTTAGCCAAAGCTCAAATGGCCGATTGTAAGGGTTTTTCTACTCCCGCAACTACGAAAGATCGTGTATCTTCTCATCAAGGTGATACTTTTTCAAATTCCACATTATTTCGTAGTATAGTTGGTGGTTTACAGTATTTAAGCTTGACACGGCCAAAAGTTTATTTTTCGGTGCATAAAATTTCTCAATTTATGCACTCTCCGACTTTTGAGCATTGGGTTTATGTCAAACGCATTTTGAGATATTTAAAAGCTATTGTACACTATGGTCTCTTTATTTCCAAGTCTAGCAACACAACATTAAGTGTGTATACAAATGCTGATTGGGCTTGTGACTTGGATGATAGAAAATCAACGTCGAGTTTTGCTATATTTATGGGTTACAATTTGATTTCTTGGAATTCCAAGAAACAACAAACAGTAGTGAAATCCTCAACTGAAGCTGAGTATAGAGCTCTTGGTTTGGCAACTACAGAACTTGTTTGGATTCAGTCTTTGTTGCGTGATATTGACTATGCTTCGACACACAGTCCAATCATTTGGTGTGACAATATTGGTGCCACATATTTGTTTGCAAATCTGGTCTTTCATGCGCGTTCAAAACATCTAGAGGTCGATTTCCATTTTGTTCGTGACAAGGTTCAAAAGAAGGAGATTCAGGTTCGTTTTATATGCTCGAAGGATCAGTTTGCTGATATTTTGACGAAACCATTAGCAAAGGCCCGGCATTATTAGCTTATGCATCATTTGTCAATTCGACCAGCACCAACAGCTGCTCGAATTGCAGGGGCATGATAAGGATAAGTTAGATCTTCAATGATAAGGATACGTTATATCTTCAATAATAAGGATAAGTTATATGTTATATTTTCAATTTATTTTGTTATACAGCTTGTGATCTATCTGTAGGCTAATCTCTTATAACAAACTACATGAAACTTTTATGTATATATATATATACAACAATAGTAATACAAGCAGTGTTAAAATTTCAAAACTGTGTCTCTTTATATATCTCCAACATGTTGAAATTGACCACCGTTGAAATGAGTTTGAATTGCTAAAACCACAATCGAGTTTCTTAGTTTTTAATTTAATTAGTCCGGTCTTCTTTTCTCTTTTGAGTCAGGTTCTTATTTCGCTTGAGTAGTTTGAAATGTCTTCTTATCAAATTTTAAGATAAAAAAAATAAATGAAGGTCAAAAATAAATTATTCAACACTATTTTCTCTTAAACGAAATCAAAATTTAAATTTTATAAATAAAATAAATATTTATTAATAATATTTTCTCTTAATAAATCAATTTAATATAAAAAAAAATAATCGTAAGACCAATGGTGCACTGACGTCAGATACTCTTCACTGCCTACAACAAAACATAACACGACAACGGAAGAATCTGCTTAGAAATTATGGTCATTATTAAAGTGTATTCCCTAACCAACACTTCATGGAGATACCCAAAATAGATCAAAGCTAAAACCCTTTAAGATATCATATCATCACAAATTCACAATCAAGACTTACACTCTTGAAGAAAACAGGGCATAAAGATTAAATTACTTATTTTATTATAAAGGCAAAACAGTAATTATACAATCATAACAATAATATTCATACCACTTGCAGACACAACAACGCTTATAAAGAGTAAAAATATTGTATAAGGATTTAATAAGTCTATGATAGCTAGTTAAAGATAATTTTATTAAAAGCAAACTAGTCACAAATATTAATACAATTTAAAATGACCCACTCTCCTAAAATTAATAAATCAAATGAAATATTTACCTCAACAAAATAAAATATAAATTAAATTTTTTAATTTTATATATTTTAAAATGGACATAAATAAAAAAATATGTATTTAATTTTAGTATTAAAAAATATCTCTGTCTACATTTTTCTAATAAGATGATATTTTTCATAGTTTTTTTTTTCCACTTTCTTTTCGGATATATAATATACATATGTTAATTTTTTTTTTTCCTCTTACCTTTTCAAACAAGCAAAAAATAACGACCCTTTATTATCTTTTTGAAGTTATGTTTCTTCTAATTTTCACACTTTCAAACATGCTGCATATTCGAAAAATTGCAGTTAAAAAAAACACAATACCAGTGAGTTTGTCAAAACCAAGACCTGTTGTCTTCTCTTGTCCGCGTTCGCCGATACTGCACAGTCATCAACGCGGAATTGTCTGCATAATTTCTTCTTCTTCTTCTTTGGTTTTCTCACCTTTCTGTTGTTAATCCTTCAACACTCGAGACCTCTCAATACGTTGATCTACTTTCAGGATGAAAGTTTTAATAGTAATGAAAATGTAGAAATGATTGAAGTCTCCAATTAAATCTCTTCATCTAGTTATTCAATAATATTCACAATTAAAAATTAAGAGAATTTCTTTGTGTATTCTAGTTAATAAAAATATCTCTTTGCAAAATACATTGACTTATCATAATAAAAAAAAGAAAAAAGAAGGGAGAAAAAACACTGGACAAGAACTACATGATGAATTAAGCATTTTCAGTGACATAACCCACAGCTTCCTTGTAATTATTCCACAAATCACTGATCAGAGTTGAAACCATCTCATAGAAATCATTAGCAAGCTCAGGCAAATCTTTCAACAACCCATCAAAAGAATTTCTTGCTTTCTCAACTAAACCTCCAACAGCCGATCCTGTAACAGCAGCAGAACCTGTAACAACTTCTGTAAGAAGATCAAAACAACTGGATATTAAACTACTGATTGCCTCCATTATCATCTCCAACAAATACTCAAAGCATCCCTTGATAGCCTCTGCAATCTGTTGAAGCGCACCATGTGCAGCTTCACCTGGTACCTTGAAAGCTTGGATGATCAACACAAGGACGTAAGCTGTGACTGTGAAGATCAGGCGAGAAACCAGATTTGATATTGCGTTTACAGCAAAGAAAATCATCTTGAAAAGCAAAACCACCATTTTTCTTGAATCTGAGAGAGAGAAGAGAAGAGAACTTGGGAAATTTTCCAAGGGTGTGATGATTTTATGATTAGTTTATATAGTTGAAACCGTTGAATTTCTCTCAGATGATCTGTTTTACGTGTAATGTGAGGTGGGGGTAGTTGTTGTCTTTAGTCATTTCTTGTTCTTGGAAATTATAATGGAAGCCAACATCTAGCTTTTTAATTATGTTATTCTAACTAATACTTAGTTAAAAAAATTTGGTTAGACACTGACAACATAATTTAATACACTAAAGTTCAGGGAAGACTCAAACTCATGAGCTAAGAAACTAGCTATTATTAAGAAGTTGATTTATTTATATTGTTAATTATGACTGGAAGTCAATTAAGAATAAGCAAATTCTGATTTTTGGATCCTAAATTCCAGCTGATCTATGTAAATTTAAATGCTGAATTTCTATTAATCCCTCTAGAAATGTGCTGGTATCATGCTCAGGTCTTGCTGTAAAAAAAAAAAAAGAAAGAAAAAACCCTGGCCACAGGAAGTTTCTTGCAGGACCTGGACTTTTAACCCAGGGCTACTAAGTCGTCAGAGGAATTTTCTATTTTGATTTTTGAACACAAAAAAGGGGCACCACAGGCTGGCTGTGGATTATCAGAAAGTTGAGATCTATCAATGAATTTAAATTTAATAGGCAGTTTGTTTATTATAAAGCATAGCCTTTTCACCCCAACCATGAAAACTAAATGAGCAAAAACAAAATCCCTGAATCGTTGATGATTCATTCCCAGTTAGCACTATTCAATATCCCTTGTGTAATAAAAATTATAAGAGGAAACAAGTCATATACTAAAGCACCACAACAATGTGCTTAGCGGATTTATCTTCCTTAAAGGAAGACATGGGAATGAATCATCACCATTCACCAGGTGAAAATTTCGCCCTGAGCAAAATAGAGTCAAGCAAGGCACTCATTGTTGTGCTGCGATTGCTTCAGAGGATAAGTTACTGGTCTAGTTGTCCAGATCAGGATCCCAAATATCTTAGGAATTTGGTCGAATACAGGAAATAACTCGTCCAATACAACATGTAAATTTTGTAATATGCAGATAATGGAGCATGTCTTTTGACTATGATTCACCAGTTGAAATCTAACATCAAAATTCCATAGTAGTACACACGACAGTTTGTGGACTGTACATTATTTACGGTACAAATATACACTATACAATAAGCTGATGAGTTCTCAGAGGCAAATGGAGAAATCAAACTCAAATGTACAAGAAGAGGGAAACTCAGATTGTCGGTACTTACATGACAACTTCTCTCTCTGTTAATAGTTCTCAGTTCTCACTTAGCTTAAATACAGAGTTCACATATTCTTCTGTGTCCCAAAGGAAAGAACCAAAAGCAACTGCTTCCAAAACTAATCTCCTCAGGCTTGAAAAAGAAGTCAAAACAACCTCATCATTCTCCTCCAAACCATTCTTGTAATCCCCAAAAAGTGCACAGCTATGCTTCTCAATCAAATTCAAAGCCTCTGTAGATTTCAGTTTGGCACATCTCTGCAATGTCTCGGCATCAAAACCCATCACATAGCCCTTCAATTTTTCGCGTTTCAACTCCTGCTTGCTTGACCCTTGACCTGATGAAATGGACTGCGTGTTGGTTATGTGACCAAGAACGAGATTTGATAGACCACGGGGAAATGAGTCTGGAAACTGAAGCATAGTCCTACAACAAACATGAACATCATGGTGGGGCACAGCTAGACACCATTCCAGATTATGCCTCAGGGAGGCAGACTTCAAGAAGTAACCATATAAGACGGAGGCTGCATACACATGACCAAGCTGTAGTAGTTGGATCTCAGTTGTTGCCCAACTGTCTGTGACACTAGAATTTGCTCTCAAGCCAATTACCGTAAAGACATGTTCCCTTATCATCTCCAAAACCTCAAAGCTATAGACAGACTCTAGTTCCCAGTCCTTTGAGGGCCATATCTCTAGTCTGCTATTATAAATGCACCTAGATAGTTTTGGAACCAAAGGAACTCTGATCTCAGAGAATTTGAAAATTATTAACATGTACATAATATCTTCAACAGCAATTTGGCACTCGTGTTCTTTCAGTTGAGCAATTCTCCTGGCATTTCAGAAATATTATTAATTAGTTAAAACACATCTATAAAAGGCGCACCCGAGGCAAGTAGGTGACTGGCACAGCGCCTATGAGTTGCCAAATACAGAATATCACTAACTTGAAAGTATTTATAACAAAACATCATCCATATACAGAAGTTCCCAAATAACTCTCATCTATTCCATGTTCAACACAACAAGAAGTGCTGGACAGATAGTATGCACTAAAGCTATTGCTATCGTTGGTTGCAAGTTGCTTTCCATGTTAGAGTTGCCTTCATTTTCAACTGCTGCTCATTAGGCAGACACAAACTATTATTTAAATTTTGCAAATTTGATACATAATATATATTGAGAAGTGCCCATGAATTAAATATCTATCAGAGAAAGGTTAAATTCACAGTTCAGTTCTCAAACTATGAGATCCAATCATCTCGGCCACCCACTCAACAATGTCAAAAAAATCAGCAGCAGCAGCAAATCTAGAACCACCAAATCTATACTTCAATACAGTAGAAATCTACGGCTATAAAGAATACTATTGCATTGCAAACTTGAAGATATTGATACTGAACACATCTAGATCTGGTGCTATAAGATGTCATTACCCATGTCATTTGTAAATTCTCCTTCTCTTGAGCCATAAATTTTCCACGGCTTTTCAGAGCCTAGAAACGACAAGCTAAATTGCAATGGTTAAATCATAGATGAAGGTGAGGTTCTCAACAAAGTATCTGACCAATGTGATTCAACATATGGTCTGACTCGCATTAGGAGGAGTAATCAGTTTTGAAGATGTTTGCACAAAAAGGATTTTTTTTTCTTTTTCTCGAGTATTCACGAAAACGGCTTCATGAATTCAGCCTCAATCTTTGTATTTATCACATAAATGTGAATTTCCTTTTCAAACATTTAATTTAACAGACAGTTGGCCTTCATCTGCGCCTAACAACTAATAAGTTCAGAGGGCTTAAAATTTTCCGATCAACTCTTCTAGAACGGTTGCACTTTCTGGTGATAAATTCTCAGGCCTTGCGTTCAAGTAAGGCAATCAATAATCAATAGAATCCCCTTTCTTTGTTTCCCATCCCAATTGCTAGAGAACCCAGAGTAGTTGCTGCATATTCTGTTACAATAAACAAGGCTTATCCTCAAACATTTCTTGTTGTAGACCATTTCTTTAACGCACAAAAAGTTTAACACCGTCGTCTTCAAAATCGAATTAATCTAAAATTATCGGAACTATATAGATAGACACACAAACCTGTGAAGCAGGGCTTCATCGGAGGCGGAGCTAAGAAACATGCGAGAAACAGCAGCATCTCTATCATCAGCCAAACGCTTCAACTCATCAGCAACCGCAACATGAAACAACTGTCTCTGATTCTGAAACACACTAATCAAAAACTTCCCAGCAGCAGAACGCGGCTCAAGAGGCGTGTTCAAGCTACTACTGCTGGGCTCGCAGTGGCTAGACCCTGCTCTAGCAACCAGAACCAGCGGCAGTCGTACTTCCCGTCGAAAAAAAGCACCGGTACTAGACAGACTCCGACCGGCGAACTCGAGGGTGAAAGAGGGAGTGAAAATCGAGGGTAAAAAACGCGATTTTACCGCAGATGGTGAAAAATGGAGAGAATTAATTGCGCGAGTAGAGAAGCTATAGTCCATTAACAGAGATCGAGATCCCCCAAAGAGTAAAGAGAGAGTTAATCTTTAATAATGGCTTCCGAATGAAGTGGGCTGTGGATGTGATAAATATGAGAAAGTGGTTATGGATAAGGGTTAAGAGAAAAAGGGCAGAGAGAGGGGACAGGTGTCAGAAGGAGAGTGGCAGGAAATGGGAACTGGGTGTGTCCGGATGTAGAGTAGTTGCCAAGTGGGATGAATAAGGACGGAGATAGGAGGAGTAATGATAAGAAGACGCCACTGCCGTGTTATTATTGTCTTAGCTTTTAGCGGATAATGAGATAAGCCATCGTTTTAGTTTGATTTTTATATTGTCGCTTTTGTTGAAGAAAATATCTGTGCCTACCTTTTCCTAAATTACTTTTTGATCCCCAATTCATGTTGAAATTAATAGATATATCCATTTATTTTTAAAATTTAATAATTTAGTACTTTGTATTTTTATTCCATTAAACGGAAGGAATTTTTTCTATATATAAATAAATAAATAAATATTTTTATTAACTTTTTAATTATATTTTTTAAAAAAAATATTAAATTTTATTAAATAATAAAAATATTTAGATAATTAATGAGAAATTTTAAAAATAAAATAAAATTATAATAGATTATTTATATATTAAATATATAAAAATCAAATAACAATTTAAAAAATAAATAAAAATTATGAGGTAAATAAATATAAATTTATAAAATAAATTAAAGTTAAAAGATAACGGTCGTAAAAAATAATAATAATTAAACCGCTGCCCATTTAGGTGAAACTTGGTTGTCTACACTGACAAAGCTGAGAAGAGGTTTACCTTTCCATGACACTGGAAGCCTGCCAATTTTTTCCCTTTTCTATTTATTTTTAAATTGAAAATTTTACTATTTAAGGTAACTATTTTATTTTGAAATATATTAAAATATTATTAAAATTTTAAAAAATATTGATTAATTTTTTTATTATTTTTAGTGTATAAATATTTTATTATTTAATTTATATGATTTAAAAATATCAGTAGCTGATTTATATTTTTATAAAAAATTTATTAATTATATTAAATTTTTTATAATAATTAATAGTTAAAATAATTAAGAAATTGATAAATAGATTTTAAAATTGTTAGGTATATTTTTAAAATTAAAAAATTTTAGTTCCGTAATTTTTTTATATATTTTATGGTAAGATGATTCACGGTAACATCCAAAAGCTGACAGTTTTGTTATTTTGTTGGTGATAAGACAACTGATAAGCTAAGAATGTCTTTTCTTTTCTTTTTTTTCTTTTTTAAATAAATTGCATTGGATAAGCACAAATACATGTTGAACCATAGCAAAAACATTATTAAATTTGAGAAAATTATAAAAAAATATTTTCTGAATTTAATTTATATTAAAATAATTTAATTTAATTTAATTTAATTTACGGCTTTTAGTGCGCCGTAAACTTTTGATTGTGGGCCGCAATTTTTTGAGTTGAGGGCTCATCTGTTTTTCTATTTTTTAATATTTTTTATATTTTTTTTACTCTTGCTCAATGAGCCTTAAATATATTTGCATGATAAAAAATAATTTAAATGTTTTATATTTTGATTAAATATAGCTTAATATTAAAATTTTATTTTAATTATAAACAACCAATTTATATTGATTAATTAATATTTTATTTTTTAATAAAATTTTTTAAAATAAAAATTAAAAGAATAAAATATAAAATCTCTCAAATTTAGTCAGATGTATTTATTTTATACTAAATCTATGAATACTTATTATTTAATAGAATTAACGATTAATTACTTTTTATTTAGTATTAATTATATATATGTGTTAGAGTGATTAAAATAAAAATATACATTTTCAAAAAATAAGTTTCATAAGTATTTTTTTATATAAATAATGTATTTAGTTCATTTAAACTTAATTATTTTTTTTCTATTTTGATAATAATTTATTTATTTATTTATTATTATTATATAAACTTAATATATTTTTATTTTGTTGATATAAAATTTCTTATTATATAAATTTTATTCTAGTTGTTTCCATTGTTGTGTAAAATATTATTATTCAAAAAAATCTTACATATAAAATTTAAATTACAATAAAAAATTATATGATAAAATTTAACTAGCTTTTTTTTAAAAATTAATAAATTATATTGTGAAAATATACCTATTATTTAATTAATATTTATTTAATGTATGCTGATCGAATCTTGAAAGTTATCACTGTTATAATTTGTCATCAGCCTAAAATAAAGTTGAAAATTAATGGTAAATTATAATTAGTTTTTAAAATTTTATTTGATTATTATAATAATACCTATAGCAAATATTATATAATATTATTTTTATTTTATATTTATCCATTGTAATATTGAAAAATAAATTTTATACTGATTTAATTTATAAAATTTTATGTGAATTGCTAAAAATTATTAGCGATGGATTGCTTGTCGCTAATACTTTAGCGATGAACTAATATATATTGAACAGTGTTGGCGGCTTAGAATTTTATTATTTGCAACGAATCCAAATAGTCGGTACTAAAAAAACAACCTTTTTTTAGTATGAATTTTGTTATATTAATTACTTTTTAGAAATTATATTTTAAATTATAGAAAAGTTTAATTAAATATAATGTAAATGTGAAAATAATATTCAATAAATTTGAATTTTATATAGAAAGTCAATATAATTACTCAATCAAATTAAAAATTTTAAATAAAATAAAATAAATTATAATTATCATAAAGATATTTTTGATGCATTATATATTTCCTACTTATAATGAACTGTCTGGTGTGTTACATAAGAAAAGGAAAAGGTAGTTAACTTGTAATACTCCAAATGTATTTATCCTATTAATTAGAATAGTTAATAGATCGTAACTCTAGCTCAATTTCTTTTTTTTTTTTTTCGCTCAATAAGTAAGCCGTCAACTCTTTGTATATAAAGCCTCCTCTAGCATTGAGAAAGCAATTAATTTTTTCCTCTATTCGCGATTCTTTTTCTGTTATGGTATCAAAGCACTTCCGCTTCCATAACTGTTTTCCGTCTTCTCAATAATTTTTCTTCTCCTTCCTTTTTTTCAATGGCGAATCAACCTATTGTTGCCGTGAATCAAATCAATAACTACTTGCAGAATCAATCCAATCCATACTACCTTTATCCCAATGAGAATCTGTCACTTGTACTCGTGTCCACTGTTCTTAATGAGAAAAACTATCATCATTGGGCTTGTGCCATGAAAATGGCATTATTATCCAAAAATAAATACAGATTTGTTGATGGAACTCTATCAGCACCGCTGATTACGAATCCAATGCGCGTTGCTTGGCAAAGATGCAACACAACAATTTCATCTTGGATTACAAGATCCTTATCTCCTTCCATCGCACAGAGTATCATATGGATTGATTCAGCAGCTGAGATCTGGAAAGATCTTCAAGAAAGGTTTTCACAGGGAGACATTTTCAGAATTTCAGATCTGCAGCAAGAAATATATGCCTTCAAATAAGATAATCGTACTGTCACTGAATATTTTATAGAACTCAAAATATTATATGATGAGTTAATGAATTTCAGACCTATATCTGTTTGCACATACACTGATCCTTGTACTTGTGGTGCTGTGGCAAAATTTACTACATATTAGAAAAATGACTATGCAATTCGCTTCCTTAAAGGACTGAATGATAGATTCACTCATGTTAGATATCAAATTATGCTTATAGATCCTTTGCCTTCCATAAATAAAGTTTTTTCACTAGTTGTACAGCAAGAGACACAATTTGATCTTGGTGAAAATGTGAAGGTATTTGTTAGTGCAAAGGCATCAAATCTTGAAGGAAACTCTCAAAGAGCAATTAGTTTTAATCAGTCACAGAACATAAATGCTTTCTACAGAAATCCTTCTGGCAATGCAAAGGTGTGCACCTACTGTGGAAAGCAGAGGCATACTATGGATACATGCTATAAGAAACACATATTCCCTCCTGGTTTTAAGTTTAGAAACTCATTTATCAATCAGATTGCAATGCATGATGCTACTAAAACATATGAGAGTGTACAATCGTATCAGATGCCAGCAACTGTAAATTCTAGTGGATCATGTGCTCCTTTTACTCAAGAGCAAATTCAACTGTTATTAGCTTTAATTCAACCTTCAGATTTAGCAGTTTCACACACCACTAACCAAGTCAGTACTAGTAATACTTCAGTTTCAATTCCCACAATTAATTCAATATCACTATCATGTTTTTCCAAGTCTCATTTTTTGCTTTTAGACACAGGGGCAACAGATCATATTTGTTTTGCTCTGTCTCTTTTCTCTTCTTACAAAAGAATTCACCATATTCATGTCAAGTTACCAAATGGTGAGCAGCTAATGTCACATTTTTCAAGCACAATTAGCCTCATTTATGATCTTTGCCTCACAAATGTCCTTTATATTCTTTCCTTTACTTTCAATCTAATCTCAGTCACTAAATTTACTGCTGCTCTTAATTGCTGCTTGGTGTTTGGCAACAATTATTGTTTCACTCAGGCAATGAAACTCTGGAGGATGATTGGTACAGTTAAGGTTGAGGAAGGCCTATATGTGCTGCATCAAAAGAGTATTAACCAGGTTTCTCAAGTTGCCGGCAACATTGGTTCTCACCCCTTTAGTGTTTGGCATTACAGATTTGGTCATCCATCTACTTCTAGACTCAAAGTTTTGCATTCCAAATGTCCATCTGTACTTGTGGATCATATATCAGATTCCTGTGATATATGTCATTTAGCTAAACAAAAGAGAATACATTTTTCTGTTAGCCAATCCCAAACCACTAGACATTTTGACATTGTACATGTGGACATTTGGGACCCAGTTTCTGCAGTTTCAATAAATGGAGATAAGTATTTTCTTACTTTGGTGGATGACTACAATAGATATACATGGATATATTTGATGCAAAATAAGTTCGAAGTAAAAAAATTATTGCAGAATTTCATTCAAATGGTGGAGGTTCAGTTTGAAACAAGTTTGAAAAAGATAAGAAGTGATAATGGTCCTGAATTTAACATGCCTGAATTCTACCATAGTAAGGAAATTATACATTAAACAACATATGTAGAAACCCCTCAACAGAACGTAATAGTGGAAAGAAAGCACCAACACATCCTTAATGTGGCAAGAGCTCTTTTGTTTCAATCCCATCTCCCTAAATCCTTTTGGTCCTATTGTGTTCTTCATTTAGTTTTCTTTATCAACAAAATTCCAACTCCCATCTTACAAGATAATTCACCTTTTGAGACTTTATTTTTGAAAAATCCAGATTACTTGCAACAGAAAGTCTTTGACTCTCTGTGCTATGCATCTACTCTTATATCAGGGAGGACCAAATTTGATCCAAGAGCCAAGAAATGTGTGTCTTTTGGTTATAAGGATGGCACTTAAGGTTTTGTTGTGATGGATTTGAAGACCAGACATATATTCTTATCCAGAAATGTTACTTTTCAAGAACATGTATTTCCATACTCAGACTTATACATCAATGAGGTTATTATCCACCATGAGCATTCTGATCTTGACTATTCTGATTCTCTTCAATTGCCTAGTTTTGTTGATATTCCTGAGTCTCTTTTTACCACTGAGTCTTCTTCTACTACTGAGTCTCAGTTAGTTCCTGACCCTCATAGTGAATCTTCAATTCCTCTCACAAGAGTCTCTTAAAGGATAAACAAATTACCTACTTATTTACAAGATTATCATTGCAATTTAACATCTTCAAACTTCAATATGTCTCAAGCTCCTAATGTCCTTTATCCTTTATCTTCTGTCATTTCATATGATTCTTTGTCACCATCACACTTGCACTTTACTCTAAGCATTTCTAGTACTACTGAACCCAAAAATTATATAGAAGCTGTTAAATATGAGGAGTGGAGAAAAGCTATAGCTGTTGAGATTTCTGCCTTGCAGCAAAATCAAACATGGTTGTTGGTAGATTTGCCTATAAATAAGAGTCCCATTGGCTGTAAATGGGACTACAAAATTAAACAAAAGGCAGATGGTGGCATTGAAAGGTACAAGGCTAGATTAGTAGCTAAAGGCTACACACAAACTGAGGGCATAGACTATTTTGACACTTTTAGTCCAGTAGCTAAAATGACCATAGTAAGGATCTTATTGGCTTTGGCTTCTATTCATCAATGGCATTTACAGCAGTTAGATGTCAACAATGCATTTTTACATAGAGATTTAAATGATGAGATTTACATGGTTCTTCCACCTGATTTTAAAGCTGATAGTCCAAATAAAGTCTGCAAGTTACAAAAATCTTTATATGGACTTAAACAGGCTAGTAGGTAGTGTTTCTTCAAATTGTCTCAAGCCCTTACTACCTGTGGTTATTGCCAATCCAAAGTTGATTACTCTTTGTTTGTTAAAAGGAATTCAGAATCATTTACAGTCATTTTGGTCTATGTTAATGACTTAATTCTTGCTGGAAATGATTTAGTTGAAATTGACTCGATAAAGCTTTTTTAGATTTTACTTTCAAGATTAAAGACTTAGGCATTCTTAAATTCTTCTTGGGACTTGAAGTTGCTAGGACTAAGGCTGACATATCCTTTTATCAAAGAAAATATGCACTAGAACTTATTTCAGAAACTGGATTTCTTACAAGCAAACCTGCTAAGAGCCCCATGGATCTAGCTTTGAAATTATCAAAAGACAAAGGTGATCCATTGGCAAATGCTTCCTCTTATCGAAAACTTGTTGGCAAACTAATATTTCTAACTACCACCAAACCAGATTTATGCTATGCTACCCATCAGTTAAGTCAGTTCATTTCATCCCAACCACTGATCATCAACAGGCTCTTCGAAGGATATTGAGATATATTAAAGCTTCTCCTAGATAGGGATTATTCTTTCCTTCTATTTCTGCTCTCAAACTTACAACTTTTAATGATTCAGATTGGGAAGGATGTGAGGATACTAGAAGATCTATCACTGGCTATAATTTCTTTCTTGGAAAGTCCCTAATTAGTTGGAAATCTAAGAAACAAAGTGTTGTTTCTTGTTCTTCTTCTGAGGCACAGTATAGAGCACTTGCTGCTACCACCTGTGAACTTCAATGGATTCCTTATCTGTTACAGGATTTTCATGTCACTACTCTTTGCCAACCAACAGTAATTTATTGTGACAATCAATCCGCTCTTCACATAGCAACTAATCTAACATTCCATGATCGCACAAAACATATAGAAATGGATTGTCATGTTGTTAGGGACAAAATTCAACAAGGTATTATCAAGCTTTTACCCGTCCAATTTTCTGACCAACTTGCTGATCTGCATACCAAAGCGCTTGGTATAGTTCCCTTCCAGGGCTTGTTATCCAAGTTGGGAGTGATAGACATTCACTCTCCAGCTTGCGGGGGTGTTATAGAAAAAAAGAAAAAAGGGTAGTTAACTTGTAATACTCTAAATATATGTATCATGTTGGTTAGAATAGCTAATAGGCTGTAATTGTAGCTCAATTTCTTTTATTTTCTTTTTTTCTTGTTCAATAAGAGAGCTGTCAACTCATTATATATAAAGCCTCTTTTAGCAATGAGAAAACAATTAATTCTTCTCTCTATTTGTGATTCGTTGTCTGTTACAGTATTTTATAATTTATTTAATATGACATATGAATGTAAAATGAATTTGGTTTATATAATTAATTTAAACAAATGAAAAGTAATTAACCGGAGATTGAATGTTCTTAAAAGAAAAGGATATTGATTATAATGATTGATGATTCATTCCATCAATAAATAAAGTGATACTTTAACTAATTTCATATTTAAATTTAAATTAATAAATTCTCAGTAAATAAATTAAAAAATAATTTATATTTAGAAAATATTTTCCATATAAAATATTTTTTTAAAAATTATTTTTCATGAAAAATATTTTTTAATAAAATAATTTATTTTTATTATTTAATTTTAATTTAAAAAATAAAATATATTAATAAATTTATATATAAAAATCTTATTATAAATCTCAGAAAAATAATTTATTTTTTTAATTAAAAAAATAATTTCTATTAATTAAATTTTTTGAATATTTCAAATGTTAAAAATATAAAAAATATTTTAAAAAAAAACATTTTCTGTAAAATAAATAAAATCTTAATATAAATAAGAAAGATTTTCGTGATTAAACTTATCAAATTCTAACATTTGTATAATCATTAAGAAAAGTACATATTCATATAAGAAATTACTTTTCAATCATTAATTTTATATAGAAATTGATATATGTTAATTATGCGGCTTGAATTTTAATTTTATATTTTCATGAATTGAACTGTAACTTGATACAAAATTTCGCACTGTGATTTAAAAGAATATTTTTGTGAAGTTTGCAGTGGTAGTAAAACATCCAGGTTAAAGCCAAGAAGAGTATAAATAATTATTTTTCATAGCATGTGTCAAGAAATATGCTATTCTTAATATTTAAGAATTTTAAAAAATTGTATCATATTTTTTTATTATAATATAATTTTATATTTATTTTATTTATGAATATAAATATTATAATAAAATCACGAACTATGTTAAATTTATATATCATCTTCTCTAACTTTAATATTGTCATTGATGAGTGCATATACATTTAATATATATGCATTCTCAAAAAATTAATTCAGCACAATAAGATTGCGGTGGAAATACTACAAAATTTGAAGTACACTTTCAACACCATTTTCGATAAATGGTAATATCATGTTAAATTTACAAGACTCTTTATTATAGGGCAACCACCGAGAATAAAGACTAGGAGACTCGATCCTGATCCGGCGGAACAATGCTTAGGAAAAGCCTTAGCCATCTTGATCAGACGAGGGCTTTGACACTTTGAATATTTATAGCCAAAATAGAGCAACTTGCCTTTTGTTTTCTTTCATTAATAATAATAATAATAAAATCTTTTAAGCACTCTAAAGTTTAATTTTAATTATCCTAAAATGAATTATAAATACTACATCCGTCCATTTTTTACTGTTATTTTTTTAAAATTAATTTATTTAAAAGTTATTTATTATTTTAAGAAAATTAAGAGTATTAGTTGTTTTTTAATTTTATTTCTATTAAATACAATAATTACTTTTATAATATTCTAAAATTTATCTTATTATTTACTTTTTCTCTTAATTATCTTATTTTTTTATTGGTTGATTAATATAGAGAGGATTATTGAGACTAAAATAATTAGGTCAAATAAGAGTGATTAATCAAATTAAGGGTTACAAGCTAATCCTTGTAACTGCGGCTGCCATAGAAAATCCACGTGACGTTGTAATCTTCTTTGACAATAATATATAAGGACTCATCCACAACTACAACTAAATCAGGAATGATAAGATTCACTCACCATATATAAACTCCGTTATCTTTTTTCATGAATTAAGCATTGAAGTTATTCATAAATTTATTTGTTAACATGTGAACCCTACAGCCCCATTTTCTCTTCTGTCCAAAACACAAAAGAGAAATGATTAAGTTGTTGATTGTGCATTTCACTACCATACACCAATTTTGCAAGACAAAAATTAATGAGTAGTTGCAGGATGGTAAGCTTCAAATGTATATTTATTGCAAATGCTTTTTTTTAGAAAAAAAGGCATGTGATGAGGTTGTTAAACGTCAAATTCTAAAATATCCCAGGTTCTCAACTTACCAATTATGCACCAGACCAACACTTTTCACCAATCCACTTATGAAATGAAGAAAAAGAATTGCCATGCTTATTCCTGTTTACGGTAAATTGTTCAACACATTCAATATATGTGTTTTCTCACTCAAGGTCTCCATTTTAAGCTCAGGCAGTGTTGAATTTATGTATAATCATGATTAGTGACAAGGCAGAGGCAATCCTAGTATTTTGTACCATAGTTTTCATTAGCCCAAGTCCTTGTTTTTGCATCTAATGCATACAAATTTCCACCAACCCTAAGTCCTAACTAATAAGATAACATTTAGACCTCCAATTTATTTATTTATTTATTTTGGCCTTTTGTAGAATCGTTGGAGAATAAGATCCTTCTCTCAAATGGGGACAAATATAAACAGATTAAGCCAAGAATAAAAGCAACTACTTAAATCGTCATTTTGCATCTTAAATTTTCCAAACATGAATTATTAAAATCATAACTTTTGACTTATCTTCTCTAATTTATGATTTCTATTGCGAATCCCCATATGCCTCCATTTTTTTTATTCATAATCACAATCAGATTCTAACAACTGGGAATAAAAATCACCCACAACTTGTCCAAACTAAAGAAAAAAATGGTTGTCGGTTCCAATGGAGGACCACTACAACAAAAAAGAATACCAAAAAAATTAGCCGTTGAGTTCATAAATAAACTGAATAACTAGCCGTTGCAATCTTCTATCCTTTGCAGAATAGCCAATAAAGCAGCATACAATAATCAAATAATACTTTCAATGGAAAAAAGGCCTAGAGATTTAAGAATCCATTTTGTAATAATGGTTGAACTGACATTTCTTTCTTCCTAAAAATTATATATATAAAAAAAAAACCACATGCCTAAAAGAATAGACTAAACTTTATTAAATAAATCTCAGCCCATAGCAAAATCGGCAACCCTAAATCCCTTGCCTTGGAGATGCTGCCTCACAATAGACTCACACTTGGAAATTTGCAGTGCCCAAAACCTACATCAAATCACATTAATTAAATAAATAAATAACTTAATTAAATTCTCAAATCAAAATTTAATAAAATAAAAAAAAAAAAAAAAAATAAAAAAAGAGCTTTACTTGGGTCTTTAGCTGTCTGCGTCGCTAGCCCGTTGAAATAACAGGTCCCGCCCAGCTTCTTAAACTGGGCCCAATACGAACTAAACGAGTAGCTCGCGTGCCAAACCAATGAATCCGGTTTGAAACACGATTTTCCCGGTTTGATCTGCTCGCAAGTTTTGTTCCCCTGCGAGCATGCATACGATAACGCATCCCCCAGCGCAGTCTTGTTTGCTCCTTTACCCGCCACGCACCATATCTTTCCTTTATATGGTTCATTGTTTGTCGGTGCCGGTAACGGCTTTGTATACTCTGATTCCGGTGTCTTTCCACTGAGGTCGATCTCGTATACTTGTGAACCGTTAGGGTATAGCAACCCGAAATGCCGCTCCGTGCCAGGACCCGGTTTCTGATTCTCATTATATAATGCGAAGATGAAAGAAGGAATCACAGAGCCGGGCCTGGCTGGAGTGCCAATGGCGGGTTTGGTGGTGAGCTTTTTTACTATGTTGCGGTTGTAAGTGGCAGCATTGTAAATATTGGCTCCGATTTGGTCGAGATCGCCGTTATTGGGCCAACCCGTTTCCGCGATGAAAATCCGGATATCCGGGTACCCGAGCCGTTTCATGGCGAAGACGATAGCATCCAGCATTTGGTCAAAGAGATTGGTGTAAGTGAGGTTGGTGACCGGGTCGGTGTATGTCACATTGGTGGACTCGAGAAGAGCGTAATCGAGATTGATGTCTTTCGAGTTATCGGCCCAGGCGAAATAAGGGTAGACGTCGACGAAGAAGAACGATTTAGTCCGGTTCAAAAACTGCAACATGGGTTTCATTATCGGAGCCGAAATATCTGATCGGAAAGTTCCACTTGAAGGTGGGAAAGACGATTCCAGGACATTCATTGCCGATGGAGTCCCAACTTTAACCTTATGGATTTTGTGGGTTTTCAAGGAACTCTTGATTCGACGCATGGCCGGCACAAGATTGTACCATGTCCCCAGATCAGGGTTAGTGAGGATTTCGTTACCAACAAGGAGATATCGGATTTTTACCTCAGGGTAGAAAGGCACAACATTGGTCTGCACCCATCGATCGGAGAGATATTGGCTTTTGGAGATGTTGGCAATGATTTCGTTGGGTACCATGATAGAGACAACGAAGTCGGTATTCTTGAGGGCATTAAGGATGTCAGGATCCGCATTGTAGATTTTGATTTGTTTGGCTCCGATTGATTTGATAAGCTCCACTGACCTCGTCGGTGATGGAAGGTTATTTCCCAGCCCACCCCAATTTATTCCAACCTTGCTCGAGATCTCAGCACCTGCAAGGAACCAAACAACGTGTATCAGAGAAAAAAGAGGACAAAATGCAGAAAACCCATATCAGAAATTCACGAAATAATATGTAAACTCACTGCAAACGGAAACAACGAGAGCAAAAATGAAGAGAGGAACAAAATCCATCACTGTCATTGCTCTCTTCCTCTAGCTTATTACTCTAATGGTTATGATTTTGGAAGCAGGGAGGGGAGGGCAGCTGAAGAAGAGCAGAGAGTCAGAGACCGACTCTACATCAAAGTCTGGTTTTTAAGTTTTGGAGGGTGAGAGTGAGACTTGGCGCTGTAATATAGGAATAAGGGAATATATCACTTTTCTTACGTTAGGGTCTTTTTTTATAGCCTTTACCTTTGTGAAAAGATAAAGAAAGGAAGAAAGATAAGAGTGATACACACAGAGAGTCGATGAGACGAGAGAGAGAGAAGAGATTATAGAGATAAAGAAGGCTGAATGGGTGGGAGGCTTTTTGGGGAGATGAACTTTAGTTGAATTTATAGGGAGGAATAAGGAGGAGAGTGAAAGGAAAGAGACAGGGGAATGGGGCTGAGCTGGTGAGGTGGCTAAGAAAAGGTATTTGTCTATATTTGCAATTTAGCCGTTGGATTGCTAATGCTCTGTCCCACGTAGTACTGCCTGTGTAGTGTGTGAGAAGCCATAGTTGACACAGCTGTTGCATGGAATCATGGAATGGTGAAATTAATGACTCCTCTGGTCAATCAAGCACTAATACCAATCTAGAGTTATTTGTACATAAAAAAAATAAAGTATTTTCGCACATCCTTCATGTGTAATTATGACTAAAAACTTAATATTTATATGATCTCATACTTTATTTTTAATCTAGTTCATTTATATTTGTATTCAAAGGAAATGGATTTTTTTGTTTTTTTTGTTTTTTTTCTGAAGATGAGATTCATTAAAGTCTTTAATATTAAAATATTACAACACGGCATATAATATGAACATCGTTTTCCTTTCGAGAGAGAAGAAGAAAATCGTTTAAAGAATCTTATTAATGGCTGAGGAACGTGTGCATGGGGGACTTGCATGCTTTGCTTGCTACTATAAATTAACCGTGCACAACTCCAAGATGTTCAGTTCGGATTCCTGGCGCTGCAAATGTGGTTGCTGATTTTCTTGCCACATTGTATCTTTCAGATAGTTCACGTTGTATCTGGCTTCTGGCCCCGCCTCCAGAGCTTCAGGCTCTACATGCAAATGATGTTTGTTCATATACAAATGCAAAACAATTACAGTTAAAAATTACAATATTCGAGTCGGTTTTCTATGATTTGCTTTATTGGTGAATTTATCAAAATCCTAAGTACTGGTATTATCCATAGATCCATGGCTTGAATCAAACAATTATTTTAGTGTGTGAGTTCTTTTCTACTCTTATGTCGATATTTTTTAGGTATTTGATTTATAAATTCTTGTCGTTTCTCAATTTCGTTCCACAATTACTATATATTAAATAAAAATTCTAAGGGATTTGAAATTTAAACTCTTCGAGGAGAAGTTTTCACCAGCATAATAAGAATAGTTCATATCACATAACAACCTATTTTATTTTAATTATAAAGTTAATATATTAAAATAACCATTGGCACGACTAATCTAATTTGGTAAAAAGATTTATAAAAAGGATTGAAAATTCATTAACCTAATAGGGTTTATAATAGTTGAGTAAGTTTGGGTTGAGAGCAAGGTGTCCCTCTCCTTTTATTCTTTTTCTTTTTCTTGCCAATAGTGTCTAACGACCTTTCTACTGTAGGGACGTCTGTCTCTGTCTTTCAGTTCCGTACGTACAGTGGTGTCAGTTCCCCTTACTCATGTCAGGCGGCCATTTAATTTCTCTCAGAGCGCGTGCAAGAAGGTCTGCGAAAAGACCGGACCTGTTGCCCATCCTTGGGTCCCATCACGGGGCTGATTTCAACACAGCAGGTTTTGGGCTCGAAAGTGGCCCAGGTCGGCTGATGTCTTCAAATCCGGTCCATTGCTGCGGGCAAGCCTTCCTTGAGGCGCTCTGGATTCTGGGCCGACCTACACTATCATGAGCTCTGGCCGACCTACACTATCATGGGCTCTGGCCTGACATGGGAGGGGAAGAGACCCGGCGGTTATCAAAAAGTATAAAAAATTAGTAAAGTTTTTAATTTGTGTCGTCTTGTTGGCTTATTATAATATATTTTATTTTTAAAAAAATATAAAAAAATTAAGTAATTTTATTAATTTTTTATTTTAAAATTTATAATTTAATTTATGTAAAAATAGTATTTATAATATTGCGAGATTAACAAAGTTTTTCCTTTTTTCTTTTGTTTGGAAGATGGGAAAGTATATACGGAAAGAAAAAAGCATATGAAAGAAAGAAGTTATCTCCGTAGGGATAATAGTCGATTCTGGTCCTGCCAGGATTAAGTCCGAATGCTTTGCCAACTCAAAAATGTTGGTCATCTATAGAATCTGTTTAAATGTCTACAAAACAAACGATAGAATTAAATTCATAGTTGGAATACTAAATCCTGACCCTTGTTCTGAAGGAACGTATTTTGGAATTTTGCAGAGAGAAAATAGACAACCTGCGTGTTCTCGGGTTTGCTATTTGTTTTAATATTCTTACATTTATGTTTAAGAAATAATAGTAAGGAAAAGTTCAATTGGAAAGATACCAGTGTTTACTTTCAGACGTAAGAAAGTAAAGCAAAGCAAGGACATGTTTCCAAAAGGGAAGTAAACACGTGGAGACAATTGCCCTCTCCATTAAGCAATGTAAATTGTAGTTTCTGCTAGAGAAATTGCAGGAATACTACAATTGATTTTTTTGTTTGTTTGTTTTAATCTGATGTTTCTGTGTTTCTTTTCACTCACTAAAAGACTAACTCTCAATAATGTCTTATTTGATGTGCTATGAACAATAACGAATACAGAAATTTGAGTAGGAATTTGATTTAAATAAATAATAAAAAAATAAAATACATGAAATAATTATATATTCAGAAGAATATTTGTATAAAAGTTAATAATAATATAATAAAATTATAATGATTTTTATCCATTATTCATTGATTAAAATTTAAATATTTAACATATTATCTATTAAATTTATATTTTCTAGATTTAATTTTATAATTTAAATAGTCTATAAAATCTATTAAATAATTAAATATTACTCATAAAATAATTTTATTGTTAAAAAAAATAAAATTTAATATTTAAATTTAGATAATTTAATGTATAATTTTAATCATATAAATTAACTCTCAACTAAATAAAATAAATAAAAAAATTATCACTTTTAAAATATATTTGATACGGAATTAACAAAATAAGTTTAATAATTAAATTTTATATGATAATATAAGCTAAAAATACATATATTTAATATGGGAAAAATTTTACTGTTTGGAACATTGAAATCTTGAAGATGAGAAAGAAAATATTTTAGATTCAAAAATAATGGAAAACGGGATGAATTAAATATTATAATATAGCTAAAAATACATAAATTAAATAGTATAAATATTAAAATCCAAAAATTTATTTGATAAAAGGAATAAAAAATTTAAATTTACAAAGTATAAAATATTTTAATTGGTTAATTTTAAAATAATAACTAATTAATAAATTTTTTAAATCTACAGGAATTTAATGATAATTTTTCATATTTTAAAATAAAATTATCTAAATACTTGCTAAAGAATTCGAAAATTTTTAGAGGGCCAGCAGCTCCGCCAGTGGTTATGGATGTCCCTACTGCACCTCTTTCTTGTTAGTATTTACAAAAATTTTTGCAACATGAATTCGTGTGCTTTTTGCTGGATAACACAGCTTCTACCATTTATGCCTTTAATTCATGGTGTTATGACTCAGCACCACGTATCATTAAAGTGAGCCACATTTCATTCAAAATTAAGCTGTTGAAACTTAGATATACATCGTCTGGATCAGGTTTGACACTCGGGCACACAATATGACACTTAGGCATAGTAGTGTAACGTTTGGACATATGACAGTCGGATGTATTACTCGGGTGTTAAACTTATAATTAGTGATTTGATATATGGTTAGCTGCTGATAATTAATAAACCTTATATTAATATGATAATATTCATTAGTTTCTAGATTTACAACAACAATCATCTCTTTGTATTATATAATAAAAACTTGGCATATCTCTGTAATACTTGTCAAACTCTTTATATTAATTCTCTTTTTTTTAAATTAAATTTTTTATTAATTTAAGTGTTAGATCGACTGTCACTAGACACCATCTATTTCACCTAATTATTATCACTCATTGTCATATAGACAACTTATTTCTAGACTACATCACCTAGAATTCCTTTCCTCCCAAGGCAACAACATGGTCAATCACTACAAAGAAATCTCTAAATTGATCACTAAGATTTTAAGTTTGAGCTTAGATTTGTAATATGAACTAAATGCAATCTCTTTCACTACTTCTTATCCCATCTAGATTACTAAAAGAAATTGTGACCTTTTTATAACTAATATTGTTTGCACCCTATTTTTTCGAGTATGAACATGACATGTAAAATAAAAAAAAATATAGGGTAGATTAATTTGGCAACTTCTCTAATATTTAAGTCAGTATAATTGAATTAATTATTGAGAAAATATTATGGAGATTGTGAGCTACTTATATAGCGTATTAAATAGAGTTGTATTTAGCTTAGAATGTGGAATCCTACATAAGATAGGATAAAGAATTCTAGATAAGATATTATATAGAATCCTATAGAATAAGGATCATATTCTGATATGCATAATACATTGTTGTGATTAGAATTCTACTATTTTATTAGGAGTTTGCCGTGAATTGGATTATTGAAATCCGAATTTAATATATTTTAATATTAATCTACATCAGTAGTCCACCCTTTAATTTTCAAATTTTTAGATTCGATACTAGATGGTTTCCTTTAAGAAATTTGTTGCCTTCCGTCGCCTCGTGGGACTCTGATAATGATTTGCATTAATTTTTTCTTGATGAACTTGTCGCATTGTGAGATTCTTTTCCCATTGACGAACTTGTTGCTTGTGAGATTCTTTTTCTTTTGATAAACTTATTGTCTTGTGGGATTCATTGATGAACTTATCGCCTTGTGGGATTCATTGATGAGCTTATCGCCTTGTAGGATTATTCTTCTTCCCTTAGTGAACTTATTGCCTTATGGGATTTTTCTTTCCTTGATGAACTTGTTACCTTGTAGAATTCTTCTTCCCTTGATGAACTTGTTGTCTTGTGGGATTTTTCTTCTTCTCTTGACGAACTTTTCACTTGTGAGATTCTTCTTCTCTCGATGACCTTATCGCCTTGTGAGATTCTCTTCCCTTGATGAACTTATGGTCGCCCTGTGGGATTTTTTTCTCTTTACGAACTTATCACCTTATGAGATTCTTCTTCTTTTGATGAACTTTCTACCTTGCGAGATTCTAGTAATGGGTTGCTTTGAATTTAAAATCCACTGAAATGGGTGGAAAATAAAGTGGGCATAAAACTTTTAATTTGTAGAATGTACCATTACTTAGTTGTTCCTCTTTTATAGGTGACATAACCTTTTGAAACTCATGTGTAAAATTAATTTCTGGACAAAATATTCTTGTAAAATTCCTTAGTACTTATTAGGAATTATGATATAACATTTATAAAAATTTAATTTGTATGAGATGACCCATAATGTCACGTGATCTTAAGTTAATACAGAGTTTAAGTAAACAAATATAAAAAGAAAAAGTAATTATTACTTACTACTAATTTTCAGGCACATAGAATTACTTAATTGATGTGTTTCAACGTTGACAACTTGCCAATAAAATAATCGGTAATTTTTCTTTTTTTTTTTTGAAAAGAAACTTAATTAATAACTAATAATGATAGACTTTCATGCTCAATGAGAGTTGAAGAGACACTTTGATACTAAAAAATAATATTGCATTAAAATATTTATGCATGTCATTAGCGATAGATTTTTTGTTGGTTTAGCAATTGATATTTACTATCACAAAGTCCATCGCTTTGATTTAGTGACCAAATTTCAATTGTAAAAATTTTGTGATGGATATGATTAAAATCGGCATAAATTTATTGTATAATTTTTTTGTGTTCTTTTGTCATAGAAGTGCACATCTAATGAGGTGTTAAATTGGTACAAATTAGTTGTGAAAACTTTTTGCGATGAAACAATATCCGTTAATGATGAAAAATTTTCATTTCATAAGTTTAGATTTCTAAAAAAGCATGAGAGATATAAATTTGTTGTAAAAGATTTTTCATACAGACAAAACCTTCTAGCGACGAAATTTTTCGTCGCAGAAGTCAATAATATGAGAAATATGCAAATTTATTGTAAAACATTTTTGCGACGGAATAAAACCCTTGAGGACGGAAATTTTCTGTCGCGGAAGCTTAAGTTTAAAAATAGTGTGAGAAATACAAATTTACCGTGGACGTTTTTGTGATGGAACAAACTTTTTAGCGACAGAATTATTTTGTCGCAGAAGTCCATATTTCTACATGTTTGTTAGTCTACTTTAAATATATATATATATATATATATATATATATATATATATAAAGAAGATAACTTTTGTATCGATTTCAAACGCAATGCTTGTATCATATTTCTTCGGATATAGATTTACAAAATAAGAGAAAATACCAGGTAGATGGATTTGATAATCTCATAATTGAATTAACTATCGAGAGAATAATATACTTGATTATGGAGGTTTTGAGTTTTTTATATAGTGTATTAAATAGAGTTATATCTAGTATAAAATGTGAAATCTTATATAAGATAGAATAAAAAATTTTAGATAAGTTAAGATATAAAATATTATGAGATAAAAATAATATTTTAATATAAATAGTATTGTGATTATAATTCTATTATTAGGAGATTAATATGATGTGAATTATTAAGATCCGAATTTAATATATTTAAATATTGATCTAAATCAATACCCTATTAACTCCTTTAAACTGGGTTTAAAATTGGATTGGGCTTCTAGAGAGAAGAACATTTCATTAACAGCCTACAATAAGCAGCTCCATTGGCCAAAAGTTGGCAGCAGTGAAGATTTAAGAAGTTGCCCATGTTTGTTCGCATGTCTCTATGGACCATTTTGTGGTGAAGAGACATCTTTACAAGGTAGAAATTATCAAACTATAAAACAAAATTAAAGAAACAAGTAGATAAAGATTTTGAAGGTTCAGCGCACAGACAGAGCTGCTTTATTTCGATGCAACTGGTTTATTTTCTTCAGAGCTTTGATTGTCTTTTCTCTTCCTCTTCCTATGTTTGCTAGCATCTTCTTTATGGGTTCTAGGGTAACTTCAACATACTGTTCTCCTAAATTTCCTCTGTCTGCAGCTCCTCAATTGTCCAATTCTTCATGATTCAGAAAGAGGCGCTAACAATAATGTTCCCAAGTTATTCTTCGAACTTGAGACGAGGATAGTTTTCATGTAGGGAAATTATTATGCATATCCGATCTACCATGGATGTTATTTTGTTTAGATGTAAATGTAGTTTTGGCAGCCGACAAGCCGGGGAGCATAGCTGCTCCAAAAATGCCAAGCAGCGATCCAATCTGGTTTGCTTTGCAAACTGAAAATATATTATCCAATTCAAATCTGAACAAGCTACATTGCTAGGCCCAACCCCAGTGGAAATAAACTGGTCTAGCCCATGGATTGGCCCAGTCATCAACCCATCAAGATTTCCTTATATCTTGCTGAAATTATACCATTTTCCGGCTCTCCTCTGCTCTTCTGATTGGAGACTGGGACTGTAACTTCCCCGATTCATATATTTGCTCCGTGTTCTACCTGTCTTTCTCCGACCAATTTCTCTGATGATGTTTCTAAGCTTACGGCAACTGTGCACCTCTATATCCAAAAGGCACAAACTTTCATTTTATGCGTTCTCACCTCTCGCTTCTCATCCTCGAATGACGAATTCTTCAGTCTTTCTCCGCCCTTTGTCCTCCTTACCCTCTGCCAATAACACTCAATCGCCGCCGACAGAAGACAGTGAGCTTCAAATCCCTCCAATCCGAAGAACACGAACCCGAACACCGCTCGAGACCCAATTTGAAACATGGACGGAAAATCTCAAACCCGGGTTCACCCCTACTGATGTCGATGCCGCCCTTCGTGCCCAATCAGATCCTGATCTTGCGCTCGACATCTTCCGCTGGACTGCGCAGCAGCGAAATTACAAGCACAACCATGTCACCTATCTCACAATGATCAAAACCCTCATCGATGGTAGGCGATACCGCCACGCAGAAACTCTAGTGGAAGAGGTACTAGCCGGCGCTTGTGATGTGAGTGTTCCTCTATACAATTCCATGATTCGTTTCTGTTGCAATCGTAAGTTCCTGTTTAACCGTGCTTTTGATGTGTATAAAAAAATGTTGAAGTCGGATGATTGTAAGCCCACGCTTGAAACCTATACGTTGTTGTTGAATTCGCTGCTTAGAAGATTTAACAAGTTAAATGTTTGCTATGTCTATTTACATGCTGTTAAGTCTCTGACAAAGCAAATGAAGGCGTCTGGTGTGATACCAGACACTTTTGTTTTGAATATGATCATTAAGGCTTATGCAACATGCCGAGAGGTTGATGAGGCTATTAGAGTTTTTCGCGAAATGGGTTTGTATGGATGCTACCCAAATGCATATTCGTATAGTTATATAGTGAAGGGGTTGTGTGAGAAGGGGAGAGTAGGGCAGGGTTTAGGGTTTTATAAAGAAATGAAGGGTAAACTATTGGTGCCCAGTGGGAGTACTTTCATGATTTTGATTTGTAGTCTTGCAATAGAAGGGAGGTTTGAGGAAGCAACTGAAGTGGTTTTTTATATGTTGGGGCAGTCAAAAACACCGGATTTGTTGACATACAAGACTCTTTTGGAAGGGTTGTGTAGGGAAGGGAAGAGTGATGAAGCTTTTGAGCTACTTGAGGAATGCAGAAAGAAGGATAGATTGATGAGCCAGAAGACTTACAAAACTTTATTGAATTCGTTGCATTTTCTCAATCAAGAGTAGATTTCATGCTCACTTAGGTGATTATATTCAAATTTTTGGTAACTCTATTTTCGTAAAACTGTAACAGAAAGCAATGTGCTAAGATGCTGTTAAATCAGAGGCTAAATGTATAGATTCAGCTGAACTATCCAGGCAATATGAATGCTAGACTCAGACTGTACTCTGAATGTGCCACAATCGCAGTTGTTGTTAATGGTACTGTTCTGACATGGGGGCTGGCAGTGTTGTAACGTGGTGCTACATGGAGATGGAGCTGTCACTAGTGTAAAATGGGGTGGCTGCTTGGCTATTGTATCAGGCTATCAAACTTTTATGGTTTAGTTACACCACTCGCCTAACGTCAAGTTGAAGATGCATGTAAACTGCTTGTGGATGTGGATGGTAACATTGTGATCGGGCTTATCATTCTAGGACCAGGGTGTTTCTTTGTGTCCTTAGGATAATCTGAAATATTTGAGTGGATGATGATCTGGGACCTGCTCTGGTTTATCTGACCTAGCAATCATATATCTTGGAGCATGAGTACTTGCAATTAATGATATTTCAGGAAGGTTTAGGTATCAGATTCTTATTGTCAGTGATGTTTCAGGAAGATTTAATTGGGTTAAAAAGTTTTGGTTGAGGGCAAAGTTTGTGCTGAAATGATCGTGGTCCATGGATACCATTTGAAAGGGCGAGAGGAAATATTGATCTACATCTGCATTTTAATTTCTCAGTCATCACCTATGATCTATGTTTTCATAAAGATCGAGGAGATGTGTTACGAGCATTAACCGAACCAATCACCGGACAGGCTGATATTAGCATTACAGAAATTTCAATGATGTCCAGATGCTGACAGATCTACGTTCTTTAGTTATTATGTATTTTTGCAGACTATTACCAATATTTGTGCTTATTCCATATTCTTTGTATGATGGATAATGGTTGTAGTCATTACAATTCTATCATCAGTACTATAAAGATTTTCTCATCTGCAATGGTAAAGAAAGCGGATTTCAGCAGTAGCATTTCATAAACTCTGCTTCAGAGTGGTTGTCCATGTGCACATCATAAAATCCTTGTTTGAAGGAGTTATTATCACACAATTTTAGGTTATCTGCCCTTAAGAAAGCTTGTTCCCAGCTTATACTGTTTACCCAATTTCTTTCCTCTTCTTGATGGAAAGACATATAGAAGCAAGAATGTGATGTGACAAATCTATTAACTCGTTCTTCTCTAGAAGGAGAAAGAGGAAAAACTGAGAGAGAGAAAAGAGTTAAAACCCATGCCACAGGATTTGGCTGAATCTTATTAATATGGATTTGATGGGACATGTTTGAATTTGAAAAATTTATAATCCTGATGAGTGCCTGGTTTTGAGTTTTATATATTGTTTATATATTATTTGATCTCGTTTTGCATAAATAATTAATTTAATATAAAATATATATTGTAATAATATTTTTAAGTTTTTTATATATTTTTATTTAAAAATTAGTATTTAATTTTTAGGAATATTATTTTTAAAAATAAAAATTATTAATAAAGTATATTCTTTTAGATTATTAATTAAAATATGTAAAATTAAAAAAATCATAATATTATTTAAATTATAATAATCAGATTTAAAATTAATTTATTTAATTTAAAATTAATTTTAATATATTAATAATATTAACTGATTTTAGGTATATTGATTTTTATAGACACTAGGTTTGGATCGGATTTAATAAATTGAAAATAATTAATTTTGAAAAAAAATTAATTTGAATTAAATTGATTTGATTTGGTTTAATTTAATTTGGTTAGTTGAATTTTTTAATAAATTTTTTATTTTTAAAATTTTATTTTTAATATTTTAAAATTTAATTAAAATATTTTAATTATAATTATAATATAATCTCCATATTATTAAAAAAAATGTTATTATCCATAATTTGCTTTTTTTTTATTTTTTTATTAAAAAAAGTTAAATAAGTATATTTTGAGATTTTAATATTACTTAAAAAAAAGGTAAAATTTAATCATAATTACAAATAAGTTAGAGTCAATTTAAACAATAGAAGTAGCGAGAGAAACAGTTTATTTCTTTCTGTTTAATAGTGAATTTACTTTTTCAATCATAAATACTCTATTATGGGTATGAAGTGTACTATGATTTTTATATATCCTTTTTTAATTATTTTAAATTATTATTTATTTATTTTATATTATAGTAATATATAAATAAATTATTATAACATTATTTAATTTTATTATTTTTAAAATAATTCTTATTAATAATTATTTTTAAATGAATATTTAAAATATCTTTTAATATTTAATAAATTTTAATATCTTAAAAATAGTATAATTAAAAAATATTTTTAATATAAATAAAAAAATAAAATGGATAAAAAGTATGAAATAAAAAATAATATTTTATTATTAAAAAAATATTATATTAAAACTGTATTTATTTTTACAAAATAATTTTTATTTAGAAAATATTTTTATAAAAAAATATTTGTCAACATGATAATTTAATTTTTATTTTTATTTTTAATTTAAAAATAAATATATTTATAAATTTATATGTAGGTGCTTAATAAAATTCTTGAGAAAAATGACTTATTTTATCAAAAAATAAATTTATTTTATCAATTAAAAAATTAATTAAGAAAATAAAAATTTTTGAATGTCCCATAAATAAAATTGAATTTATTTCAGCATAATGAAAAGTACAAATACCTAATTGGTCTTATTTCCAAATATTAAAACATATTTAATAAAATATGGCTCGGTCCATGAAAGCGGCGTAGGCTTAGGCCATGGATTCAGGCACTATAACGATTTCTAATTCTGCCCTGTAACTGTCCTACTTTAGTCCTTCCATCTCTCTCTCTCACACACTAGACTTGATCCCGAATCTTTGCAAAGATGAATGTCAGCTGCGCTTCGAGAGCGGCCTTGATTTTCCACCTGCTGGTTCTGTTTGCCTTGGGTAATTGTCTACTAATTCTCATTACTTCTCATCATTCCAAGAAATCTATTCATTTTCATCCATTTCTTTTTTCTTTTCCTTAACGGGTTCGATTCATCTATTTTGTCAGCTTCGGCGAAGAAATCAGGCGATGTATCTGAGTTGCAGATCGGCGTAAAGGTAATTAGCTGATGTATTTCTTTCTTTAAATTTTTGGGTCTATCTTTCCTTTCCACTTTCGTTCTCTTTTCCAGGAGCTCAATTGAGAATTGCCTCTCATTTTTTTAAGTTTTTGTGTTTGGTTAATGATGCGGTGATTTGGCCCTTTTTTTTAGTTTGCGACCCCTTTTTTTCAAGTTTTCAACAGAAGATCCTGAATCCTATGAGTCATTTTCACAATTTTAATTTTTTCAATGCAATGATTCTATGGATTTATGGTGGATGCTTAATTGCCTAATTGTCTTGCTACTATAACTACGCATTTAGTTAGGATTTGGGTGTTTGTTTTGTTTGTTGTGGACTCTAGGCGATCATTAGGTTTTGGATTAGACTTCAGTTTTCTATTTTATTTCCTTGGTTCATAAAATTAACTCCAGTATATTTGCTGCATTTCATGATAGTTATTTTTGTTGCTTACACATTTCTACTCTCTGTCTTTCCCATGCAGCATAAGCCTGAATCTTGTGAAATCCAGGCCCATAAGGGAGATAGAATCAAAGTACACTATCGGGTAAGTGTAAATTGCTGCTTTGTTTGGATTTGGGTACTTGTATCTTTAATTTTTGCAATGTATGTCTCTGTTATTCCTAAGTATTACCTTTATTTATTAGTTGATCCATATATTTTTTAAATTACATTAACCGTGTCTCTTAACTTTGATATTGTCTACCCTTTACTCGTGCCGTCCAAATTTCCAATTCTGTGCAATTAGTCAATCTTGAGGAAGGTACCTTAGGTGCCTTCTCATGTCATCCCCATCTCTCTCTTTCCCTCTATTCTCCCCTGTATATATTCCTCTATCTCGCTCTCTTGTCATTCTCCCCAACTAGCTTTCCATTTCTTATCATTCATGCTAACTTTCTCTTTCTCCATTTATATCTCACAGTTTTAGCCTACTATGCCTCCTCCTCAACATGCTCACACCGAAGTTCTCTCGGTACACTCCAAACCCCCTCCATTTTCTCTTGTTCTTTTCATTTCTTTGTCAATCCCAATTTTGACATATTTCCCATCTGCTCCTACCAATCAATTCTAATGCTAGATAAGGAACACCTTTTTTCTTTTCTTTTAGGATAACCTTCAACTATGGTGCTTTTGGCCGACAGATCAAGGAAAAGTTTTGCTTGTTGTCTAATAGTTGATTTCAAGTGCATGGCTTTTCACTTGACCACCTTTTGCTTCATCATTCAGTTACTTTAAGAAGTGAAATGAAAGAGCCTTTGGTTTCTCCTCTCCTTCTCTTGTTCACAATGTAAATGAAGCTCATTTCTTGACATTGCAAGTGCGCTTTTTAATATTCAATTGGCCAATTGGCTGAAAAAGGCCCAATGTTGACATCATTTTGCATTTTAATCCAAACGTTTAAATTTTGGATAAATTGGCTCAACGTTTGCATTAGAGTATAATATTTTATCAATTTTCACAATCAAAATTAAAGATAAGCAATTCAATTGTTAAATATACAGTCTGTAGTTTCAACTGTGATAAATTTTGTTTACAACAATAATTATGAATATTTTGTAGCAGATATGTTATTTAATTCAAAATAACAATATATATAAAATAATTAAAAATATATATATGTTATAAAATGTTCATAAATGTTGCTGCAAAATAAAATCTATCTACTATTGAAGCTATGGACTACATATACCAGTTAGATTATTATTATTTTTAAGAATTAAATACATCAGTTAATTATAGTTAAGTATGAGTTAATATTATTTTTATATGTGAAACTAATTTATATTTAAAAGATAATAAAATATTACATTTGGCATGCCATTTGGACTCGCATTTTAATTTTTAAAAATTAGCCAAAATTACACCCAAATGTAAACATTGGGACAATTCATTCAAAATTTAAACATTTGGATTAAAATGCAAAATGATGTAAACGATGGGCCTTTTTCAGTCAATTGGCCTATTCAATTTGATATTTTATGCTTTCTTTATCTAATGATCTTATGGGAAATTGCTCTAGTGGAGACACAGTTACTCCAGACTGTTCAAATTTTTTGAGTTTTCTGGCCTCTGTAGAAGCTAGGATATTGCAGTACTTTCATCTACTGATTCAAGCTTTTCCGCTGGGGTGGGTTTGACAGAGGGAGAGGGTGAGGTGGGTTCAGGAGAGGGATGGGTATGCTGTCTCCATCAATGTGGGTGAGTCAGTGTGTTGAGCAGAAGTTTGGTGGAACATAGAAAAGAGAAGCATTGAGAGGAAGAGGAGGATCTCAAGAGAGGAGGAGAAGATGAGTGAGGAGAGAGATGTGACTTGAGAGAGAGAGACAAAATGCAAGCAAAGGTAAAAGGAGGAGATTGCAATACCTTTGATATTTTGACAGAGGAAAATTTGGTCTTTTTGCGATAGCCCAATAGCAAATATTTGAGGATTTGGATGGAAGGACTAAATAGTATACAAATCAAAAGTGTGGGATATGTTAATGTAATTGTACAAATATAGGAAAAACTAATAAATAATGGCAATATGCTAGGCACGTCATAGTAAGTTTCCCTTCTGAAAAAATGATGAATTACTCTGTAAAAACTATATCTTGAATTTATATAGGAGCAGCACACCATAGGATTAAATTTGGCCACTTAGCCTGGCATGTCTATATTGTTTGTAAAATTTCTGGAATTTAACTATTCAATACCAAAGTTTGATCACTATATTCTTTGCAACTGAAATTCATTTTAGGTTAAAGGGCTTTGGCAATTGGCGAAATACATTCATTTATGCTTTTTTTCTTAACGCAAACATGCAAATAGCTGGAATGTTATTAAAGTATTCTGATGTCATTTTTAAAGAGAGCATTTGCAGTATTAGAAATAATAGGCCTTGCTGATTCACAGTACAGTCAATATATTCTTCATTGTATCTGCAATGTGCAAATGGCTGTTTTGGTCTCTGACAATTAGCCTGGAACATTATGCATTGTCAGCTAAGATTGAAGACTATTTGGTTTAACTGTACACTTAAGTGCAAATTTGTTCTCTGTGCTTCATTTTCCCTTATTATTCATGTTTACATCTTATACTCTGTCCTTAGTCCTTGTTCTTGGTATAAACAAGTTTCATATCGATTTTTTGGTTTATATCATATTTTGTTATGCATTTACAGGGAAAACTCACAGATGGAACTGTTTTTGATTCCAGCTTTGAGAGGGGCAATCCATTTGAATTTGAACTTGGAAGTGGTGAAGTTATCAAAGGTTTCTGAAATACTAACAACTTTTCGCTGCTTTCATTTGCTCTTGATTTCTTTATCTATGTATAAGGATATTCTAACCAGATTTCTGGTAACAGCCCATTACCTAATTATGGTCTCTTCGAAATGGTGCTGTCAAAAGACTATTGACACTTGAGATATTTTCTTCTTGCAGGTTGGGACCAAGGACTTTTAGGAATGTGTGTAGGCGAGAAGCGAAAGTTGAAAATACCTGCAAAACTTGGTTATGGGGATCCGGGATCCCCACCTGTGATTCCTAGTAATACATTTTACCGTAACTTTGTCTATTCTTACTTCTTAGGCAATCTAGTTAGTGTTTCAGAGGTATCTTTAAAATTCTTTATTAAAAATGAGGATTACACAAGTCTGCTTGATAATCTCCTCGATAAGTATGATAGTGTAGCCTGCATATATGAAGACTAGATGTATTTGTTTCTGCTTTTTGTAACCATCATATCGGACAAACGGACAAAGTACCCATTAACTTGCTACTCTCTTAAAATGCCGAATTTTAGATCTTGGATTTTGTACTCATTAAATCATTGATTTGTGATGTTTTCGCTTCTATTTGTAGTAGTAGTTGGAGGAAACTTGTCTAATTCTACACTATTATTGCTTATAGATGTTAAATTATGTTGTATGTTATTTTAGTATCATAAATCTTAAACTGCATTTGGAAACTGTTAGTTCCATTTGTTTGCTTACATTGCTTGTCTTTTAAAAAACAATCCTGTCTGATACATCTGAGGCACATTCCCATATGAAGTGATACATGGTTCTTTGACATTTGCAGGTGGAGCAACACTAATATTTGACACAGAGCTTGTCGCAGTGAATGGAAAACCATCAAGCGGAGGGGAAGCAAATGATAGTGAGCTATAGTCACTAGCCAGAGCAGCTGTTTCTTTTTATTTGTTATATTTTTCCCGGTCAGTAAAAAATTGTTCAATATTTTATTTAAAATAACTGCTTTTTTGGCGATGTGAACTAGGTTTTAGTTGGTTGATCAGATTTTGTCATGAAGTTTAGAACTGAATAGATGGCGTTTAGCCATTTTACCTGGTTTACCTTCTTTAAAGAAGAGGTGAAGATGCTGGAACCAGCCGAATATGAAGTTTTTAGCTTTAGACAGCATCTGCCAGTGCCTTTTTTTAATGGACTGGAACCTATGGAAGTAGTTATTATAATCTCATTATCCTTCAACTACTCTTGCCTTCTAATCAACTTAATCAAACCAAAATAAAAATGAATGAATTATCATTTGGAAAAATTACTTTATGTTAAAATTAATAAATATGCTGCTCTATTTCTAAAACTCAATGTTTTAGCATTATATTTCGTAGGAGTGGCAATTTGAACTGGTGGATCGTGTTGTTGACAATACGAATTCGGTACGAATACGATTAAAGATTCATAATTTAATAAATATATTTTTAATATTTATAAAATGATATATTATATGAAATTTATGTATTTATTTTAACATTCATAATTTAATAAATATATTAAAATATAAAAAGTTAGCATTAAAGAAAGTGAGATTTCATATTTAGCAAATTAATATTTTAACAAAAAATTTAGAAGACAATATAATATTTACTTTATTATAAATTAAATAAATTTTAATAAATAAAATAGAAGCTAACTATAAGAAAAATAAATATTTATATTAAATTATATATTTTTTAATAATATAATTATAAGTTAGCAAAGTGATATAAATAATAAAACGTGTCATAAACGTGTTAAATTGAATTAGTGAGCTTTAAACCCATAATATGATACAAGTCATGAATAGGTTAATAGATCGATACGATTTTCGTATAGTGAGCCAATTCACAAGTTAAATCTATAATATGATATGAATAAATCAATAGATCGATACGATTTTTGTATAATGAGCCAATTCACAAGTTAAATCCATGATATGATATGAATAGGTCAATCGATACGAATTTAATACGAAAACAAATAAGTTTAATTTTAATTTTTTATTTTTTTATTATTTTCATATTTATTCACAATAATTGATATACTTAAATTATTTTGACTCTAAAATTAAACGGCTCTTTGTAAAATATTCATTTTAATTTGATAAAATTTGAATATAGGTTTTTTTTTTAAAAAATAATTTTATATATTAACACTATTAAACAAGAGAACTTCAACTAGAAATAATGGAGAACAATACTACAATCATATGAGCCAATACTACAATCATATGAGCCACATAGAAACAGAGGCTCTAACAAGAGTACGAGCATTTTGATTCGTACACTTCCTAACATAAGAGATAGATACAACTTGAATCTCGTGTAACAAAGCTTTGATACCTTCTACTATACTACCAACATAAGAACAATCTATAATAGGAGCGTTAATAAGCTGAACAATATGAAGAGCATAAGATATCAGTAAAACGGAACCATAACGACCATCTTAAGCCAACTCAATGCTTCCTTAATTGTCATAGCCTTAGCAACAGTAACATGATAGATACCCGTACAAAATTGCATATTATCTCCCAAGAAAGTTCCTACATTATCCCTAATTAACCAACCCAAACCACACTCAGAAACTCCAGCAACGACGAAGGCATCTATATTACATTTAATGAGTAATGGAGGAGGGGGACATTTTACCACAACATTATCATGCACCGAAGGAGGTTGCAATCATTCCCCACGATGAGCATTATCCCAACCATGTAAGTTTATCAATGCATGAGAGCAAAGGTGAGTTGGTAGGCGAAGACCTGTGATGCCAAAAAAGTAGAAAAATTGCTCCAATTAAAATGGTCAAGTTACATCCAGTATTGCGGTGCAAACGGACGATGAAGAAAAACATGAACAGCCTCCTCCATATTATTTTACTGATGCTATATAAGAATTTCTTAAAATAAGTCGTGAGTTGTTACCATAAAATGGGATCACATGACAAGGTTTGATAAGCTGATAAGTGATTTTGCCCGTAGAAAGGAAAACTCAGACGACTAACTCCTAATTAAGATTCAGATGACCATCATACTCGGAACCAAGAGAAAAGACCTAGCCTTAGGGTAGATCGATTTCAAGTCAGACAGACTCGCATTCTCAAATGTCAAAGCCAGTCTCTATAAGGAAGTTATTATTTAACGGTTACAATCCAACAGGTCTTTTTTACGCCTGCGATCACGGGATTTTCGGTCTATTAACCGGTGAAGATCCTTTACCCACAAACCGGCCACATCATTACCGGATTATCAGAAAATACTATATTTATCTCCACCTTTTTACAGTATAAAAAGGAAACAATGGGGTAAAGGTACACTATTCTCTCATACCAATACTTTGAATTCTCAGCAATTCCTTACTCCCGCCTTATTTTTCAGTTTACTGACTTGAGCGTGCATTGGAGTGACTGCTGTCGGCGCCAACCACCTCACTTTCTCTATCTTACAGGTCTAGCTAATCACAACACAACTCCAGTCCAGCCACGTCGTAATCTTAGTTCCAACATCATTAGTTCCGTTACCGGGAAAATTCATTGAATTCTCTCTATTCATTTGGATTAAAAAATGATCTCTTATCCTATTTCTCTTAAAAAGAAATCTCACCTTTCCCTCCTGACATGGTCGAAATCTTGCAGGCTGCTGCTAAGGGTATTACCAATGAGGATGCCACTATTTCTTCCATCCATGGCAGTGGACAAAATGCTCCCTTAATGGTCAATGAAATAGATCTCAACAATCTGAACATTGAGTAGATGCTCCAGCATGTTAGAAGGTTGCAGGTTAATTTCGAGCACAAAGCTCGGGAAGTGGCATTGCTCATGGCTCCCAGTGGAAGGAAGGAAGTCACCTTGACATCTCAAGGCCTGGGATAAGGGCAATCCAGATGCGGTCCAAAGGGAATGACAAGTTCAAGGAAGATAAGTCATCAGATAATGCGCCAAAAGAAGACGGTAGAAAGCTAGTATAGGATGCTCCAAAGCACCAGGAAGGGCAGGAAGAGGACAAAAGAACGAGCCAAAAAAACAAGGATACAAAAAAGAACACGAAGGTTACCCAGTCTCCCAAGGAAGGGATGATCAAAGTAAGTATAAGAGTTGTAACACCCGGCTAGAGTCCGGCATTGAAAGTCTACTTTCCGGTAGAATCCAGGATGTCGGAATCCTCTAGAAGGGTAAGCTTTATGTTTTTCTAAAGCATTGTAGTATGTTTTTATGTTTTAAGTATAAAGGAAATAAGTTTTTTGGAAAAAAAGAGCCAAGGAAGAAATGCAAGGTTCGGCCGCCGAAGGTGGTTTGGCCAGCCACCTATAAAAGGCCCTAGGTCGGTGAAATGGATAAGTTTTTTTCATTTTCACAGACCTAGGTGAGACCATGCTCTTCCTTGGGTGATCTTCATGACGTTTACAAATCTTTCAAAGTTTTGATGAGTTTGTATGTTGTTTTGAAGGTTTTGAGCTAAAAACCAAGATTTTGAAGTTTGGAGAGTTTGAGAGAGAGTTGCTCCATATCTCCACGTTAGGATCACATATCCTCTAGATCTTCAAGAGGTAAGTGTAGATCCTTAGCTTCTTTGATGTTTTATGAAGGTTTTATGGGTAGAGATGCATGATTAGGGTAAGTTGAGTTTTTGGTTGATTTCTGGTCAAAGCATGCTTATGTGTTTAGTTGTGATGTTTGTTGGGGTTTTGAGGTAGTTTTGGACCCCTTTGTGCTTATGCTTGAGTATATGTGTGTTGTAGAGTTGAGGCTTGCATGTTTGGTTGCATGAAGTTGAGCAGGGTTTTGCCTTACTAGAGAACCCAGTTTCGGCCGCCGAAAGAGGGTTCGGCCGCCGAACATGCTAAGGAGGTGGTTTCGGCTGCCTAAGCTTGTCCAAGCTTGCCCCCGAAAGTTTGGACTTTCAGCTCTGGAGGGGAGGTTCGGCCGCCGAAAGTGCCGCCGAACATGCATGAGTTTCGTCTCTGGAGAGGACTTTCGGCAGCCGAAGTGCCGCCGAAAGTGCTTGAGTTTCGGCTCTGGAAGGGACTTTCGGCCGCCAAACCTGCCGCCGAAAGTGTCCTGTCCAGCCTTCCTTTGTATGTTTTTCTTGATTGTTTTAGGATATTTTAGGGGGTTTTTGGGGAGTATTTTAGAAATGTTCTTGAGTTAGTTTGCTCCCTCATTTGAGTCCACCTGTGTAGGAACGGACCAGAGGCACCAAAGAGATCAGCAGTGAGCACTGCTTCAGAGTTTCCAGAGTCAGTTCAGAGTCAACCAGAGGTGAGTGGAACTAAACTGAATCTTTTAAATATGAGTAAGCAAATACTTTTTAGCATGTTTCATGCACCATGATTATGCAATAGGTTGATTGCATTAGAATTCACGAAGATGTTGTATTGCATTTTATGTTGTTGATGTGGATGGAATGTGAGTGATCCATTAGTCTCTGAGAAAGACCAGGTGCCCATTCTACGCCCTGACACTAGTTATGAGGAAGTCCAGGTGCCCATTCTACGCCCTGGCACGAGTTATCAGGTAAGACAGGAAGTCCAGGTGCCCATTCTACGCCCTGGCACGAGGATAGGATGTCGGGACTATTGGTGACACATTCATCCTTGCTGTGAATTGTCTGTGATATGATGCATTTCATTTGAGCATATTTAATTAACATGTTTTACTGTTCTACTCACTGGGCTAGTATAGCTCACCCCACTCCCTTAACCCCAGTCTTGCAGATTCACAGGTCAGGGGGCGTTCAGCAGAGTACAGAAAGAGTAAGAGTTGTGTAAGCGCCTAGTGTGGCCTAGAGTGGACATGTCATATTGTAAATAATGTACAGAGTATTGTATAGTATTGTGCTTGACCCTTATGTTTGTAAATCCCTTTTTGTATACATGGTCTGTTTATGTACATGTTTTATTGAATGAGAATGGAAAAACCAGGCTAACTTATATAGTGTGGACCCAGCTAGAGCATTTGATGAGGGCTCTAGTAAGGGGTCTGTGCACAGAGATAGTGCATGCACAGGTAGAGCCGTGGTTCAGAGTAAAGTTTTATACTTTTGCAGAAAATGTATGATCATGTATGGGATTTTACAGGTACACAGACAGTATAGCAGGCTTGCTATGGGTCCTGGCGACCTTAAGTCGACCTGAATCCTAGCGCTGATAGCGGTCCGGTTCCCAGGTCGTTACAAGAGTTATGCCCTATTAAATGACTCACGAACACACATTCTTATGTAGTTTAGAAAAAACGACAAGAAGATCAGGAGGCCTCTCAAATCCTAAGAAAGCTAGAAAACGAGACAGGACCAGATACTGTCATTTTCATATAGATCATTAACATGTAACGAAGGAGTGTTGGCAATTGAAAGACGAGATCGAAAGGTCAGTAAGGAACGACGCACTTCGAAAGTTCATCAGAAAAAGAAAAAAAGATAGAAGGCCTAAGCTCGAGGTAATAATTTTTGAGACCACCTCTGACAGTGAACCTATGGGTGCTATTCATATAATTACAAGAGGATTGAGTGTTAATAGGGGAGACAATAAGGAATGTCATAGATGTTCAGCTCCCGGATCCAACTCTTTGAAATTGGTCAAATTAGACAACCAAGTCTTTTATTTTATCCTAAGAAAATATTTGTGGTTTATGGAAATTTTATAAAACTAAAATGCATTCTTAAAACTTCTTTGATAGCAGAATTATAATCGTTGGAATGAAAGCATGGAAACAAATTCATAAAAGGCCACAAGGCAATTGTCAGGCCATCGGGCATGGGACTGCGGAAACAAATTAATAAAAGGCCATAAGGCAATTGTCAGGCCATCCGGACGTTGGTCTGCGAAAACAAATTCATAAAAGACCAGAAGACCAACTAGGCATGGGTCTCGCATGATAAGATAGTTGATGTCAAGTCTCAAGGCAGGTATAGGCCAGGTCGATGTACATGGTGTTAGTCTCGCATCACGAGAAGTTTATAAGGTATTTAATGCCAGGTTTGAAGGCAATTATACGCCAGATCGACCTACTTGAAGATTCTAAGGCATTTGATGCTAAAAAAATACCCGAAAGCTCACAAAGGCAATTAGTGCCATAAGCACGTCAAGGCTGTAAAAGGCAAGGAAGCCTGTTAAGGCTGTATAAGGTCTAGGAGCTCACAAGGGTTAGAAAAATGCTCGAAAATTCATCAAGGCATTTGATGCCAAAAAGCCTAGAGGCTCGTCAAAGCTAGATAAGGCCGAGGAACTCATAAGAGTTAGAAAAATGCCTGGAAGCCTGTCAGAGCTGTAAAAAGCCAAAAAAGTTCGTCAGATTAGAAAAATGTCCATAAGCCCGTCAGGGATATAAAAAGCTAAAAAGTTCGTCAGGGCTGAGAAAATGCTCAGAAGTAGGGTTAGAGAATGCCCAACAAGGCAAGAAAATGCCTGGAAGCTCGACAAAGCGAGAAAATGCTCCGAAGCTCGTCAAGACTGAATAAGGCCCGAAGCACGGACAGGACTAGAGAATGCCTAGGAAGGTCAATAAGCACGGACAGGCTCGCCCTCTTAAATGTCAAGGCGAGTCTCCATAAGAAAGTTATCGTTTAACAATTACAATCCAACAGGTCCCCTTTGCATCTGCGATCAGGGGATTTTCAGTCAATTAGCCGGTGAAGATCTCTTACCCATAAGTCGGCCATATCATCGTCGGATTATTAAAAAATGTTATATTTATCTTCACCTTCTTACAATATAAAAAGAGAACGATCACAGAAATAAATATACGCTATTTTCTCACACAATACTCTGAATTTTCAGCAATTCCTTACTCCCGCCTTATTTTTCAGTTTACTAACTTGAGTATCGAAGTGGTTGTCTTAAGCTGTTAAGCATCAACTACCGCACTTTCTCTATTTTACAAGTTTAGCCGATTACAACGCACTTTCAGTCCGATCATATCATAATTTTAATTCAAGCAATATCAATTACAAATCGGGCACAATAGAAAAACATCACCTCCATATGTAATTAAGTTAAGATGAGCAAGAAAGGCACGAACACCATACCAGATTCCTCACCTTACTTGAAATCTTAGTTTTCTTTTTCCAAACTGACAATGATAAAAGGGTAACATTTGATGGAGTAAGATGCTGAGATATTAACATGTAATAACCACTTTTAACGGTGTAATAACCCGAGGATTACCGATCCACATCCAAGAGTCATACTTGCCTAGACATTAAACTATTTATTTTTGAAAAATTAATAGATATAAGTGTTAAAGTTTGATATAGTTAAATAATTAAAAAATATTATATATTCAAAGATATTTTAATTATTTATAAAATAACTAATAAAAAGTTAAATGGATGAATTTTCAATTTCATGATATCAATTAAATTTTTGAATTTTAAAAATACATAAATTTAAATTTAATTTACCCTTTATCATTTAATATTAATGAAAATGGGCCGTCAATGTTAAGAATATATCCAAACTAGAATTTCCCTCCGCTTGTTGCGTGGCAATTATTAAAGCTTTTGTTGTGCCATATTTATATATATATATATATTTATATTTTTTATATTTTAGAAAAATAAATTTGATATATTTTTTTATTTTATAAGATTACATAAATCCGTATAGAATATAACATTTAAAAATTTAAACGAATAGACGCACCTTCATTATGAAATAAAATAATTAGCAGAATTGGGAAAAGAAAATGAAATATTGTGTAATGTGTTCACTAGAAAATTTATATATTTCGAAGGTTATGAATTTTCATTTAATAATCTCGTCCGCACACGTGTCTTTGCAAGTAATCCTGACCCTTCAACAAGACTAAACCCTCAACCCTGGCGGCCGGTGGAACTCTCTAGAACCCAAAATCTTCCTCTCTCACTACCGGTGCCCACACTATACAGACTGTCTTTACGTCTGTACCTCAAACCAGAACCCCCTGCTGTCTCCTTCGTGATTCTTCAAAATCTCTATCTCCATTTTCAATTTTCTTAGATCGTTCTCGATTGTTTCACCAGCCTCCACATGGAAGAGGATTTCGATCTTCCAGTTGGAGATGATATGATGAACGAAGACATGGATATTCCCGACGACAATCCCATTTTGAAGGTGGGTGAAGAGGAGATCGGGAAGCAAGGATTGAAGAAGAAGCTTCTCAAGGAAGGTGAAGGTTGGGACACTCCTGAAAATGGCGATGAAGTTGAAGGTTACTGTAACTTGCTACATTTTCATTTTAGCTGATTAATTTGTTGATTTTTTCTGGATTATAAGGAGAATTCGGTATGTTTCAGTCATTACACGGGAACGTTGCTTGATGGAACTCAGTTCGATTCCAGTCGGGATAGAGGGACGCCATTCAAGTTTACGCTTGGTCAAGGTGAGGGAATTTAATATTTTTTGAGAAGATTCAGCGCTCGGGTCATAGCGAAACTGATGTTTATATGCCTTAGCTCTGTAATTATTACAATTCTATTCTTATTAATAGTTACTGTATGTGTTCTGAGTGGACAGTTTTTTTTAATTGCATTACAGCTTATGATCATAGTGTTGACTATCCTTCTTGCTTACTGTCAGTGCTCAGTGGTAGACATTTTCTTCTGTTGTATGGAAGCCAAGTGATTGTAAATTAATGCAAGCTCTAGGGATGGGAAATTTGGTCTACACCTTGGAATGGCATTTCATGATAAAATGCATTTTACATTTCGAATCAGTATACCATTTTTGAACGTATTCTTTCTATTGGTTCATGTATTTTTTCCTCTTCTGGTACAACTTATGTTCAAGAAGGGAAAATACTCACTAGTCCACAAATCATTAGAACTCTCGTCCTTGAATTAATACCCACTAAAGTACCTGGAACAGGGCCAATGTTTTCGTTGAGTTGATTCATTGTGAAGATTTTAGTCCTTTTGTTAGTAATTTTGTTGTAAGATTCTGTAAGATTCAGTGTGGAGGAACCAATTTTGTTTATCATTATCTTCCGTTGGTTTCTCAAATAAAGGGAGATGTGAGATGTAGGTACCAATCTTGTTTATCATTTTCACTTTCCGTTTTCATCTTTAAAGGTGGTCATGTGAAACAGATATTGCCTTCTTTTCTTGATAATAATATCTTCTCTCTCTCGGTTTTTTCCTTCATGCTGCATTGGGCAGTTAACCATTATTTCTCATCAGGGTGAACTATATTTTCTTTCTCCTCCTACTGCAGGTCAAGTGATTAAGGGATGGGACCAAGGTATCAAAACAATGAAGAAAGGTGAAAATGCTATTTTCACCATTCCTCCTGATCTGGCTTATGGTGCTTCTGGGTCACCACCTACTATTCCCCCCAATGCTACACTTCAGTTTGATGTTGAATTGTTGTCTTGGACTAGTGTGAAGGATATCTGCAAGGATGGCGGGATATTTAAGAAGATTCTTGTTGAAGGAGAAAAATGGGAGAACCCTAAGGGCCTTGATGAGGTGTCAGGTACTTTAGTTCCCAAATTTTGCATTTTTTTTTTGGCATGACTGTCATAACTTAATGAAATTAGCATATAACTAAAGTTTCTTGCTTTTACCAATGCAGTTAAATATGAAGCTCGGCTTGAGGATGGAACAATTGTCAAATCTGATGAAGTAGAGTTCACTGTGAAGGAGGGTTAGTATTACATGAATTGTCTAATTACAGTGTAAGACTTTTTTTAACATTTCTGCAATACTTCTCGTCTATATGTAGGTCATTTTTGCCCTGCACTGTCAAGAGCTGTCAAGACAATGAAGAAAGGGGAGAAGGTTCTTCTAACAGTTAAGCCACAATGTAACTTTTTTCCCCTTTTCAGTATTGAACCAACATTGTACATTCATTCTTCTCATTATATTGTTTGTTTGTTTCATTCAGATGGGTTTGGGGAGAAGGGTAAGCCAGCATCTGCCAATGAAGGTGGTGTTCTTCCCAATGCAATACTCCAAATAACTCTGGAGTTGGTTTCATGGAAAACTGTGTCAGAGGTGACCGATGACAAGAAGGTTGTGAAGAAAATCCTTAAGGAGAGCGAGGGCTATGACCGTCCAAATGACGGATCTGTTGTCAAATGTTAGTGTTGAATCTTTTAAATGAAAATTTTTATTTTTCTTTACACAGTTGGTGGTATCTGATGGATTCTACTATTTTGCATTGTGCAGTAAAATTGATAGGGAAGTTGCAAGATGGAACAATGTTTCTGAAGAAGGGCCATGATATTGAGGATGAACTGTTCGAGTTCAAAACAGATGAGGGTAAAAGATGCTATTTCTAGTTCTGTTTCCCTTTTTTCTATTGTCAGTTGTTGAATTTCTTGCTGATGTTGAGGTTTTTTTTTTTTCCCTATTTTTATCTTGACAGAGCAAGTAATTGATGGGCTTGATAGAGCTGTGACAACAATGAAGAAGGGTGAGGTGGCACTAGTAACAATCACGCCAGAGTATGCATTTGGGTCATCTGGATCACAGCAAGAGTTAGCTGCCGTTCCTCTCAACTCGACAGTGTACTATGAGGTTGAGCTAGTGTCCTTTGTGAAAGAAAAGGAATCATGGGACATGAACTCCCAGGAGAACATTGAAGGTGCTGGTAAAAGGAAGGAAGAAAGTAATGTTTTGTTCAAAGCTGGCAAATATGCTAGGGCATCTAAGAGATATGAGAAGGTAATTTTTGCACGTAAAATTTTTAATAATACGCAGATTTAGTTTTTCACAGTTCATTAATTGATTTTTCTTTTTGGCCTATTTTAACAGGCGGTCAAATACATAGAATATGATTCCTCTTTTAGTGAGGAAGAAAAAAAGCAGGCAAAAGCATTAAAGGTTGCTTGTAACCTAAATAATGCTCTGCTTGTAAGTTGAAATTGAAAGATTACAAAGAAGCAGAAAAGCTGTGCACCAAGGTTAGAATTACTTTTTGAACCTTGTTATTGAGTGTCTCTGTGGCATAGCTGAAGGATAAATTATGTTGTTGATTTCTTTTAGGCGTTAGAGATGGAGAGTAGAAATGTAAAGGCGCATTATAGGAGAGCTCAGGCATATATCCAGTTGGCAGATTTAGATCTGGCCGAGTTTGACATTAAAAAGGCCCTTGAAATTGACCCTGACAACAAGTAAGACATTTCTGATGTAGTCTTGGTTAACACTTATTTTCTTGGTTGGAAACACACAGCGTTTGATACAAACCATTGAATTCTGGATTTGGTTGAAGGTGTATTATATTTTTGAACTTTTGAACTTTTTTACGCATGTTAAAACCAGGGATGTCAAGCTGGAGTATAAAACTTTAAAGGAAAAGATGAGGGAGTATAACAAGAAAGAAGCCAAGTTTTATGGCAACATGTTTGCCAAGATGAATAAGCTGGGCCCTCTAGACTCTAATGTAAGTATACATATTTTGTTTGCATGGAAATAGGAAATCATTGGGTCAGGTAAAATTGGCCATGAGCTTGCAGCCTGCTGCAAGATCTCGTCTGGGATGAATCCTATCATACGATTGTTTACTTTGTTTTTTGTGATTCTATTCTTCGTCAACAGAAATCTGAAGCTAAGGAGGCAGAGCCAATGAGCATAGACAGCAAGGCGTGAGAAGGGAGGAATGTGGATGATCAATGGGAACAAGAACAAGCAAAATCCTATAATGTGGAGCAGTGCTTTGGGATTTTGACGTTAGAAAATTGTAGTGGATTCTTCTAACAAAGAATTGGGTGAATGGTTACCAACATAAGAAATTTGGCCCAAACATACTCCTTGAACTTCGTAGTTAAATATTATGTTGATGGAGCTAATCATGTCTTTGGAAGTCAAGAATAAATATGGTTGTAATGGATGGATGATCGAGCATTTAACAGCACTGTTCCACTATGTCCAATTTGGAGGCACAGTAACAGTGAACTTGGATCTGTAGTGGATTTAGATATTTAATTTAGGGAGTTTAATTTTATCTTGTTAACAAGACTTCTAATTTATTTATTGTTAAAAGTAAAAATAAGACAATTTTTCAAGTTCAAGCAGAGTAATTACATTGATAAAATATAGGTTTTTTAAGATATTTTTTGTTTGTGTAATTTTAGAAGTTTAACTTTGATGTTTAAAATCCCGGTGAATTTTAGTTAGCTTAGTTTTTTTTTTTTTTTTTCTTGAATTAGTAACTTTTCTTGTTATTGTCACGTAGTGCCGTATGGATGAATCGTTTTTTTTAATTTCATCCGATAGTAAGTGGACACAGTTTTAGATATTCCGGAATCTGTTATTTTATGGATCATCAAGTCAATTACATTAGACATCTCACAAGAGGGCTCTAAGTCTTGTTTCGAGCGAGTTTTGAATTTTGTATTTGAAGTATATATATGTGTTGGGTCTTGTTAGCATTAAGGCTTGACCCTTCTAATATGGGCTTGGCTATAATTTGGGTATATAAAGTTCGGTAGTCATCAAGTATTTTTTCCTTATTCATTAATTATTTCATAATTAATTAACGATAAATTTTAAAACTCTAATTATTACTATGCGGTTTTAGGAATGCTATTGTTAAAATGTCTCCTTTTTACCTTTTTCCTTTTTAAAATTATGTTTTTAATTTTATTTATTATTTTGTTTCTTGCACTGTTTCTGCTATTTTGCTTTCTCTTTTCTCTATAATTCTTGCCTTTTTAATTTGAGGTACGTTCCACTCTATAATTAATGAGATGGTAAATTTTGAAACTCTAATTATTACTGTGCGGCTCCAGGAATACTCTTGTCAAAATGTCTCATTTTCGCCTTTACTCTTTTTAAACTTACGTTTTTAATTTCACTTACTGTTTTGCTATTTGAGCTGCTTCTGCTATCTTGCCCTCTCTTTTCTCTGTAATTCCTGCCTTTTTAATATGAGGTACATTCCACTCTTCTTATGACTTCCGCTAGAATTCTCGATATTATAGGTCTGGTGCCCTTTATTACCCCTTCCTCTCTTTTTCATTACTTTTCTAACGACCATGCCAACACCACCATCTATAGGTTAGGGCTCTCCTACCTAATGAGAGGATCGTCCTATCCACCTCCGGTGGGTCTGATAGACACTCAGTAAGGATGCAACCTAGTCTTTTTCATCAAACAGCACGAAAGCCGTCTTTGGCACATCTTCCTCTCTTATCCTCAGCTGATGGTACCCGGACCTCAGATCTATTTTGGAGAAACAACCCGCTTCTGCTAGCTGGTCGAATAGATCATCGATCCTTGGCAAAGGGTACCTATTCTTGGTAGTGACTTTGTTCAACTGCCTGTAGTCGATACAAAGTCTGAGGGATCCATCCTTCTTTCTCACAAACAAAACTGGAGCACCCCAGGGTGAGGGACTCGGTCGGATGAAGCCCTTGTCTACCAGCTCCTGTAACTGCTCTTTCAACTCTTTCAATTCTGCTGGTGCCATCCTGTAGGGAGGAATATAGATCGGTCAGGATCCAGGCATCAGTTCTATCTCGAACTCTATCTCCCTAGCAGGTGGTAAATCTGGCAGCTCGTCTGGAAAGACATCTGAAAACTCTCTGACAACTGGCACTGAGGCGGGCTCTCTAACCTGACTGCTAAGCTCTCTCACATGAGCCAAATACCCCTGACATCCCCTCCTAAGCAACCTACGAGCCTGAAGAGCTGATATCAGACCTCTAGGTGTACCCCTCCTGTCTCCCCTGAAGACGACCTCTGACCCATCCTGACCTTTGAACCTGACTACCTTGTCCCTGCAGTCCAAGGTAGCACCATGGGTAGATAACCAGTCCATCCCTAGAATGACGTCAAAATCTGTCAAATCTAGAACCACCAAGTCGGCAGACAAGCATCTTCCCTCAATAAACACAGGACTATACTGGCAGACTGACTCTGCCACTGATGGATCACACTTGGGTCCACTGACCCAGAGAGGACACTCTAACCCAGAGATCATCAACCCCAACCTCTCAACGGCTCTCGGTGCAATAAAAGAATGAGATGCACCAGGGTCCATCAAGGCATACACATCTGAACAACCGATGACTAAGTTACCTGCCACCACGGTGTTAGATGCATCTGCCTCCTGCTGTGTCATTGTGAAGATCCGTGCTGGAGCTGATGGACCTTCACCTCTGAAACCCGCTGACGAAGAGGCTGCCCCTCTCCCTCTACCTCTGCCACTAGCCTGAGTCGTGGCTGGAGCTGCTGGCTGCGCTACACTACCAGAAGCTGTCTGCTGGGACTGTGCCATCGGGACTGCTCTTGGACATTCTCGAGACATATGCCCCTCCTGACCACATTTGTAACAGGCTGTTGTCCCAAACCGACATACTCCCTTGTGTGGCTTACCACACCTTGCACAAACTGCATTATCCGCACCAGAGCTTGAGCCACCTCCAAATCCCAGACTGGACTTAACCTTGTTCCAGAACTTGTTCTTCTTAGACTTCCTGGGGCCTCTGTCCCACTTTTTACTACCTGAAGCTGCTGCACTCATTGAAGAAGAGCCTGGGGTCTTAGAACCAGAAGGCTGTGCCACTGACTGCTTGACTTTCCCCTCGATGATAGCACTAGCCTCCATCCTCCTAGCCATATCCACTATGGCATGGAAGCTCTCCCTATCTGCGGACTGGATCAATGAGGAATACCTGGAGTGAAGTTTCATGATATACCTCCTTGACTTCTTTGGGTCTGTGTCAAGAGTTTGCCCTGCAAATGGCAACAGCTCCAAGAATCTGTCGGTGTACTCATCTACACTCATTTCCTCTGTCTGCCTTAACTGTTCAAACTCAATCATCTTCAATTCTCTTGAACTGTCAGGAAAAGCCCATCCTGCAAATTCATTTGCAAACTCCTCCCATGATAGGCTGTCCAACCTCGGGCTCACATAGTTCTTAAACCACTCACGGGCCTTTTTGCATTTAAGTGTGAACCCAGCCATCTGAATGGCTCTGCTGTCATCAGCTCTTATCTCATCTGTAATTATTTTGACCCTCTCAAGGTACACAAACGGGTCATCACCGGTTTCAAACTGGGGAGCACCCAGCTTCATGTAGTCGGTCATCTTGACCTTGCTCCCACCAGATGAGCTAGGCTTAGGTATATGGGTTGCTGGAACTGTGGGTTCTGCTGATGGTGGAGGAGGTGCAACATTTTCTGAGGTAGGGTTAGCTGGATTTGGATAGTAGGGTGGGGGTGGATACATTGGGTACTGTGGGTATGGTGGGTAGTAGGGTGGGTATGGCATGTGTGTGGGATAAGGGGTAAAGCTAGGGAAATCCGATGTACCTCCCATCGAATACCCGGGATTTTGTGAGAAGTGTGGGTAGTGGGGTGGCTGAACAAATCCCGAGGCCTGAGTGCCTCCTTGGGACTCTCCCATTCCCTCTTCTGACATGCTGACTCCCAGACTGCCATCCCTCCTCTGCTCTACATCCATATCATCCCATATGTCCTCTGACATTCCTCCCTGAACTGTTCCCCTCACTGATCTGCTTCTACCCAGATCCAGAGACCTTCTAGGGTCTCTTACTGCTCTTTCTCTGCTAGACCTACTAGACATTGCCCTAGGCAATGCAGGAGGACGGGCGCTCGTGCCCTCATCCTCAGGTGGCACTCCAGTCAATCGTGCAGATCGACGAGTTCCTCTCATCCTGTTTTTCTGAAAAACAGCACAAATCACACAAACATTAGCATCAAATGGTTCATGTGTCAACACATGAACCCGCATCATATACATCACATAACAATCATAACATTAATGCACATGCACATTATCATGGCATTTCACATCATTATACAAGACAGGACTCCTCATCCTATCCTAGTGGACATGATCTTTCCTATTGTGCTTGACCTTCTATAACTTCTATGAGCCCGACACTTTAGGTCCGACCATATGAACCTAGGGCTCTGATACCACTCTGTAACGACCCGAAAACCGGACCGCTACTGGCGTTAGGATCCAGATCGGCTTAAGGCCGCCGGGACCCGTAGCAAGCCTGACATATAACCTGAGAATCTATCAAAACCCATACATGATCATACATACTCAAAAACCTGTAAACTTTTTCTTTCCATAAACCAAGCTCAACCTAAATATATACATAACATAACATAACCCACACACAGGAGCTCTCATCAAATGCTCCAATGGGGGTAACCCAACATGCATACATTAAGCTTGGTTGAACATAAACATCACAAAAACATTCTATAGACCATTAAGCTTGGTTGAACATAAACATCACAAAAACATTCTATAGACCATGTATCAAAGGGATAACCATATACATAGGGTCAAGCACAACCTCTAATCCTCATTATCATTATTACATATCATGACTACAAAAGACATTACATTACAATTTCATCATGTCCATAACTTCTAACTATTACATGAAATCAGACTTTACTCCTGCCGACCTCCTGGTCTACCCTGTACCTGCAAACCTGGGGGATAAGGGGAAAGGGGTGAGCTACAAGAGCCCAGTGAGCAAAATGATATAACATTCAATTTATTTTTCATGCTTTCATGAAATGATACTGAATCCAATAGTGCCAGGGGCGTAGTGCAGGCCACATCTGGTCTTTCTCTTATACATAACATATCATAACATATCCAATCATGCCGGGGGCGTAGTGCAGGCCACTTCCGGTCTTTCTCTTACATAGTGCCAGGGGAGTAGTGCAGGCCACATCTGGTCTTTCCACATCATATCATAACGTAGTGCGGCTAAAGGATCATTCAATATTCATCCACATCAACAACATATTATGCAATGCAACATGTTCGTGAATTCTAATGCAAGCAACCTAGGATATAACATGGCATTTGTGGTGCATGATTCATGTTAAAACTTTCATTTATTTAAACATAAGAGTTTATTCTACTCACCTCAGCTAGCTCTGTCAAAGACTGAAGCAGCTGACTCACTGCTGGGGTCCTCGGTTTCTCGGGTCCGAACCTACACAGGTGGACTCAAGTGAGGGACCAAACATACTAGAACATGACTCTAAAAACATCCCCCAAAAACCCCCAAAAACACCTCAAAACAATCATGCAAAACGTGCATAGGAAAGCTGAACAGGGCACTTTCGGCGGCAAGTTCGGCGGCCGAAAGTCAGGCAGGTTCGGCGGCACCTTCGGCGGCCGAAACTCCCAGACAGAGACGAAACTCATGCATGTTCGGCGGCACTTTCGACGGCCGAAACTGCCCTCCAGAGACGAAAGTCCTCTTTCGGGGGCAGGCTTCGGCAGCCGAAAGCTGCCTCCACAAGCGGGTTCGGCGGCCGAACCTGAGTTTCTCCAAAGTGGCAGAAACTCAACTCCAATATGCACAAACGCCTCCCAAACCTTTCAAACATGCATAAACCTGATCTACAACATGCATACTCAAGCATACAAGCTCCTAGGGGCTTCAAACTATCTTAAACCCCAGCTACAACACATCAAGCAACCACAAACATCATACATTGCTAAAAAACTTAACATAACCCATAAAACCAACCAAAACCTAAACATGCATTTCTACCCCATAGATCAACTTAAAACTTGTTTAAAACATATAGTGAGCTCAAGATCGGCCCTTACCTCTTGAAGATCGGGAGGAAAATAACCCTAGCTCGGAGATGGGAGGGATTGAGTTTCTTGAACCTCAAAGCTCCAAAACTTGCTTTATACTCGAAAATCTTCAAAACAAAGAGAAAACTTGTGAAAATCGTGAAAGATCTGAAGGAAGAAACTCGAAATCGGTGAGGGATGGCGGAGAGCTCACCTTGGCCAAAAATGGGGAGGAAAGCTCGTCCATCTCGGCTGAGGGACCCCTTTATAGGTGGCTGGCCAGGCCACATTCGGGAGCCGAACGTGCCTCCGCATGCATGCCATGTTCGGCGGCCGAACCTGGTTTCCCCTCACTCATGCCTTCGGGGGCCTAAGACACACCCGAAACACATGCATGTTCGGCGGCCGAACCTGCATCTTCCTCCAAGGCTATTTTCATTAAAAACTCAATTTCTTTTTACTTAAAATCATGAAACACATTAAAACATTTTATAAAAACATGGTTTTACCCTTCTAGAGATCTCCGACACCCGAGATTCCACCGGATGGTAGGAATTCTGATACCGGAGTCTAGCCGGGTATTACAAAAATACTGTGCGAGAGGATGTTCGGGGTTGGTACTTCTTACCTCCAAACTGTTAAACCACGCCCGGGCTAGACTTGTTAAGGTGATGGAAAAAACCTTGCACATCAAGGCATCTGAGTGAGTCTGCAGTTCCATGAATGTCTTATAGTTCAAAACGTGTTCCCTAGGATTTTTCGTCCCGTCATAAGCCGCTCATGAAATTTTTGGGAATAGTCTCTTATTGAACCTGTCTCACAAATGGTAATGAGGTTGGTAACAGGATACTGCTGTTGTCTCGTGCCTCCAACTTCATCAGTAGTTGTTCTTTCAGCCTTTCCAACTTCTGATCTACATCTACGTCCTCCTTCCTGGGCCTTTTCTCCAAGCGGTAGTTTCTTTCTAACTCTTCACTCTCTGGCTTTTTCGCTGATTCAGAGAAATAACTCACAATCCCATCATTCTCGATGAGCTCTCTCATTACTCTGCCTCTTGTTCTGGCTATCGGCTCGTTCCTTCGACTGGCCTCTCCATTCCCGTCATTTGTTCTCCTACTGTTCTGTTGAGGGGTTTGATAGTTTAGTGTGGGTTGAAGTTCACTAACGATGAACCCTTCAACGATGGGTGGTACACTCAATGGGGTGTTGAGCCCACTTTGTTGCATCATTTGGCCTAGCTAATGAGCGGTGTTCTGTAGTTGGAGAGCCATATTCTGCAACTCTTGATCAGATAAGGTAGTTTTGGATATAGTCCCTATTGAGCTCGGCGAGGGGTTAAAGAACGTGTGTGGCTGGCTTATTGGAGCGGTCGGACTAGAAAATGAGAACTGTGGTCCTTCATGAGTCAAACTCAGGTTGTTTGGGGTGGTTTTAGTATGGTTTTCGTTGTGATTGGCCATGCGGATCTCAGTGGGTGAAATGAGGATGAGAACTCCGGTGATGAAAAAGATCTCCTTTATTTCTACAGACAGCGCCAATTGATGTCCTGAGATCCAGTAAGAGGTAGGCTCAAAGTGTATTTTGGTAAGTTTAGTCTGGTTTGCTTCTCTCCTACTTCTTTTATCATTTTTTTCCTTTTATCTTCTAGTGACGTATAACCGCCGTACTGCGCTAGTACCTCTCGTCATTGTCACGCTGGACTGTATGGCAAACATAGTGTGTCCTTTTCTATTGTCAAGCGGCCATTTAATTTCATTCGGCGCCATGTGGACACGATTCTAGATGTTCCGAGTCTATTACCCCGCGGGTCCATAAAGTCAATTGAGTTAGACCTCCCACATGTGGGCCCGATCCTTATCCGATTCGTCCGAGCGAGTCCTGGACCTTGTATCGTGGAGCATATCTATGTATTGGTTCTTAATAGCGTTAAGGTCTGACATTTCCAATATAAGTTTAGCTATAATTCGTATATATAAAGCTCGGTAGTCATCAAACCTACTATTATAAATATATTATTTTATTTTATTTATATTTTAGATATTTTTATATTTAAAAACTCATTATCTATTACACTCACAAGTTTAGTTTGATAGTAATTGCATCTGAGTAAATTTGAGAAATTTCAGATTCTATTTCTCCACTTTCCAATTCCTATTTAAAAAAAAAACTCTTTTAAATTTATAAAAATTAAATAATATATATATATATATTGAGATTAAATGATATAAATATTAAAAGTGTGTTTATTTTTTAATTAAAGGAATAAAGACTTTAATTTTATAAAATATAAGTATTTTTAGTTTATTAATTTTAAAATAAAGATGAATTAATAAATTTTTAAAATTTAGAGATTCAATAGTAATTATTATTTTTTATTTATTTAAAATTTTTAAAATTTACATAAATAATTCTAACTAATCTGGGTTCTTAATTAGATTTGTTGTTGTAAGTAGGAGATAAAAGAAATAAATTATGATAATTAAAAAAGAAATTTTGTAGATTGGAGGAATCGGAGAATAACGGAAGAGAATGAAATGAGAGGGTGCGAGAAAGACAACTGTAAGGGAAACTTGATGGAAAATATTCGGGAGTGGTGAGTTTTATTTTATAGGTTTTGATGTGAAATTACCCAATTATCCCTAAAAATGTTATAAAATTTCAGGAGATCTATGACCTATCTGGCCCCCTTCCCTCCTCCACTGCTCTTGATGATGTTCGTGATCTCCTTAGGCAGACTTGCATGGAGTCGTTTAACTTTAAATTTTTTGGATTCTATGGATTGCTAGCGCATGGTCATAGCGCTCTTTTGAGTTTGGCTTCTGGAATTAGGCTTTTGTTGTTTCTCTAGGTTATTTGTCTTGGCATGCATAGTTATTGGAGGTTACTAATTTTTTCTCTTCCTCTAATTGAATGCGAGGATGGAGCGGTGGGTTTGCTTTTGGAGGATTTTTGGGATTGGGTTCTGATTTTTTCAGGCTCTTGGGCTTGCTATGTGGTCTTGTAATCGGAGTCCATTTGAGCTTTTAGCGCAGATTTACTTGCCTAGATAAAAAACAACGTCTTATAATTTTAAAAAAATATATATATAAGCGAAATTTAAAAAAAAAAAAGCAAAGCCTAGCATCAGGAATGTCTCCAAATATTTATTAATTTATTTAGTCTATTATTCTTAAATAAATTAAGCTTTATTTTTTAAAATTTTTTTAATTTCATTACTTATATAATTTATTATTAATATATTATAATAATATTATATTATATAAAAAAAGTAATAAAACTATATATTAAAAATATTAAATTCTAAATACTAGAACGTGCTGCCTTAAAAAAAACTATTGGTAATAAATAGATGAATTAAGTGTAATAAGTAGGTTTTGATTAAATTTTTGGTTACCAGAAATAGTAAATGGTTAAATTTGCTCAAAATTATGCAATAGTAAAAATAAAAAAAAATCATATTTTAATTTAAATTTATCTTTGAATTAACCATTGATATAATTCATTTTGTAGAAAAAAAATTAAAATAATTATTGTAAAGTTAGACAAAATTTTATTTTTTTAAAATAAAAATTTTTTAAATTAAAAAAATTAAATCTATTTATTTCAAATTAATTAAATTAAATTTTTATAAATTTTTTTATTTCAAACGAATGTTAAATAATTAAATAAACCATTATTTATCAGTATTTTAAAAACGTGAGTAATATAAATTTTAATTTATTTTTTATTATTTAATACTATTTTAAGAATAAATTTAAATAAAAATAAAAATTAATATTTTTAATTCTATTATATAGTTCCAAAGGAAATTTAGCGGTTTACCTTACATTAAATATTCATACTTTTTTTTTTTGTTTTTGTGATACTTCACGAAGGGTAAATTAGTGACGTACTATATATCGGTATAAATAAGAGATTGAGCTAGGGTTCATGTGAGCCGGAAGTGAGGGGGAAGTGTAGCTCTTCAGCCGCTCAGTCAAGATGGGTAACCATTCGCTTCCAATCTCCACGGCCTAGAGTTTGATTTCGTTTTCACCTCATGTTTGAAATGGATTTATGTGGTTTTGCTCAGGTATCTCCAGAGATTCCATGCACAAGAGGCGCGCCACTGGTGGCAAGAAGAAGGCTTGGAGGAAGAAGAGAAAGTATGTTTCTTTCTTTCCTCTCTTCGTTTGTGGATTTAAGAATTACGTTGCAAATGCTAGTTTTAGGTTTTTGTGTGCAGTCTATAAATGTTTTGGTGTCTGAGTGTCTAGTGTAAAATGACTGAAGAATCATATGGATCTCATCTTTTATGATTATTAGGGTAGCAAAAATTTTCCTGCGTCATAGAGAAATAGATGTGGGTATCATTGCCTGGTGACTTTCAGCTATATAAAGCTGGAATGGTACTTTTTCATGAAATATTGTATTTTGTTTCTTGACTTATCTTGTTAGCATTTGAAGCTGTCTCATCATTTCAATTTGATTTTTCAATTAGAAAAATCTGAATTTTGGTTTTTAATATAGCTGAATGGCGGTAAAGTATCCTCGCAGTTGACTCCAACTGTTTTGTGGTCAAAGCTGCCTTGTTATTGTTGTTATTGTTCTTGCTGTCTTCAGCTGTGTACTTCCTTGTTATCATGTAATAGTTATATAATATTCTGCTGAAATTAATTGCCTTAATTAAAAGTTGTGATTCCGCTGTACTGATTTTGAGTCAGTTGATTAAGAAGTTGAAGTTATCTTTGGCCCATCATCTTAGGTGAAATATACTTGAAGAATGTAACTGAAATTTATGGATCAATGAAATATTATATGCTTTGACTAGGTTGCTTGTTTGATTATTCAGTTGCCCAATTATTCTGTTATTATAGTATGTGTGATGTGATGAGATGTGGTTTGTAAATTAGTTAGAATTGATTGGACTCTTTTTTTTTTCTGGTCTGATGTGTTAAGGTATGAGCTTGGTCGCCAACCTGCGAATACCAAGCTCTCAAGCAACAAGACAGTAAGGAGGATTCGAGTTAGAGGAGGCAATGTTAAATGGAGAGCCCTGAGATTGGACACAGGAAATTATTCATGGGGTAGTGAGGCTGTCACACGCAAGACTCGTATTCTTGATGTGGTTTACAATGCTTCAAACAATGAGCTTGTAAGAACACAAACTTTGGTGAAGAGTGCAATTGTTCAAGTGGATGCTGCTCCATTTAAGCAATGGTATCTTCAGCACTATGGTGTTGACATTGGCAGGAAGAAGAAGACTGTTGCTAAGAAGGAAACTTCTGAGGTGATTTTAGTTTGAGAAAAACTTTTAACTTGTGTCATGCACTAACATATAAATTTCTTTGGATTCTAGTGTCCCATTTTCTTTGTGGAGTAGTGTTCATGACAATGTTATCAATGCGAGAGGCAACACTAAGACGACAGAGTCCCCTATCGCCTTAGGCGAGGTGATGCCTTTTTAAAAAGGCGACAAAGCTAAAATTTTGTTATATATTTTAAATATACATATAAACACTTTAATAAACACCCATATTTAAAGGAAAAATTACATGTTTAAATGAAATGTATATATTATTTGCAAGAGAGAATTTTTTTTTCAAAAAAAAAAAGGAAAAGGAAAAGAGGATTTGCTGCTGTGCCATGTCCAGCAAAGAGAGAAGAGGAGAGAAAAATAAAAAAAAAAGGAAGATATGCTGCTATGCAGGTACAGTAGGTAGAAGAGAGGAGAAAGAAGAAGAGAGAAAGGGAGAAAGGAGGAGAGACATACCTGGTTGATGGTATTTGGAGCAAAAAGAGTAAGAAATTTGCATTTTAGTTGCTGGAGAAGTGTTATATGCTGTTTGAAAGAGATGGAGAGAGACTAGAATTTCTCTTTTGTTATTTAAAAACATATTTTTTTGAAATAAAAGGCTTGCTTCAATGAGGCATTGCCTCTGGCGCCTCTCGGCTGGCGCCTTTGTGGACTGAGGCGTCACCTTTGTGCAAGCGCCTCGCCTTTGTCAGGCGAGGCGAGGGGGTGGTGCCTTGCCTTGCCTCTCCACCTCTTATTGCCTTTAACAACATTGGTTCATGAAAGATATTTTTGTTAACATGCTTGGACAAATCTGTTATTGGTTGTTGCTTAGATGAGCTTTGAGCAGAAATTCATGGTTACATGAGACTTTGATAGCTGGCACTCATGAAAATTTTGAATCAACTATTAGATTTAAAAGCAATTGTTAGTCCATTTGACAGTTCAAATCTCTTATTGTCTCTTTGGATGGGGTTGAAAGGTGGGTAAGGAGCAGGTAAGTGAGGTAAGGGTAAGGCTATATAACATTGTTTGTGTAATTAAGGGGAAGGTTTAATATCTGTACACTTAAATGGCCTCAGATTCTTACACCCTAAATTATAGGTGTAAGGAAGGGGAAGTGAAAGCTGCAGTAAGTAAAATCTTTTGTTTGGTCAATTTCATCCTCATCTAGAAATTGGAAATCCAAAACTTCCCTCATAAAAATCTCTCTAAACATGAATACAGTTTCTGTGTAGTTTTATGCTTTAGTTCCGTTAGCTTCTTGTGTCAAATACTACTGATAAGAAGTGAAATCATAGATTTTTTAAACTGTGTAAAAATTTAAGAGAGTTATTATTATAAAAAAATTACTGTAATGTTGAGAATAGTAGTAATTGTTTTTCTGGGATTTTGGTTAAGCTGAATAGTTTCTAAATAAATTAATGCTAAGGTTTAAAATTTATGTCTGCTATATCATTGTGTTTTCCCATTTGATCTGAGTGAAACAAGTTGGAATTTAATTTCAATACTTGAGCTTTCCCATTGCTGTCCTATGTGTCTATCTCTAAATCCTCAATTGTGATGAGTGTTTTGTTTGATATAGTTGCACAAAAATTTTGAACATAATCTTGCCTTGTGAAATTTCACATGCCACAATTGATTCTGTGATGTTATGAAACATAAGTTCTTGTATTTTCAATTTGAAGAACCAATTTTTCCTGCGTGCTTCTCTTGTACACGACTTAAAGGTAAGTCTCATGTATTTGTTTTCGGTTAACGACAGGAAGGAGAAGGTGCTGCTGTAGAGGAAACTAAGAAGAGCAACCATGTCCAAAGGAAGCTTGAGAAACGCCAAAAAGATCGGAAGCTTGATCCCCATATAGAAGAGCAGTTTGGTGGTGGTAGATTGTTGGCTTGCATCTCATCCCGTCCTGGTCAATGTGGCAGAGCTGACGGGTGAGCTTATATAGAAAAGTTGCAATCTGTATTTTTCTTTATCGTTAAACTGGGTCTTACTTTCATTTGCTATGGTTCCTATGAATAGGTACATATTAGAGGGTAAGGAGTTGGAATTCTATATGAAGAAGCTCCAGAGGAAGAAGGGCAAGGGCGCCGGTGCGGCATAAACATCAAGTTTGTCAAGTTTTTTGCTTTCTATTTTTTGGGTTATTTCAGTTTTGGTTCCTTTTTATGTTTTAGAATGTGATTTGATACGCTTTTCATAGTCTGCCCAAATGAAACACATTTTGTTTTGAGGGATGTTAGTGTCAACTTGTCTCCTCTCCTTTTTCTTCCTATAATTTCTTTGTTATGGAGTTTCTAATATTTCGTTGCATTGCAAGGCTTCCCAACATTCAGTGTGCTTGGGAATGTGGCTCCTACGATTTATGAGGTTAATAGCCATTCTAGTTAGATTTCATCTTTCCTACATATATAATATATATAATCACTAAAAAAAAATCCTTTTTAAATTTTTGTGCACCGTCCAATTAAACTCCGCAATTTTCTTGATGACACGAAGACTGTAACCCCTTGTGTTGCTTTTGAATGACACTTCAAAGTAGTTGTGAACAGTTATCTATTGTACGTGACTATTCTGTTACTGATTTAACTGAAATTGACTATAAATGGTATTGTAAGAAAAGTATGGAGATGTGTGTGTGCGCGTGCATGTGTGGGTCTGTTGTGTGTGAAAATTTCCATAAAGTTATCTATAGGAGTGAAGTTTTGATTTTTAAAATTTTAAACATACCAATTTTAGTTTGACAATATTATTATTATAAAGTTCTAAAATCTTGAAAGTTTAAATTTTGATTTAAATTATGTTATACAATTTTAGAATTAGTTTTTATTTGAAATATTAAGTTGTACAATATTATGGATCAGAATTAAGTTGCAGCTTCTTTTTTAAAAGTTGGCCTACGTTTCAAAATTGGTTTAAGGGGTATAAATGTTCTGCTCTCTGGTGTTTTGCTTTTTATCTGTTGTTTTTGCGAAAGTAATACTCATTGATAGCAGGGAACGATAGAAGCCCAACTCTGGGCAAGCCGAACAATTAATCCAACAGCTTAATCAAATATACCTAAAATTTTGTTATTGCTAAAAATCATGCTAATTTTAGTGATCATGAGAAAGGCACTAGACGTCAAAAATGAAAAGCAAAGATGAAAGAACAAATCAACTATTGGGGGTAATTTGAAAATATAATTTATTATATGCGGTAAAAATGAAATCTGACATATTATAATGAAAGGGCAAAGGATTCATCACGTGGAAGATGTGTATTCTTCAAATAAGTGCAATGACTTGTAATGTTACTCCCACAAATCTTAACTTTATTGAAGTGATAATTACACTAAATAATGATCCTTCAGGTACAAGATTACAAATTTTTCACATTTGCAAGGAGTGAAACTCATATTTGACATGCTCCTAAAACAATGAATGATTCTTTACACTCATTTTTTATATGATTCATTTTACTTTAGAGCAAGATATTAAGTTTTTTAAATTTAAAAAAATTTGAATAAAAAATCAATTAAATTAAATTTTTATAAAATTATTAATTACAATTGAAGGGATGATAAAAGGTATTCATTCAATTCAATTGTGGGAGTCATGCCATAGGTGCCCATCGTTAGTGTTGAAACTTTCATGAATGAATTTTCCATGTGGCAAACTCGAGTCCTTCTCTCTCAAATAGCTAATGCAGTAATAATTAACATGACATGATATAACAATTTATGGTCATTGTATTGCATCCCACATGAACTAGCTATGTATAAAGTAGTTTCTCCTTACAGTGGCTCTAAACAAACACATGCATGCATAGACTGACAAGTGATGGAACATTTAACTTCACCTGAAATTTAGACACTAAACTGTATTTACCTATAAAATCTTATTTGGTTCATATGTATTAATTCATGAAAAGTGACTTTCCAAGAACTTAACTAGGCTCCGGGAAGAAAAACGCTCAACTTCTCAAAAAGTTAAGAAATGTAAACTGAACAAAAATAATTTTTACACTTATAAATTTCAAGTTCCCTAACTGAATTACCCCTGTCCAAACAAGACCTAAACAGGAATAGCAAGAGCAAAGCTTAAAGAATGAGAATGACATATTTAATGATCTAATAGTGCATGCCTCATTTGACAGTTACGTATACACTTTCTTTAAGCTATAAATCGGAGCTACTACCAAAATCAATCAAATGTTCAGCACCAATTTCGGACAGTTCTCTCGCCGCCGACATCCCAGACAAATTGGAACTCTAACCACTATTACAATGATACAATGGTCCTTCACCCAATAAGTGAACAAATAGCACGAAAGAATCAAATTTTGCCTCAATATAACCAAATGAACATGTTCCTATGGTGAGGGCTCTAATCTACAAATTTTTGCGAACGCTGCATGCAGGCCAAATACTTCTACATCACTTTCAACTGGACACTGGAATATTAGAATCTCGTATTTAACTAACCTGTTCCCCAATCAAATCAAGACCAACAACTAGGAAACTGATCCCTTGAAATAACAGGAAGTAAAAGTGAATTCCATGAGCAGACAACAAGCTTCTCACTGAGGCTGTTAACAGTATTAATGCCAGCGCAAGTTCCTTCCTGTACAAACGATTCCTTCTCTTTTTCACAGTGTTTTTGTTTTCTAGCTTGTTCAGCTCATTCAAACCCGTATCTGACGAAGACCTGTAGAGACTACTAGTTTCAACTAGATGATCTGATTCTTTCTCAGCAAAGGCAATTAAGTCCCCCTCTGATGATCTCCCCAACTTCTTTGTAACTATCCACTCATAAGAACTTCCAAATCGAAACAATCCTGATATCATGGCATTGAATTTGGTTACAGACATGGTGTTTTCAAATAAAAGGTAGGGGACTATAAATGGGAATGATCGTGGTGCTGGAAGGATATTCAAGATAGACATAATCCCAGGGACATAACAAACAACCCAGGCTGGTAACTGCGCTTCTGGCAGAAACATGGTAAGTGGCAGTATGATACAGAAGAGAGTAAAGGAATAAAAAGGTAGGATAAGCTTCCGTAATAGGAAGAAAAGAAATATCAAATTAGCTTTCTTGCCCAAGCTCACCTGAAAAATTAAGGAAAAAGAAAAAGTTCTAAAACAAATGTCATGCACACTAGAAAGCTGACACAATTAGCAGTGGTAAATTAATTGCCCAATCAGGCACTAGAATATAGTTTTGATTCGGTACTCTTACAGGCAATATTTAAGGTTATGTAGCCATGTTCAGAAGGTCCACCTTCTCATGGCTTGCTAAATCACAGGTTGAATCTTAAAAATCTAAAAGATATAAATAAATAATCGTGGTAAATTGTTCGTTATAGACCCAAATTCTCCCCCATATATCTGAGCATCAGAAACAGAAGATAAATTTTTCCAATGGTCAGATAAATTTTTTTTTTATGCTTTATGATTGTCAAAAGAACTAGGTATTGGGCTTGGCCTCTTGGAAAGACTTTTCTTTATCAAGGAAACTGTCTACTGCCATCATTAAATTTCATAAAACTATGCAACTGCGTAAAACTTCATTGATTACCTTTGAGCGAAGTATGTCAAGGAAGCACAAGCGGAACAACTGCATTGGACCTGAATGCCAGCGATGCTGCTGTTTTTTGTATGCCTCGTAGGACTCTGGAAGTTCACAAAGGCACTGAAAAAATAGACTGAATTAGTATGTACCACTTTTCCTGTCAAATATACTTGGCAACTATACAAATGGTGAACGCCAGAACACACCTTAACATCATTCAGATATATAAACTTCCATCCACAAAGGTGAGCACGAACGGCAATATCCATGTCTTCAACAGTTGTCCGTTCCATCCATCCACCACATTCCTCAAGGGCTTTAGTCCTCCATACACCAGCAGTTCCATTAAAGCCAAAGAAGTTTATAAAGACACCATTGACTTGTTGCTCAACCTCAAAGTGGAATGATAAGTTTACATTCTGCAGTCTTGTAAGCAAGTTCTCATCCTTGTTTACAAAGGCCCACCTTGTTTGAACCAATGCTAGGTCATCATTCCCCTTCAGAAGTGAAAAAGAAAAAAAGAATAATGTGATATCAGAAAAGGAAGAAAAAAAACAGTGGATCCAAAATACAATCATAGGCTTACACAGAAACAAGAAATCACTCTCTCATAAATAAAATCATGAGACACGCTCAACTTTGTGTGAATGATAGTTCTGTCTCCCCCTCCCCTCCCCAAAACCAAAACAAGAAATCACTAAAAGGATCTCTCACCAACCCCATTTCTTCAATTTGCAATGTAAGCTGTCCAAGACAAGCACTTGAATCTTTGTCACTCTTATGAAAAGAAATGAATCACCAGCAAACTTATCATAAATTCTCTTGCAAATTATATATTATCTCACAAAATCAAATTTAAGAAGAAAGTAGAGGGGCCAAAATAATGTGGTATACAATAATGGCGTATAAATAATCAAAGCTTCATAACATTATCATTCATCTATTTGCAAATACTGCTAATGATGTTGTGCTGCTTCACATTTTTCAATGGCACATTTCTTTCACTTGATAAATTTGTTGCAAAACAATGAAGCCAAAAAGGAGGGATTTTCCTTTGTAAAAATGATATCACAATTAACTGCACTTGCAACATGCATACATGTGATTGCAGGTCACTGACACTGAAATACAAAAGGGTCAGATTAGATACATTGTGTATCTGCTGGCCGTAAACCACCTAAATACCATCTTCCATACTTTGAATAATTAATCATATTATCTCTTTTCAGAATGCATGTAGTAACAATTGTTTATCAAAGCAGATCATTCTCTAAGGAAATACACAATCAGCAAACATGAGGAAAACACAATTAAGAATTTGTAGAACTGTAACTGAAGTTATTCATTTGTTCTTTATTTTTTTTCTTCTCTGTTTTCTCTTTTCTTTAATATAATAACAGTAAATGCTGTTCATAGGGATCATTTATTAAGTTCTTACTCCTTAGAAGGATGAAGAATATTAGTCTTCATGATAGACAGGGAAAAGAAGAAACAACAAAGAAAAAAAAATTGAGAACATTGAAAAATAAAAGGAAGTGAAGAAGAATACAAAGAACTGAAACAAAAGGAGTTGGGGAGTTTGGTTGGTGACACTGCAATAAAAGCAGTACTGCCGGTTGGAAGATTTAAAGTTTGTTAGTGGGCACCGTCAAACAGTAACTGAGAAAGAATCGAGAGATGAGAGAAAGAGAGACTGAGGTGAGAATAGAATGAAGAAGAGATTAGGGATGAGAAGAGAATAGAATCAGATGAGAAAGTGGAGTAGAATTGCAGAGGAGGAACCTTTGTATTGATTTTTCAGAATGCCTGGAGAATTCTCCCAGCTGGTACTTATACAACAGTTAGTGTAACTGCTACTAACTGAATCTCCTAACAATCCAAACTACCCATGCATTTTCCCTCCAAAAGACTCAACTAACAACAGCTTTTCTCTCCACTCTGTTCATTTCAATTTCTTTCTTCTTCCTTCCAGAATATGTGACAGGCACTTTTACAATTTTTTTTAAAATGTACAAGAAATCTTTCTATTTAATTATCAAGAGATTAGAAGCTTATGGCCCTAAAAGCTTTTTAAAATTTCAAGTCCTCTGTGACATTTTGTGTTCTCTAGATTATATGTTGTGCTATCGGCTCAAAGACTAGTAAGAAAAGGTCATAACTATTTCAAAGACAACTAAATAAACTGGCACCAAACCATCAGTATGATTTCCAAGATATTATTATGGGGAAAAAAATATCTAACTTACCAATTTTCACTAAAAAAAATCATCAATTTTCACTCAATGAATCCAAGATATTATTCTAAGACCTATCACATCCTAAAACAGAAAACTGGCTAAGCCTAAACCTAAATTACCCAATACATAACCAGGGGCATACAGCAATACCACGCTCCACCCTTGTGATGTGTACCACCATCTAGGTAACTATGCTCCATCTTGTGCACAACAAACCAATTAGCTTACTTATTTGCCGCAATATGTATGCACTCATGCAAAATAATACCTTCAAGTCTATACATGGATCCAAGTTTCAATTCTAGACAGGCTCAAACAAACAGAATTTCATGTGGATATGGATATGATACCTTGAAGTAAGGAATAGTTTTCTTCAAGAAATCAGGTCCTGGCTGGAAATCTGCATCAAAGATTGCCACAAATTCATAACCTTTTACATAATCACAGCTCATTGCCGATTTGAGGTTGCCTGCCTTGTAGCCCGTGCGTATAAGACGATGTCTATACAATATGTGCACACCTCTTTGTTGCCATTTCTGCACTTCCGACTTGATGAGTAGTTGAACATCTAACTCATCAGAATCATCTAAAACCTGTATAAGCATTCTCTCCTTTGGCCAGTCCTGGATACAAACAGCTGCAATAGATTGTTGGTAAACCTGTATGGCACCCAATGAGGGTTAATAATTGCAAGAAGTGAGATGATAATGTAAAAGCAACAGAAAAACAATGTTCCAATGGTGAAGCTAATTTACTAACCATTCCATCCTTTATGTAGAATTACTTTCAAAATTTAAAAGCAATGCAAGGGACATGAAAAAACCCCCATCACAGAGCCTCACCATAACATACATTCTAACATTCAAAATACACAAAAATGCTTGTAGAACTGTAATGATATCATATCATGTTCAAGATTAGGATGCTGGAAAGGAGCTGCTAAGAAGAAAAGCAATATTAAAGCTCCGTTTGTGGGAGGAATATAACTTGAAAATGTAAAATATTTTCTCAGCAATCATCTTTTCTTTTATTGAGAAATAGCTTATTCTTATTGTTTGGTAACACTGAAAATCAATTATAAATTATTTTCTAGAGTTTGGTATATATTAAAATTTAATTTTTCTTCCAACACATAAGAAGGAAAATATTTAAATGTGCAAAAACTTTATGTTTTCTTTTACTTTTGCATATGAGTAAAAATAGACAAAAAAAAAAGAAAGAAAAATTGTATTCATAGCCAAGAATAGTTGGTAAACAAATGGATGTGTTTATATGACTCTCTTATAGGTTTTTTCCTCTCCTCTTAATGTGTTTGTCAAATTTTCTCTCTTCACAAAAGATATCATTTCCATTTGAAGAAAATGACTATTTATTTCAACAGGAAAATATTTAGTATTAACCAATTTTTTAAGCACCCCAAATGCTAAAAAATGCTTTCCAGAAAAATACGGTATGTGAAACAAATAGACCTAAATAACATAAATTGTCATCAGGTTACTCAAGTCTCAGCAACTCATATGTGGGACAAAAGGTCTCACCACAGAAAAAAAAAAGGGCAAAGGAAGCAACTTGAACTAACATCAAAATCAGTAGAAGTTCATTACAAAAGCCTAGCTAGCTAATTCCCACAATTTTAAACTTTAAATAGCTAATCAAATTCCATGATCTTATTTATTCCCCATTATCTCAAATCTATTTGAAGATCTTAACTCCAATTACTATCATAAATCACGACACACTAGATTCACTACTTCCCCGAGAAACAACCAAGAGAGGCTAAGAAACGAGTATAAAATGGACTAGATCAAAAGCAGGCATGTACTAAGACAATGCTTCTGTTAATTTACATTAAATGTACACAACTAGCCGACACTAATCCAAAGAGCAACGGTACACAAGGGCAGGGGACAATGCAAATTTCTAAGTAATATTTTCAACAAAAGACATGATAAGTAAACAGTTCAATAGGTTGAGCAGTTAGCTTAATTGACACAAAACAAAAGTTCCAATTAAATCCCTACTTGATCAAATTGTAAAATCTCCTTAATGCACTAAAAAACAAAGCCAGTAATTGTAATTAAGCCAAAAATGAAGGGATTAGAAACCTACATCTGCTTACCTCCCTCTCATTGCACATAGGGATCTGCACCAACACCATGGGATAATCCTCTACACTCTTCCCATCCACATTTCCATACTCCGCAGCTACAGGCTTCAATTTTCTAAGCTTGATCCAAAAACACCCCAACACCAATACCAAACGGTCCACCGACTGTATGAAGAATAAAACGATGCACACATTGGTCAAGCTCTGCAGCGGCGGCGCCAAGTAATTGGCTCTAATTTCCAACCATGTGGCATACACTCTCTCTACCACGGCCTCAGCAGACTCCACCGTCGGTGGGCTAAAATGCCATCCCTTAAAATACGCAACTAACTCGAAGCACAGCAACAAAATGACGAGAATCAAAAACACTCTAATGATTCTATACAAGCGCGAGGAGTGAGTATCGGAAGGAGAGTCGGAGCTAGAGATCCTACGATTGGCGGTGCGGAGGAGATAAAAGAGTGCGTTTGTGAGCCACGCGAGGGAGCTAGCGAGTTGCTGGAATTTGAGAAGCCAAAGCCAGGAGAGCTGGCGGGCGCTTCGAGTGTGACCTTTGTCGAGTGTGGTATCGGAAGTGGAAGGGCTGCGGATCTCGACGGTGAGCAAAGCGTCGTCGGATTGGTCTAGAAACTGGCGCTGTTTGTTCCACCATTCTTTAAACTCGTGGTTTTGTGCTGGACTCATAGAAATGTGAAATAGCTTATTACGGTTTCCTTTTCTTTTTCTTTTTTCCCTCCTTTGCTTCTCAGATCTCCCTGCGTGTGTTTTGCTTGGCTGATGACTGTGTGTCTTAACCAAATTTAGCGGAGGGTCTTTCTCTTTTCTTTTCGTCTACAGTTTAATTCATTTTATGCCGGTGAGCTTCTCTGCTTTTCACCGTCCGATGATATTCCTCGCTGTATCTTAGTGGTCAGAGCTTTGTGTACAATGTGCACATATGCAGCGATTGCACGTATGATGAAAACTAGTATGAATATACATATATAGCAATTTTAATAATTATTAAAAATATTTTTTTTAAAATAAATAAAATTATTTTTTAATATATAACATAATTAATAGATATATCTCCTATTTTTAGTTGGAAACTTTAATCTATTTATTATATCTAAATTAAAATATTATGTTAATCAATTATTCAAATCTAATAAAAAGAAAATAAATAAAATTTAATTTCAAATATATTCTCAAATCCCTAAAATTTATTTCTCTCTTTCATCTATTCCATTTGCTCTCTCAGCAATCCTTGCCCCATACCCTTTCTCCCACATGCTTATTCTTCATTTTCTTTCACATATTCAATTTTCTCTCTTTACAATCTATAGCCCGAATCTCGTAGTTATCCCTTCTTCTTGTTCTTTTTAGTCTTCGTCACTCTTTCAATTTTCTTAAAAAATAAATTAAAAATTAAAAAAAATACAAATTGAACTAAAACATTCAACCAGAAGGTATGACCATCATCGATGGGAGATATCAATTTCAGTTAACATTTCTATGTTGAACCAACACCGATTGATTTTAAATAAAATGTATCACTGAAATAAAATTCACTAGCCAAACTTCAATGATTCAAAATGATAATGGTTTTCCAAACTCCAACGGCCCAACGTTTTTTCATATTCTTATAGCTATGTTTGCCAGCAGACTGTGCGGCAAAATTATATTTTTTTAATGTATATGTCTATTTTTAAAATTTGATTATTAAATTTTTTTATTTATAAAAATTGAGTTTAAATCTAAATTTTTCTTAAATTTGAAAAGTTTCTATTTATTGATTCTTACAATAGAATTACAAATGGATTAATTTTTTATAGAAGGATCTTTGAATTTAATAGAATTAAATTTCAGACATTAAAATATTAGACTCTAAAAATAATGCTTCGGTCATTTGTTTCATGACATTTTTTATGAAAGAACCTCTAATTTGAATGAAATGAAACTTTAGAGATTAAAATGTTAAATTTTAAAAATATTGGGAGAAATCTATTAATTATATTATACCACATAAATAAAAAAATAATTTTTTTAAAAAATTATTATGGTAATTTACTGTATAATTTTAAAATATAATTAAATATATAATTTAATATCTATTTATTTTATAATAAATAATAAAATTTTTTATTTTTTATTTTATTTATAAAATAATTTCTTCTAAAATTTAAATTTATTAGAGTTAAGAAAAAAATCTATAGTTTTGATTTTATTATAATTACGCTCTATAATTTTTCTGTATCAATTAAAACTTGATTCTTTAAAATTTTATAATTTTAATTTTATTATAATTACATTCTGTACCAATTAAAATTTAATCTTTTAAAATTGTCTTAATTATATCCTGACATTTTAATAAAATTGGCATATCTTGCCACGTCAATGCTATTTTATCGTATCGACGTCAACAAAATTTATAATTAATTGTCAAACAAATTATGGACTTTATTTTATTATAATTTCACTTTATATTTTTATTTTCTACTAATTAAATTTTATACTTTTAATATTGAAACAAATACACCGTAAGGTTATTTATATAGTTGAAAATTTATAAAATATTAAATATATTTAAAAATTATAATTTATATTATTATTTAATTATTTTTTAAATTTATCAATAATTTTATAATAATAATTTATCTTAATTTTATTTTGATTAAAATTATTATCAATTAATTTTTTTTAAAATTTATCTGATATACTTACTGTTTAGTATTATTTTTAAAAATATCATCAAGAAAATAATATTATTAAACATATTAGTAATGGAATATTAAAAAATAATTTAAAATAATATTTAATATAATTTAGTTTGAAAATATTAAAAATAATAAAATAATTTTTTTAATTTTCAAGTATAATACTAATATAATAATATTAATCCACCATGTTTTTATAAATTTTATTAATATTTAAAATGAAATTTAAAAACGTAAATAATATATAGATTAAATATTTAATTTTCTACTGTCAAAACAATATATAATTCATCTACAAGTATAAATTTAGTTTTCATTTCTAATTTTTTTTAAAATATTAATAAAATAAATAATCAATAAAAAATTCCGTATGTTTAAATTTTTTTAATTATATTTTATATTTTTAAATTATTATTATTTTTATTTTAAATTTTATTAATATGAGATATTGATAAATATTAATGTGACGGATAATTTTATTAATTTTTATAAATATAAATAATGATAATTACCGTTAAAGTAATTTTAAAATGATAAAAAATATATGATATAATTATTATAAAATTAAAAAAATAATTTTTTATCATTAACTCAATTTATTATTATTCAATATAAATTAAAAAATTAATTTGAATTAAAATGCTAAATTATTATGAATATTAAAATTATAAAAATTAAAATATTAAAATTAAAAAAAATAAAATTATTATAAAAAATAAAATTTAAGCGGCAATCACGGAGAGGTGGGAGTGCATGCTCCCTACCTCATACTCTGAAGAGAAGCTCAAGGAACATCCAAATCAAATCGTGTCTAAAATCCTATCGGCTAAATTCATCGCCAGTATCTTTCATTTCCCTACTTTAGATTAACTCGCCGCTTCTTAAACTTTGTTTTCTTCATTAATTCTTTGACCAATTAATAGAACAATGAGATATGTTTTATTGGTTATTTTCGAGTACTATTTTTCAGAAAATTATTTATTTAGTTTTTTAAATTTTTAATAAAATTAATTACTTAATTATGTGATTATTAAAAAAACACATTTTATTTTATTTTAAATAATTAATTTTATGAGAAAAATTTTAAATTAATTCCAATAAAATTATGTATGATTTCCATTCATTTTAAAATAAAAATTTTTAAAATAAAAATTAAAAATTTTCCATCACAAACAGTACAATTAATAGAAAAATATTATTTGAATTGAATTAATTTAATTTAAACAGTATAATAAATGAAATAAAAATATAACTTCATTAATATATTTTTGAAAATCTAAATAAATAATTATAGGGAATTTTAATGGTTATTTATGTAAAATAAAGTAAATTTATTTTGTTATAAAAATAAATTAAACTTTACAGAAATTGAATATTTTTATACTAAATTTATGTAAACTTATATATATTTTTTTTAAAAAAAAATTGAGATTAGATATTTCTAAAATAGAACTGAAATCTTTCGAATATATTTACTATCGGATTAAAACTGTGAGTGGTATTACTTTTTTTTATAAGATAATCATTTCGTAGAAAATATATTAAGTTACTAAAAATTGGTGTGTTGAATATAAATATATTTTTACATAAATTAATATAATAAAAATGACATTAAATTAATAATATTATTAATTAAAAATAATATTTTATTCTATTATTTATAAAAAGCTACTATTATCTTTATACATTAAAATATGTTATTTATTTATTAATTTAATAATTTTTATAAAATAATTACTACATATAAATTTATAAAGTCTATAATATTTAAATTTTTAAATATTTTAAAAACATTATGTTTATATTATTTTTATTTTTCGTTAATATTAAATACTTTCTATAATATGAATCATCACAAAAAATTAATACACTTTAAAAAAGTAAAAGTAAAATATAAAATTTCTCTAAAATATAATTAATTTATGTGACAAAATAGTGGTTCATATATAAATTAATAAACTTTGATTATGTTGAGAGTTATATCACTTGGGGTACAATGCGGCATTTTTTCAATTTTTCACAATACATATATTAGGATTTTTGTCAATTTGGAATTGGACAAAAAAATTACTAATTTGAATTGAAAAAAAAAATTACTGGTTTGTTGTTTGACTGTGATAATCCGTCCCTCACATGTTTTTTTCAAATAATGGCCGGCACGTGTCTGGTGCTAGGCTATTATTTTTTTTAATTATTAATATATTATAATAATGTATTTATATTATATTAATTTAATAATTTTATTTATATTATATTTTTATATGATAATAAATTTTTATATATTATTATAATAATATTATAATTAAATAATATCAATTATAAATTTATTGATACGTAGTTATTATATTTTATATATTTTATTATTTTTAATAAATAAGATTATTATAAAAATAAAAAAATTTAAAATATTTAAAATTATAAAAATTAAATTTACATTTTATTGGGTTATTTTCTACCACCTTAAACTTTTAGTTATAGAATAATATTAATATAATGATATTAAAATTATATAATATCAATAATTTTTAATTTTAATATTAATAATAAAATATATTAAATATTAATATATTTTATATATTAATATTTAAAATTATGAAATAAAATTATATTGTAATCAAATATAGCAAGAGTTCAGTGAATCGTTTATAATTTATCAAAATAAAATATAAATAAATTAAGTAATTAATTTATTTTATAATTAAATTAATTAATTAATTAATTTTTCTTTAATAGTTTATAAAGAATTCAGTGGTCTCATACAATATCTAGGATAATATTATAATTCTATTGGACGCGATTATTGAGATGTTTATAATTTATTAAAATAAAAAAATAAATAAATTAAGTAATTAATTTATTTTACTGTTTTTTTAAATTGTAATTTATTTTACTGTTAAATTAGATTAATTAATTTAGTTATCTTTAATAAATTATAAATAATTCAGAATTGTTTATAATTCAGAATTGTTTATAATTCATTAAAATGAAAAAATAAATAAATTAAGTAATTAATTTATTTTACTGTTTTTTTTGAAATTGTAATTTATTTTACTGTTAAATTAGATTAATTAATTAATTTATTTATTTATCTTTAATAAATTATAAATAATTCAGAATTGTTTATAATTCATTAAAATGAAAAAATAAATAAATTAAATAATTTATTTATTTTACTATTAAATTAGATTAATTAATTTACTTATTTATCTTTAATAAGTTATAAATAATCCATAATTTATTAAAAAAGAGAATAATATTATAATTCTAAATATTTTTCGGTCTACCTCTTTTACTATTCACTTTTATAATAATTTTATATATTAAAAATAATAAAATATAATAATTATATATCAATAAATTTATAACCGATATTATTTAATTACAATATTATTATAATAATATATTAAAAATAATATTTTTATAATCATTATTAATTAAATGAATAATTATTTTTAGAGTTATAAAACAAAATTATTATATGATTAAATATATACTAAATTATTATACTAATTATTATATTAATATATTAAAAATAATAAAATATATTATAAAAAATAATTAAAAAATTGATTACTAAATTATTTTTATATATCTAATCACAATATAATATTAATTTTATAAGACTAGCCTAATAATTTTTTATTTAAATATTAATAATAAAATATATTAAAAATTATAAAAATATTTATTATCATAAAAAATATATATAAATATATTATTATAATATATTAATTATTAAAAAATAATGAAAAAAATTTTAAATCGTAAGTATGTATTTGAGATGGAGTGATAAGAGTTCATCTACATTTTTTACTGACAAATTTATTTTAGATTTTCGAAGTCCAATTTCAAAGGTTACCGATTATTATGACATCGATTTAAACTAGAAGATGCCATTAATTGGCCGACCACTTTAGAGATATTTAAATTTTAAAAGAATTTATTAATTAATTTTTTAATTTAAAAAAAAATAAAAAAATATTTTTAATATTTTATAAATATATTAATTAATTCATCCATTAATTTGATTATTAACTATATATAAAAAAAATTTAAAATGAGAAAGAAACTAATTAATAGTCCTTTTATAAATTTGAGAGACTAATTAATATATTTTTTTAAATTTTAGAAATTAAATAATAAAATATTTAATAAAAAAATATAATCAATTGATTTTTTAAAATATTAATAATATTTTAATATACTTTTTTTAATATTAATAAATTAATTAATATATTTTTTAATATAAAAATTAAATAATAATTTTCTCTTAGTTTTTTATTAATATATTAGTCTAATTAATTTTCTTTTAAAATAAACAACGAGAATTAGAGGAGTAGAACGAGATCTCTAAGATTTATTCAAATAAATTTACTACTAGATTAAGATTGTGAATGTCCAATTAAATGTTTTATAAACAAAAAGGAGTATCAGAATGTTGAATTTGCATATGCATTTTCTTTGTTGAAAATAAAAAATTTTATAAAAATTTAATTTATAAAATTTTATATTTAAATAAAATAAAATTATACATAATTTTATTAGAATTAATTTTTTATTATGATATAAATTAAGACTTTAAATGGATTAAATGGAATTGTGATTTAGAAAAACCTTCCTTTAAATGCTTTTGGAAAAAATAGTTATTTTGTTGGTGATTATTATCCTTTGTCTGCGTTTTGTTACGGTTAATTATTTTGTTTATATTTTTAAATTATTCAATTAAAATATTTTTATAGTATATAAAACTATATTATTTGATATTTTTGTAACAGAAAATACTAAATCATTTGAATTTATTCATAAAAATAAAATAGGATAAATATTTAAAATTATAAAAATTAAATAATAATAATAATAATAATAGAATATAATAGATATATTTAATTTAATCTTTGTAATTTTAATACATATCATTAATGCCTTCTATCAAAATAAAAATTAATTGATCGATTTTTTTATAGACAAATTATAAAAAATTTAAATTTACAAAATATAATATTTTATTGAGCAATTTAAAAATAAAGACTAAATAATTAAATTATTTTTTTTCTATTTCTTACATTTAAGATACATTATTTCTAATATTTTCTAATTACTGTATTTAAATAAATATTTTTCATGAAGAGCATTTTCAACAAATTGAATGAAAATTTTAGATGCAACCCAAACAGAACTCAAAAGAGAAACCCATAAGACCAATGGGCCAAGAGCTCTGTGCATTATGCATGGATCCCAGAAAATACCCAAATTATCTCAGACAAAAAAAAAAGCCTAAATTATTTTGAGTAATTTATAATTTTGTTTATGATAAAAAAACAACAATTTAATTTTTAACTTTATATTTTTATATTTAATTAATTAGTAATTATTTATGAATAAGATTAATTATTATTAAAATATATAATCAGTTATATTATATATTTACTATTTAATTTTATTATTTGTATTTAAATTTAGAATTTCAAAAATATTCCCATAGTATAATGTAATTTTTTTAAAAAAATTGTAATTAGTTGTAGTTAAGGAATTAATTATTAATCTGTTTGTTAAGATTTTTTATATAATTACTAGATAATAGTAAAAATCAATTATAAAAATATAAATATAAAACTTAATTAATTTTAAAAATAGATGATTAAGTATTTGATAAAAATTTTCATTACTAACCATTAATTTTCATAAATAATGCTTATTTTTCAAAGTTATTATTTAGTTGCATAAATATGACATTAAATAATTTTTAATACTAATTAAATATTATTATTTTTAATAGAAAATTTTGTCATTAATTTATAATGAAAAGTTATATTTTAATATTAATTATTAAATATTTTAAATATAGATATATCAAACTCTTTTTATTAATAAATTAAGAAAATATTTTATATTTTAGATTTGAGATATTTAATTTTTTTTTACTAAGAGTAAGTCTATGCTAATTAAAAAATTAAAACCTTAAAGTTAATTTTTATTTTAGTTCAATTTGCATTGATTAAATTAATAAATTTTAAAATGATAATACTGAAATAAATAAAAATAAATATAATATAATAACTGAATTATCAATAAATTTATTAAATTAGAATTTTATTTAAGATAAAAATGTAATACCCGGCTTGAGTCCGGCATTGGACTCTCTGTAAATCGGGGGAAATCTTGAGTGTCGGAATTCTCGAGAAGGGTAAGACATATGTTTTCATGTGTTTTTCAGAGTTTTGCATGTTTTCACGTGGTAAAGGAAATGAGTTTTGATAGAAAAGCAATAAGGGAGAAATGCAAAGGTTCGGCCGCCGAAGGTCACTTTCGGCCGCTGAACATTGCATGGTTTCGGATTCACGTTCGGCTGCCGAAGGTGGTCTGGCCAGCCACCTATAAAAGGGCCAAGGGTCGGTGGAAGGAGGATATTTCTCCTCCACTTGCAGCCAGAGGTGAGTTCAAGCCTCTCCCACGTTGACTTTCATGTTTTTCATGTTTTTCACCAAATCTTTCCAAGTTCTTAAGAGTTTTGGTGTGTTTTGAAGGTTTTGAGCAAAAATAGTAAGTTTTGAAACTTGGAGCTTTGGAAGAGGTTTTCTCCCTATCTCCACGTTAGGATCACTCATCCTCAAGTTCTTTAGGAGGTAAGGGTTGATCCTGAACTTCTTTGATGAGTTTTGAAGGTTTTATGGGAGTAGGATGGGTAGTATGCATGATTAGGTTTAGGTGAGGTTTGTGGGAGATGTTTATGTACAAGCATGTTAAGTGTTGTTTTGAGGTTTTAGGCTAGTTTTGGACCTCTTTATGCAACTTATATGGTATATGCTAGTTGGGAGTAGTTGATATGCATGTTTAGGTAAGGTTTGGGTGAGTTATGCATGAAACAGAGCAGGTTTCTGCCCAACGGGCAAAACCAGGTTCGGCCGCCGAAGGAAGGTTTGGCCGCCGAACCCCTTGTGGAGGCAATTTCGGCTGCCAAAGCTTGCCCCCGAAACTTGGGACTTTCGTTTCTGGAGGCAAGGTTCGGCCGCCGAAAGTGCCGCCGAAGGTTGAGTTTCGTCTCTGGACGAGACTTTCGGCTGCCCAAGGTGCCGCCGAACATGCATGAGTTTCGTCTCTGGAGAAAGGTTTCGGCCACCGAACATGCCGCCGAAAGTGCCCTGTCAAGCTTTCTTTTGCATGTTTTATGTGCTTGTTTTAGGTTCTTTTAGAGGGCTTTTGGGGAGTTTCTTAGAGCGAGTCTTGCGTTCGTTTGGTCCCTCATTTGAGTCCACCTGTGTAGGAACGGACCAGAGGAATCAGGGAAGTCAGCAGTGAGCACAAGTTCAGAACCTGCAGAAGTAGGTTAGAGTCAGCCAGAGGTGAGTGGAACTTCTCTTTTCAGAACTAAACTACTTTTGAGCATATATCATGCATCATAATGAGTCTAGTAGGATGCTTGCATTAGTTTCACGAATATGCTGCATTGCATATACGATGCGTATGAGGCTGTGGATAGACCAAGGCGACTCCAATAGCCCAAACTCTGTTATAAGACCTGGCCGGGTCAGGCAGCCATCTGTAGGTAAGACCTGACTAGAGCAGGCAGCAGAGATAGTAAGACCTGGCTGGGCCAGGCAGGCAGAGTTGATAAGACCTGGCTGGGCCAGGCAAATTGAGGTTGTAAGACCTGGCTAGGCCAGGCATCCTTTTAGTATTGGGATTTTTGGTGGTCATGTCTATCCCTGAGATAATGTGCTGTTGTGCATACCATGAGATGATGCTTTTCAGATTATGTTTTATAGTTCTGCTCATTGGGCTTGTATAGCTCATCCCTCTCCCCTAACCCCAGTTGTGCAGGTTCATAGTTCAGAGAGGAGTCCAGCAGAGTGTGGAAGAAGAAGAGTTATGTAATAGCTAGTGTGGACATGTAATTGTAAAGAGATGTACAGTGTATAGACGTGTGCTTCACTTGTAAGAGTTGTACTCCCTTGTTGTAAACACATGATCAATTTATGTATGTTTCTTTTATTGTTAGTGAATATGAGAAAAACCAGACTTAACATTATGAGTTCTATCCGCCTAGAGTGGGGATAAAATAGCAGAGAGTTAGTGCATGCACAGGTTAAGCCTTGGAGTACATAAAAGTTTTATGTTTTGACAGAAAATGTATGATCATGTATGGGATTTCACAGGTACACAGACAGTACAGGAAGCTTACTACGGGTCCCGGTAACCTTAAGTCGATCTGGATCCTAGTGCCGGTAGCAGTTCGATTTCCGGGCTGTTACAGATTGGTATCAAAGCCCTAGGTTCACATGGTCGGACCTATAGAGATAGAGTTGGGCTCATAGAGGTTTAGTGGGTCAAGCACAATAGGAAAACATGTCCACTAGGATAGGATGTTCGTCCTGTCTATCTGATGCTGTGAACTGCCAGTATGTATGCATGTGCCTTATATGATGCGTGATGTGTTGCTTATGTGCTCTGTTATGTGTTGTTTTCCAGAAAGAGAGTTAAGATGCGAGGAACTCGTCGATCCGCGAGATTGACTGTAGTCCCACCTGAAAGTGAGGGTACAGCTGCTCGTCCTCCTGCATTGCCAAGGGCAAGATCTCACAGGTCAAGCAGGGAGGGAATGTCAAGAGACCCTAGAAGGTCTTCTGACGAGAGCAGAAGAGGCGTAGGTAGAGGGGAAAGAGCAGAAGAAGAGAGAGTGGCTAGGGAGGAGGCTCAGAGTAGAGATGAAAGTATGGGTATCGGACGGTCAGAAGAAGGTATGGGGGAGTATCAGGGAGGCGCACAGGCCTCGGGGTTTGGCTATCCACCCTTTCCACAGGGCCCAGGGTATCCGATGGGAGGCACGTCGGATTACTCCAGCTTTGCCCCATATCCACCCTACATGCCATATATGCCCTATCCTTCCTTCTATCCACCATATCACATGTATCCACCCCCACCTGTTCATCCAAGTTCAGCATCGCCTGAATCCAGAGAAACAATACCACCACCACCTGAACCAGCTGCCCCTGTTGTTGAAGCACAACCCAGTTCGTCAGGGGGAAGTAAGGTGAAGATGATGGAGTACTTAAAGTTGGATGCTCCTAAATTCAACACGGGAGATGATCCCTTTGAGTATCTCAGTGCAGTTCGAATGATAACAAGTGAGTTGGGAGCAGATGATAGTAGAGCCATTGAGATGGCAGGGTTCACATTAAAATGCAAGAAAGCCAGAGAATGGTTCAAGAACTATGTGGATCCCAGAAGAGACAGTATGACATGGGAAGAGTTCGCCAACGAATTTACTGGGTGGGCTTTTTCTGACAGTTCCAGGAAGCTAAAGGTTGTGGAGTTCGAACAGTTGAGACAGACGGAGGAGATGAGTGTTGATGAATATACAGATAAGTTCTTGGAATTGTTACCATACGTGGGTCAGGCGTATGATACGGATCAGAAGAAAGCAAAGAGGTATGCCACGAGGCTACATCCCAGGTATTTCTCCTTGATCCTCCATGCAGAGAAAGAGAGTTTCCACTCGATTGTGGATGCTGCTCGAAAGATGGAGGCTAGTGCCATCAGTCAAGGAGTAGTTAAGCAATCAAAGGCACAGTCTTCTGGTGCTAAACTAGGTTCCTCCTCACAGAGTATGGTCAGTGCGAGCAAGAAGAGATGGGATAAACTCAGAGGAAAGAGAGGTAAGTTCTGGAGCAGGCTTAAGTCGGGTCTGGGAATGAGTAGCGGCTCCAGCTCTGGCACAGATATTCCAGTTTGCAATAGGTGTGGAAGACCGCACAAAGGAGCTTGTTTGTTGGGATCTACAGCCTGCTATAGATGTGGGCAGGAGGGACATTATGCACAGGAATGTCCTCAGGCGACTTTGGTTGCACCATCCCAGCAGATGACCTCAGGCAGTGTTGTCCAGTCAGCAGCTTCAGCCCGACCACCAAGCAGTGGTAGAGGTAGAGGGAGAGGGGCAGCCTCTTCTTCAGGGATGGGTTCCCGAGGTGCAGGTCCGTCAGCTCCAGCACGGATTTTCACCATGACTTAGCAGGAGGCAGACACTTCGAACACAGTGGTGTCAGGTAATCTCATCATTGGGTGTGCAGAGGTGTATGCTTTGATAGACCCCGGTGCTTCTCACTCTTTCATTTCTTCTAGAGCCGCAGAGAGATTGGGGTTGATCGTATCCGAGTTAGCGTGTCCTCTCTGGGTCAGTGGACCTAGATGTGACCCATCATTGGCAGAGTCAGTCTGTCAGTTCAGTCCAGTGTTTATCGAGGATAGATGCCTTCCAGCTGACCTTGTGGTTTTAGAGTTGACAGATTTTGATGTCATTCTAGGGATGGATTGGTTATCTACCTATAGTGCTACCTTGCACTGCAGGGATAAGGTAGTGAGTTTTAGAGACCAGGATGGGTCAGAGTGTGTCTTCAGAGGAGACAAGAGAGGGACACCTAGGGGTTTGATCTCAGCCCTTCAGGCTCGTAGGATGTTGAGGAAAGGTTGTCAGGGGTTCCTAGCTTATGTGAGAGAGCTAGATAAACAGGTGAGGGAACCGTCCTCAGTACCAGTTGTTCGAGAATTCCCAGATGTGTTTCCTGAAGAGCTTCCAAGACTACCACCTGATAGGAAAATAGAGTTCGAGATAGAATTGATGCCTGGTTCCAGACCGATCTCTATTCCTCCCTACAGGATGGCACCAGCAGAGCTAAAAGAGTTGAAAGAGCAGTTACAGGATTTGGTAGCTAAGGGTTTCATCCGCCCGAGTACCTCACCTTGGGGTGCTCCAGTCTTATTTGTCAGAAAGAAGGATGGACCTCTTAGACTTTGTGTCGACTACAGACAGTTGAACAAAGTCACTATCAAAAACAAGTATCCTTTACCCAGGATCGATGATCTATTCGATCAGCTGGCAGGAGCAGGTTGTTTTTCTAAAATAGATCTCAGATCCGGATACCACCAGTTGAAGATCAGGGAAGGAGATGTATCCAAGACTGCTTTCAGGACCAGATATGGGCATTATGAGTTCCTAGTGATGCCGTTCGGGTTGACTAACGCCCCTGCAGCATTCATGGATCTCATGAACAGGGTTTTCAGGGAGTACTTGGATCGTTTTGTGATCGTCTTTATAGATGATATCTTGGTGTACTCCAGGAATGCAGAGGAGCATGCCCAGCATCTGAGGATCGTGTTGCAAACCTTGAGAGAGCATGGCTTGTATGCCAAGTTCTCCAAGTGCGAGTTCTGGCTAAGGAGCATTGCCTTTTTGGGACATGTAGTATCAGAGGAAGGAATAGCAGTAGATCCCAAGAAGGTAGAGGCAGTAGCCAATTGGCCTACACCCACGACCGTGACCGAGATCAAGAGTTTTCTGGGTTTGGCAGGCTACTATCGGAGGTTCGTGCAGGACTTTTCGAAGATAGCTGCTCCTATGACCAGACTGACCAGGAAGAATCAGAAGTTCGTATGGGCAGAGGATTATGATGAGAGTTTTGAAGAGTTGAAGAGACGGTTGACTTCAGCACCGGTGTTAGCTCTGCCGAGCAGTGAGGAAGCTTTCACAGTGTTCTGTGATGCCTCCCGAGTGGGATTAGGTTGTGTGTTAATGCAGAATGACAAAGTGATAGCTTATGCTTCTAGACAGCTGAAGAAGCACGAGCTGAACTACCCGACACACGATCTTGAGATGGCAGCTGTTATCTTTGCACTGAAGATGTGGAGGCATTACCTCTATGGGGTAAAGTGTGAGATCTATACGGATCATAAGAGCCTACAGCACATCTTGAGTCAGAGAGAGTTAAACTTGAGGCAGAGACGGTGGGTAGAATTGCTCAGTGATTACGATTGCAAGATCCAGTATCATCCGGGTAAGGCTAATATTGTAGCTGATGCCTTAAGCCGAAAGTCACTTGGCAGTTTATCCCACATTGCAGTAGAGAGAAGACCGGTGGTGAAGGATTTTTACAGACTCATGGATGAAGGGCTGCAGTTGCAATTATCTGGTACAGGTGCTTTGATTGCACAGATGAGAGTTACACCAGTGTTTCTAGCACAAGTGGCTCTGAAACAACACGAAGACCCTGAGTTAGTGAAGATTGCCAGGACTGTTCAGTCGGGCAATAGTGCAGAGTTCAGATTTGACAGTGAGGGGGTTCTTCGGCACGGTAAGAGATTATGTGTACCAGATGATAGCAGTTTAAAGGAAGACATTATGAGAGAAGCTCATAATGCGAGGTATAGTGTTCACCCTGGAGCCACCAAGATGTATCAAGATCTGAGAAGAGTGTATTGGTGGCCAGCGATGAAGAGGGAAGTGGCACAGTTTGTGTAAGCCTGCGAGACCTGTCAAAGGGTGAAGCTAGAACACCAGAAGCCGGCTGGAATGCTGAACCCACTGCCGATTCCAGAGTAGAAATGGGAGAACATAGCTATGGATTTTGTAGTGGGGTTACCGGCGACGTCTAACAGAGTAGACTCCATATGGGTGATTGTGGATAGACTCACGAAATCTGCTCACTTCATTCCAGTCAGAAGCAACTATTCTGTGGACAAATTGGCGCAAGTCTATGTAGAAGAGATAGTCAGGTTGCATGGAGTTCCAGTGTCGATAGTCTCAGATAGAGGACCGCAGTTCACCTCCAGGTTTTGGCGGAGTCTGCAAACTGCTATGGGTACAAGGTTGGATTTCAGCACTGCTTTCCATCCACAGACAGACGGTCAGTCAGAAAGGACCATCCAGACCATAGAAGATATGCTAAGAATGTGTGTGTTAGACTTTGGCGGTTCTTGGAGGCAGCATCTACCTCTGGTGGAGTTTGCCTACAACAACAGCCATCATGCTAGCATAGGGATGGCTCCTTATGAAGCTCTGTATGGAAGAAAGTGCAGAACACCTGTTTGCTGGGAAGAGGTAGGAGAGAAAACGCTTGCAGGGCTAGAGTTAGTTGAGATTACCAGCAAGTTGGTGCCTGTGATCAGAGAGAGGATCAGAACAGCTGTAAGCAGGCAGAAAAGCTATGCAGACATCCGTAGGAAGCAGATAGAGTTCCAGGAGGGGGATATGGTATTGCTAAAGGTGTCTCCAATGAAGGGAGTGGTTCGCTTTGGAAAGAAGGGTAAATTAGCTCCACGGTACATTGGTCCCTTTGAGATCTTGCAGAAGATCGGGCCTGTATCGTATAAGCTGGATTTAACTGCATCGATGGAAAGAATTCACCCGGTATTCCATGTGTCTATGTTGAGGAAATTTGTGTCAGATCCAGAGAAGGTTCTCAGTGAACCTGATGTAGAGATCCTTGGAGATCTCACATATGTAGAGCAGCCAGTACGGATCTTGGACACCCAGATCAGAAAGTTGCAGAACAAGGAGATACCAATGGTGAAAGTCCTGTGGAACCACCACAACCTCGAAGAGTGCACCTAGGAGACACGGGAGTCCATGCTCCAACAATACCCATATCTGTTTTGAGGTTAGTTAGCTAGTTTTCCCCTTTTCTTTGTGTATATGTGTTTATTTGTTTGAGAAACATTCGGGGATGAATGTTCTTGTAACAGCCCGGAAACCGGTACCCTTCCGTAACGGTTCCAAACTGTTCGGCACTAGGATCCAGATCGGCTTAAGGCCGCCTAGACCCATAGTAAGCTTGACATTCCTTCTATACATCTGGTCTAATCCTTTACATGATCACTCTTTTCATAAAACTTTATACCTTTAAATGCCCCAGGCTTACCCCGAGGAACTGTGATTAAAAACTCTTCTTTCATTTTTTCCAAGCTCAACGCATGCATGCTCTTATTTATTAAGCTTGGCCATAAAATCCTCTGTAAGACATTTCATTCTTCCTTAAAACATCTTTTCTCTTTAAACTTACTCATTCTTGAAAACATTTCATACATCATGAAAACATATCCTTTATTAAAACTCATTGATCATGTACCCCTTATAGGATTAGCCAACCATAGACATAATATCACTCTACACATTAGGCATAGCACATCTCTAAACCATATTTCATATACTCTTCATAGCTTTACTTTATCTCTTTACATTCATACATCTCATGTCCATACATTCTCATGTCCACAACTATACTATACATGCATACAAACATAACATATCCTCACTTACATTAACCTTACATAATCATCTATTCCATTACATCTCAAACATAACTCTTCATTACTTTAGTCTCTACCATCTTTAACTTCTCATAGCTCCTTCCTATCATCCATCACTATAACTGGCCCTGCAAAAATGGGAATAGGGGAGAGGGATGAGCTTCTAAAGCCCAATGAGCGGAAACCATGAAAACAGTTCATAAAAACATATGCTCTCATGCTATGCATCACATCACAACAATACACATCAAGGAAGAAGTTGTCACCTATAGCCCTCCACATATTTGACTCATGTATCACTTAACTTTTCTCCTGAAAACGTTTTGTCAGGGCGATTAGGCCTCCTGACTAATTCCTGAAAACATTTTGTCAGGGCGATTAGGCCTCCTGACTGATTCCTGAAAACATTTTGTCAGGGCGATTAGGCCTCCTGACTGGCTTCTAAAAACGTTTTGTCAGGGCGATTAGGCCTCCTGACTATACTGACTCAATAACAGGGGCGGTTAGGCCTCCCTGTTCATACTCATCATACTTGACTCTTTACTTCTTTTCATGTCATGTCATAACATACCATTTTGAGGGCTACAGGATCACTCAACATTCATCCACATACTCAACAAATTATGCAATGCAACACCTTCGTGAATTCTAATGCAAGCAACCTAGTATCTCATGGCATTCATGATGCGTGTCTCATGCTCATATCATTATAATCTTTAAACAACATTTTACAAAGATGCATAGTTAGTTCCACTCACCTGAAGCCTCTGCTCTACTACTTGGGCCAACTTTGTACTGTAGCTAAACACCTCTTCTCTGCTCAAATCCTACACAAAAGGACTCTTATGAGGTGTTAAACATCTCTCATATAACTCTAAAACACCTTCCCAAAACCCCTCTAAAGCCTCATAAACATGCATGAAAAATCATGCAAAGGAAGGCAAAACAGAGCACCTTCGGCGACACGTTCGGCGGCCGAAAGTCTCCTCCAGAGACGAAACTCACATACTTTCGGCGGCCGAACCTCTACTTTCGGCGGCCGAAAGTCCTATTACTATCCCTTCGGGTGCACCTTCGGCATCCGAAAGTCTCGTCCAGAGACGAAACTCAACCTTCGGCGGCACCTTCGGCGGCCGAATGTGCATGACAGATCCGAAAGTCCAACTTCCGGAAGCAGCCTTCGGCAGCCGAAGCCACCTCCACAAGGCATTCGGCGGCCGAAACTCACTTCGGCGGCCGAACCTGAGTTCTTCCAGAACCCAGTTCATGCACCAACACCTCTCCTCAACCCTTCCTCACATACCCAACATGCATAAAACCTCCTCAAGACATGCATAGACCTCTAAACATACCCAAAGAGGCCTAAAACACTCTTAAACTCTAACAACAATAACATATAAACACATAGTGCACAAAGGGTCCCTAAAACCCTCCCATGCACACCCATGCTCATCTAACCCTTTCTTCCCATAAAACTCCTGAAACTATCCATAAAACATGCTTAAAACATCATAAAACGTAGAGATCAACCCTTACCTCTTGAGTTGGTGTGACCTCAACTTCAAAACGTGGAGAAAACACTTCCAAAAGCTTCAAACTCCTCAACTAGCTCTTTTTACTCAAAACCTTCAAAATCAAGTTAAAAGCTTACTACAACTTTGAAAGATCTTGGAAAAACTAGGAAATCATGCCAAGGAGGACATGAGCTCACCTTGGATGGGAAGAGGGAGAAAACTTTCCTCTTCCACCGCCCTAAGGGGCTTTTATAGAGGAGCTGGTCAACCACGTTCGGCGGCCAAACATGCAAGCGAACCATGCAATGTTCGGAAGCCGAACTTTTCTTTCGGAAGCCGAACCTCAAGCACTTTCGGCGGCCGAACATCACCTTCGGCGGCCGAAACTGCATTTTGTCTCCTTCGCCTTTTTCTCTTCAAAACTCAAAATCCTTTTTACTTAAATACCATGAAAACACTTAAAACCTTTACAACCCTTTTTAAAACTTTTGCTAAACCTATACTGGCAACTCCGACATCCGAAATTCCACCGGACGGTGAGAATTCCGACGCCTGAACAAGCCGGGTATTACATTTCTTAAGGGGGGGAGAATGTAATACCCGGCTTGAGTCCGGCATTGGACTCTCTATAAACCGGGGGAAATCTTGAGTGTCGGAATCCTCGAGAAGGGTAAGACATATGTTTTCATGTGTTTTTCAGAGTTTTGCATGTTTTCACGTGGTAAAGGAAATGAGTTTTGATAGAAAAGCAACAAGGGAGAAATGCAAAGGTTCGGCCGCCGAAGGTCACTTTCGGCCGCCGAACATTGCATGGTTTCGGATTCACGTTCGGCTGCCGAAGGTGGTCTGGCCAGCCACCTATAAAAGGGCCAAGGGTCGGTGGAAGGAGGATATTTCTCCTCCACTTGCAGCCAGAGGTGAGTTCAAGCCTCTCCCACGTTGACTTTCATGTTTTTCATGTTTTTCACCAAATCTTTCCAAGTTCTTAAGAGTTTTGGTGTGTTTTGAAGGTTTTAAGCAAAAATAGTAAGTTTTGAAGCTTGGAGCTTTGGAAGAGGTTTTCTCCCTATCTCCACGTTAGGATCACTCATCCTCAAGTTCTTTAGGAGGTAAGGGTTGATCCTGAACTTCTTTGATGAGTTTTGAAGGTTTTATGGGAGTAGGATGGGTAGTATGCATGATTAGGTTTAGGTGAGGTTTGTGGGAGATGTTTATGTACAAGCATGTTAAGTGTTGTTTGATGTGTTGTTTTGAGGTTTTAGGCTAGTTTTGGACCTCTTTATGCAACTTATATGGTATATGCTAGTTGGGAGTAGTTGATATGCATGTTTAGTGTAACAGCCCGGAAACCGGTACCCTCTTTGTAACGGCCCAAACTGCTCGGCACTAGGATCCAGATCGACTTAAGGCCGCCTAGACCCGTAGTAAGCCTATCCTGAACTCTGTGTACCTGTTAAAATCCCATACATGATCCGACTGGACTATTACTTTTTAAAACTTTTCTTTAAAACTACCAGACTTAACCTTTAAAACACTGTACTATAGGTCCAATCATATGAACCAAATGCTCAGACATACTAATCTGAACTAGCCCTCAGGGCTATCTGTAATAAACCAGTGATACTCTACCAAGTAACCTCCATGCACTATGCTCTGAAACATAGAACCCACCCTGTAGGGTCAGCATATCATAAGTTAACTTGGCTACCATAGAGTCACAGGAATCAAACCTGGTCTTCTCTATTGGCCTCTCTATGGATCACAGGAATCAAACCTGGTCTTTCCTCCGCACTGGTCTTGGGTCAAGGGAATTAAACCCTGTCTTCCCTCACAGTTATAATTCACTGGGTTTTCGAAACACAACATTTATTAAGCCTGGTTTGACTCATTTCTCATCATGAAACTGAAAACAGGATACATGCATAGACAAGGGATAAAACATACTATAGGCAAAGCACATACTAAACCACAAGCACACTATCTGACTGTTTATTACATCAGTAATACATGTCTCTTTAATTTACATCATGTCCACACTAACTATACATAAGCATACTGAAGCCATAACTCTGTTGCTTCTACCCTTCCCAGCTAACCCTGTACCTGCAAAAACTGGGATTAAGGGAAAGGGATGAGCTATAAAGCCCAGTGAGTAGAAACACTGAAAACAGTTCATTCATACGCATTTTATATGAAAATGCATCACAACTCAAACATTCCACATCTTGGATTAGACATGACCTCAAAACTCCCTCGACGGGCTATTGATGTCGCCTTGGTCCAATCCTCATAAACAATGAAAATGCAATGCACCATATTCGTGATTCTAATGCAATCACCCTAAGATATATCATGGCATCCATGATGCATGAACTATGCTAACAAGCATTCTGTTATTTTAATATAAAATATTAAGTTTAGTTCTACTCACCTCTGCTCCTCTGGCAGAAACTGTACTGACTCTGCAACTGCTAATCCTGACGACCTCCCTGAACTGTCGGGTCCAATCCTACACAAATGGACTCGAATGAGGTGTCAAACATACTCTTATCAACTCTTAAACAATCCCCCATAATCCCTTCTGACCCTCTAAAACCAAGCACACAAAGCATGCAAAAGAAGGCTGGACAGAACACATTCGGCGGCAGGTTCGGCGGCCGAATGTCCTGAACAGAGCCGAAACTCAAGTACCTTCGGCGGCCGAATATCCTCTTTCGGCGGCCGAACTCTTTCGGGGGCTACTTTCGGAGGCCGAAACCCCTAAACAGAGCCGAACCTCAAGGCACTCAGGGGCAAGCTGTGGCAGCCTAAGCCACCATGCAAGGGGTTCGGCGGCCGAATCCTTCTTCGGCTGCCGAACCTGAGTTCTTCACGAACTCAGCTTCACCCGCAACCTAGCTCCTCCATCTTTTCCTCTTCTCTAAACATGCATAACTCACTCTTAGCTCACATATACGCTGGTATATGGTCAAAGGGGTCCAAAACTACCTATACCCCAACAACACAGCAAACATAACATGTAATCAAACGCCTCCATAAACACATCAACACTAACCAAGCATACAACTCATGCATCTCTACCCTTAACCACTTTTGGAGCTGTTAAAACCTTATTAAAACAAACATAAAAGCTTCCCTTACCTCCTGAAATCAGAAGAGGAACAACCAAACTCAGCAACTCCTCCTCCAAAGCTTCAAACCACCAAAACCTCTCTTTTCTCTCTTTTTTCTCCAAAACGTTCAAACCCTTTGCAAATGACCAAACCCTCTGCATAAGCTGATTAAAAGCTTGCAGATGAGTCAGGAGAAACGTGGCCTAACCTCTGGTCATGATCTGGAGGTGAACACCTGGCCAAATCACGGACTGAAGAGCGTGCACAGCTAACCGACCATCCCAGTTTCGGCTGCCGAAACTGCATGCAAAACCATGCAACTTTCGGGGGCCGAACTTAACCTTCGGGGGCCGAACATTGGGCACTTTCGGCGGCCGAACTTAACATTCGGGGGCCGAACATGACAGAAACTCCTTTGGCCATTTCTCCCTAAAACTCAACTATTTCCTAATCAAACCGTTAAAATACTTTAAAACAGTTTAGAAAACCTTCACCCTATCCTCAGGAAACCTCTGACATCCTTGAATCCCACCGGACGGTAAGAATTCCGATGCCGGGTTTAGCCGGGTATTACATTTAGGTAAGGTTTGGGTGAGTTATGCATGAAACAGAGCAGGTTTCTGCCCAACGGGCAAAACCAGGTTCGGCCGCCGAAGGAAGGTTTGGCCGCCGAACCCCTTGTGGAGGCAATTTCGACTGCCAAAACTTGCCCCCGAAACTTGGGACTTTCGTCTCTGGAGGCAAGGTTCGGCAGCCGAAAGTGCCGTCGAAGGTTGAGTTTCGTCTCTGGACGAGACTTTCGGCTGCCCAAGGTGCCGCCGAACATGCATGAGTTTCGTCTCTGGAGAAGGGTTTCGGCCGCCGAACATGCCGCCGAAAGTGCCCTGTCCAGCTTTCTTTTGCATGTTTTATGTGCTTGTTTTAGGATCTTTTAGAGGGCTTTTGGGGAGTTTCTTAGAGCGAGTCTTGCGTTCGTTTGGTCCCTCATTTGAGTCCACCTGTGTAGGAACGGACCAGAGGAATCAGGGAAGTCAGCAGTGAGCACAAGTTCAGAACCTGCAGAAGTAGGTTAGAGTCAGCCAGAGGTGAGTGGAAATTCTCTTTTCAGAACTAAACTACTTTTGAGCATATATCATGCATCATAATGAGTCTAGTAGGATGCTTGCATTAGTTTCACGAATATGCTGCATTGCATATACGATGCGTATGAGGCTGTGGATAGACCAAGGCGACTCCAATAGCCCAAGCTCTGTTATAAGACCTGGCCGGGCCAGGCAGCCATTTGTAGGTAAGACCTGACTAGAGCAGGCAGCAGAGATAGTAAGACCTGGCTGGGCCAGGCAGGCAGAGTTGATAAGACCTGGCTGGGCCAGGCAAATTGAGGTTGTAAGACCTGGCTAGGCCAGGCATCCTTTTAGTATTGGGATTTTTGGTGGTCATGTCTATCCCTGAGATGATGTGCTGTTGTGCATGCCATGAGATCATGCTTTTCAGATTATGTTTTATAGTTCTGCTTATTGGGCTTGTATAGCTCATCCCTCTCCCCTAACCCCAGTTGTGCAGGTTCAGAGTTCAGAGAGGAGTCCAACAGAGTGTGGAAGAAGAAGAGTTATGTAATAGCTAGTGTGGACATGTAATTGTAAAGAGATGTACAGTGTATAGACGTGTGCTTGACTTATAAGAGTTGTACTCCCTTGTTGTAAACACATGATCAATTTATGTATGTTTCTTTTATTGTTAGTGAATATGAGAAAAACCAGGCTTAACATTATGAGTTCTATCCGCCTAGAGTGGGGATAAAATAGCAGAGTTAGTGCATGCACAAGTTAAGCCTTGGAGTACATAAAAGTTTTATGTTTTGACAGAAAATATATGATCATGTATGAGATTTCACAGGTACACAGACAGTATAGCTGGCTTACTACGGGTCCCGGCGACCTTAAGTCGATCTGGATCCTAATGCCGGTAGCAGTTCGGTTTCCGGGCTGTTACAAAAAATAAGTTTATTAAAAATTAATTTGTAATTTTTTAAACTGGGATATCTAAAATGATTATTTCAATTAAAAATAAATAAATTTTATTATTATATAGTTAATTATGTAAAAAAATTATAATAAACATGTTAATAATTAGCTAATTAATTTCAGTTAATTATAATTATTATAGTAATGAATAAGAGAAGAGAGAGAATGTATATAGTAGTTGCTAACATATAAATTTATTATAGTAAATCAGAATGATTTTCTTTAAAATAAAATTAAAATTAAATAATTTTACTAAAAAATTAAAATTTATTTTAGCGATCGCTCTTTTAATTTAAACTTGGTCGTTATTATTATTATTTTTATTCTCTTTGTAGTGATGTGGTTGGACTATATTCATAAATAAAATATTTTTATTATTATTAAATAACAATAATTTTTAACAAAAAACTTGAGATAGAGAAACTCAAATTTAAATTTATTAAGTGAATTAGTATATTTTTATTCATTGAAAAATAATAATTATCATTAATTAGAATAATTTATTATATTATTCCATTTGGACTTTTTATCAAAACTTTGTTATTTTTCATATTTAATTAATTCAATAGATATTCAATAGCAATATAAATAACAAAAAAATTCAAATGTTGAAGATAATTTATAATTATATTTATTATTTTAAATTTTATATGATAAAATTAAATTTTTACGATCTGTTATAATTATAGAAGGAGAATTAAATTAAATTTATATAAATTAATGGTAAATTACAATATAATTTTTAAAGTATTATTTTAATAATAAAATAGTCATTAAATATATACTTTTATTATAATAATATTTTTTCATTAATTTCATTATTCACTTTCTATTTTCACTTTTATATAATATTAGTGATATTAATAAAAATTTAAAATATAAAAAAATAAAACTTTATAATTTAAAAATATAAAATATTTCTTTTTATTAATATTTTGATATATATTATTGATATGTAATATTTTATATAATGTAATAAAAAATTATTTAATATGATATATTTAATGTATAAAATAAATATAAAATATATTTAATTTTAATATAAAATTTAAATTAAAAAATTATATAGTTTATTAATAATATAAAATTTTAAGAATTATATTATAATTTATCATTAATTTTTTCAGATTTAATTTAATTTTTTATATTAAATTTAAAATTTTTAATTTTATTATAAAAAATTTAAAATATTGAATGTAAATGTGAATCACTCTACATATATTTAAAATGAAATAAAAGTTAAATTCATAAAACACTACTAAGCTATTAAGCCGAGTTGAAATATAAAATGAATTAAACTAAAGAAAATTAAGAGAGCCCGAATCTAAAGTTGGATCCAACAAGTGAGTGTTATACTTTTTCAGTCATTGAACCAAACTAAGCTAAACTAAGGAAAATAAAGTAGGAGCTAGGGTGTTAGGATTAAAATTCAACTAAATTAAATAAATTAAAAATTAAATTAAATCGATTTTATACAGAAATCGAATCGAATTGATGTAATTTAATTTGATTTAATTCAATTTAATCGGTTATATTTTTAATAGATTTTTTTATATTTTACATTTTATTTTTAATATTTTAAAATTTAATTAAAATATTTTAACTTTTATTATAATTTAATCTCTATTTTTTTTTATCAAAAATAAATTAAATTGAAATTTTTAAAATTAAAAATTAAATTAAATAAAAATTTAAACTGAATTTTTAAATTAATTTAATTCGATTAATTTTTTTAATTTTAACTTGAAATAAATCTAAATTAACTTGTATACATAGCTAATAATTTTCTTATGCTATCCAGCCATGATGTATAGAAATGTCTAATTTGGCAAGGGAGGTTTCTTGCCAGGATGATTAACAAAGGGAATGCAACATTTAATTAATTAATTAATTAATTAATTAATTGATGCTATTTTCTAGGGTTTACCTCTAGAGAATAATCTATGATAGCTATGGAGTGGGATCTAAAAGAAAATTCTACACATAGCACCGTCTTGAAGCCCACAGAAATCTTTGATTGTTTGAACATTTCCTTCAGGATCACATGATGCCTAATTGCTTGTCAATCAAATCCAATAGCTTTTATAATTTTATTTTTTCATTTATATTATAAACAATATCAACAATAAAATAAATTATTGATTATTTATTAATTATTTAAAATGTCGATGTAATATCTTTTTTTTTTAATTTTTTTACAGTATATATAGTCCAAAAATTTGATAAATGTTATAATTTTTTAAGTTCCTACTTATTTATTGAAAAATAATCTAATAAATAAAAATTTATTCAATTAATAAAATAATTTTTAATTATATTAAAATTCACTATTAAAATATAATAATTTAGTGGTGCATATTTCATTTTGTATAGGAATTTAGTTTTTAATTCTAATAAAAACTGAGACTCCATTTATTTATGAAAAATAATTTATATTTAAAAAATATTTTTTATAAAAATATTTTTCAATAAAATAATTTATTTTAATTTTAAAATTAAAATTTATTAACAAATTCATATACATAGACGTTAATAAAGATTTAAAAGTATGAAAAATGATTTTTTTTTCTTAAAAGTGAAAGTCGTTTTCTTAAAATGACTTTTTTTATTAAAAAATATCTTTATTAATTAAATTTTTTAAATATCTCAAACCTCGATAATAAAAAATATTTTTTAAAAAAATATTTTCATAACATAAATGGAGATTTAATCTCTTAAATTTAAATTGACTTCGGATTAATTAACAACGGGTTTACCATATAAGAATGACTTTGTTAATAAAATAAAATTTTAAAAATTAAATATTTTTATTAAAAAGGAAGGATTTAATTTTTTTTTTATCAAATTTTAAAGAATATTGAACTTTTTGCTTTTCCGGTAAAGGCCACCTGTAAGCGTGGACATCACCCACTTTCTTCTCTTGGATTTGATGGTGAGAAACTTTTAAGTGCAGAGAAAAACAAAAAGCAACTGCGTTGATAGTTAAAGAGCAGGAAATAATGCAATCGTTGGTGAAGCAAATGATTATGAGTCATCTCTTTCTCTCCTATAAAGGAAAACACACCAGCAACCCAAATTAAGAATGTGACTTCCCTTCTAAGTGAAAAATTGAAAATCAAATCAAATCAAAGGAAATGAGAGAGAGAGAGGAGTGATAGAATAGTGAAATTAACCTTGCAAGTAATAGGGCACCTACCCTAATGATAATAATAACAACAACCCTAGAAAACAACATAGTCCTCTAAAATCTGCATCCTATTACTGTTTGGAAATTCGAAATTTTTCTTTAGATTAAGAAAATATTTCCGGATTTAATGAAATTAAAGAAAATAAGTGTATAAATAATTAATAATTCACCCTCACAGCAGATAAGTTATTTGCCAACCTCAACATTATAATCATTTAGGCATCTTACCGACTATCTCAATCATCATACCTTAAAACATGTACAAATATTATTGAGAAAAGGCTCAATATGATAATTCTCGACATCTCTATCTTGTCTGGTAGATATTATGTGCATGCATGGCAAGATCCTAGGACTTGCCAAATTTGAACTGTATCAATGGACGCTGATTGTGGAAAAGATAGTAATATTCCATCTCATTTTCAAAGCAGAACTCATTCCCATCTGTGAAGCCACTGTCTCAGCTCATTTACAGCTGTGAGTAAAGGCCATGCATGGCATGCAAACCCTAGAGTCCTCAGCTACCTCAAGATTCCTTAAAATTTTATCTCTCTTATCATGTTATTCTTGAAACTAGGTCATTAAAATTCTATTGATTATCATTTAAAAGAAAAAGTCAATTAAATTATGTTATATAAGTTGTGCACCAGCTTCATTTTTGTTAATATAAAAAAAATTACTACTTAAAAAAATTTATTAATTAGTATTTCGATTTTAAAAAATATATAAAAACATCTTTAATTTTTTAAAAAATTTACTAAACAGTCATTCATTGGTTTTATTCATTAAGTATTGTAAAAATATCTAAATAGTAAAAGTATTTAACGGTAAAATTAAGTAGTAAACTTTTTATAACGTGAAGAATGTTTTAATATATTTTTCAAAATCAATGAATTTTTTCATATTGAATTAAGTAGTAATTTTTTTTAATATTTATTTAATATGTTGTATAAATTTTATTAGATTATTTACTGAAATTTTTATTTTTATTTGTATTTTAATTGATTTAAGTAGTATATATTAATTAATTTAATATGTTGTATAAATTTTATTAGATTATTTACTGAAATTTTTATTTTTATTTGTATTTTAATTGATTTAAGTAGTAAGTATCTTTTGTTTTTCATTTAAATGAAAAAAACAATGAAAAATCAATTAACTTGTGTGGATTTACTATAGGTCTTTGAACGGATTCAACATGTTAATCCAATTTTTATACTTGAATCAAATAATCCATGTTGTTGTGCGACTTTTAATGGAATATAATCAAAATTGCAATTGAATTTTAATTATATTAAATATGTTTTATTTCATTTGATTATATTTATAATAAAATTTATAGTATAATAGAATAACAATTACATGCATCCTTATAATTAATTATTTTAAATTATTATAAAAAATGCATATAACTATACATATTTATTTTTCTTTATTTACTTTATAATTTATTTCTTTTATATTAAAATAATATCTGTTATTAAATAATAATAATTTTTAATATCATATTAATATAAAATTAAAAACTCAATCAAATTAGAAAGTATTATTTTTACTATCAGTTAATTATATTATGTTTTTTCTTATTAAATATATTTTTTTCTTGACCCCTCAAGGTCAAATTAATATTGGAAAATCTTTTATAATTAAATCACCACATAAAATTCATGTTTCATTTTTAAAAAAAAAATAATTAATTTTCTTAAAAGATAAGTTGTCTTTTTTTCCACCTCTCAAGTCAACTAAACAAGCCCATAGTAATTATAATAATTAATTACTTGTAAGGTTTAAAGCTGAAACTTATAGCAGTGGGCAAAAGTAGATCTGGCATCTCATCACTAATCATTGAACACAGTCTCTCTTTTTTTTTTTAAATAAATAAATAAATAAACCAATTTTCTTATCTTGTTTGGAATATAGTACAGATGTTAATTCTTTCCTTAACATGAACAAAACAGCCAAATTTTGTATTATATTTTTATCATTTTTATTTATTAAAAAATGGGTAATTAAACAAATTAGAAAGATAACAAAAGCTAATCCCTATACACGTCTTATTATGATTGGTTGGTTAGAAACTTCATGGGGACAAGACTGTCACATTAACATTTTCTCTATAGTATAATTACTAATAATGTATCCAGTACTATAAACAAGTTCTGCAACTGCTCTGTCACCACCACATTCATACCATCTTTTCTGTTGATTAAATTAATTACACTAATCTTCAGACCAATAATGCACCTCTCCAATGATAATATTTATTTAAAAAAAATAATTATCAAGGTTTTTTTATATATATTTTAAAAAAAAAGTGTATTTTCAAGGGCATCTTTCCATACCTGAACTCCACTACATTAACCTCTTTTTTGAAAAAAAAAGAAAAAATTATTAAAAATAAATGATTCTAAAAAGTGGATGAGATAATAAAGCTCTCTATGATTCAATGGGTCTAGTCAGAATCTCACCACTGCCAACCTGGGATTCTTTTGGTGCTCTTAATTATTGTTTTATATATGAATTACAATATTAATAGAATTTTAAATTAAGGGTAGTTCCAACCTCTAATCTATCCTTGATTGATTTTGATTATGTACAGTGAAAAGAGCAAAGAAGCTTCTGCTTTTAGTTAATGCAATGAAAATTACAGGAATCCAAGTTTGTGCCAGAAATCATGCAAAAGCTGACCCCAGAAGTGCTCCACCACCATCACCACCACCTCCACCACCACCATCACCACCACCACCACCACCACAAAAATAAACCCACTTCTTAATCACTCTATTTAGACTTTTTAGATAAAGGACCCAACAAACACAGCTGGTTACAACACAAGAAAGAATCAAATCAATAAGATTATGAGATCTGCAATTCTTTAATTGATGTGACCCTTTGTAGAAAATTTAATCCCAAGAGAATATAAATCCACATCATATTCATACCTCTAAATATTAATATAATTTTTTTTTTCTTCATTTAATTAATTAGCATTATATCTTACATGTGGTGCTACAATACTTTGCACCTTCTAGGATTTTACAGTGGATACTTGCAAGAAAACTCCACAAGAAAATAGAATAAAAAAAAAATCCTTGACCAAAAAGAATTTAACATCAAGGAAAAAAATAATAATTATCTTCTTCATTAACCTAATGATAAATGATTTGGTAGTTCTTTTGCTGGTCCAAATTCAATTTCTTGTATATACAGCAGCCTTCTTCTCTCATTTTCTATCTGGACCTTCAATTTGGGAGCATAGAATGGTAACTACAGCTCTGTTTTCATGTGGGAAACTTGATTTGGACCTGCATGAAGCATTAATTCAAAGTTTTATCAAGAAAAATTTCATGGGTTTACATTCTCATCGCTGATCTGACTTGTGTAATTATTAGTATTATTATTATTTCTTACCAGTAAAGTTGTGTGCCTGCAATGTTGTTTCCTGGTTCAGATTCTGACCAAAACCCATCTGAACAATGGTTTGGAGATCATCCTCGCAGAATGTTGGATACTGGAAATGATTAAAGAAACAAATTGAGATAAACAAATAAGTAAAATGATTAGGGAATTGGGAAAAGAAATAATTAAATCTGCATTAATTATAAGCAATTATAATTAATTACCTGAGGGTCATTATGGTTAAATCCTTCAAGTGGGGGTAACTGCATATTGAGGGTTTGGCATAAGCCAGTATCTAATGGGACCACAGAGCATTGGGTCACTGTCCCATTAGCAATGTTGCTGTGTAGTGCTGGATTTTGCTGAAGTTGGTGGCCAAAAATGGCTGTTGCCGAGGAATCTATTGGGAATATTGGATTTTGCAATTGGTTTGTTGATTGAAATATCTAAAAATTGCAAAAAAGCAAAATTTTAAAATTAAAATCTATGTAGAAAAGGGTAAGCCATTGACTAAATTAAAATTAAAAAATAATAATAAAAGAAAGCTTACATCTTTTGAATTGAGGGTATCCATGTTGAAATCCAGCCTGGTGGTATTCACAGAAGCCAACTTCATGGAGAGAAACTACTCCAAAATTAAGAAGATTGCAATCATTAGGTCTGCCAATTTCATCAACAAAAATGATTTAGGGTTTTTAATTTTTTGAAAATATTAAATTTACCTCCACTTGGCGTTGCAATGACTGCACATAATTTATAATTTCATCAAGCATAAGAGCTTTGCCGGTGACCTGAAATTGGACGGCAGAAATTGTCAAGTTTCTCTGTAACTACAAGCTTAAAAACAACATCTGAATTCTGCAATTTTCACATACCTTATTGCAACCTGGTACAAGATCTTGAAGGAGCTTCATTCTTTCACTGATTTTCTCTCTTCGAACCTGATCAAATGCAATGAATATTACCAATGTTAATATAAAAATTATGCATAAATTGATTCAACGAATTTTCTGGGAAAAAGAAAGAAAATTTTCTCACCCTTTCAGCTAGGCTGTGACTGTCAGTGGCTTGACCTCTTCTTGCTCTGACATGAATGTAGTCCTTCGGCGGCTCTGGAGGCTTTGAGTTGTTATTCTTCGTTTGTTTCTCATCTCCGTCGCTTCCCTTCTGATCTTCCTCTGCTTTAACAGCAGTTTTTTCATTTCCCTTTCCTTCATTTGGCTTGCTTCGTTTTGAATTTGAATTGTTTTCAATTTCTGCATCCTGAGAAGATAAAGTTTCCGAGCTTTTGTCAATATTTGCTTTGTAAATTCAAAGTGGGGAAATGGGTAAACAATGGTTTGTTTAATAATTCAGGATTTTATGTACCTTAGCTGAATTGGCTGGTGGGGTTGAGTTTGGCTGCGATTCTTTTGCTTTTCCTCTGGAAACTGATTTTCTTTTCTTGGAATTCAACTCACAGGAGACCTTCATAGCAGATTCCCCAGTTGGGTTTTGTTCAGATAAGGAGGACTGAGAAGAATTTGCCAATTCAGATCGATCCTGCAATGAAGAATTGTTCCCTTTTTGAGATCCAATCACCATGAGAGAAGGAGTACTAGAAACTCGAGGCAACTTGCCATTTCCCATTAATTGATTGCTTTTATAAGCAAGTTCTGCATTGTTCAGCCCAAATTGGCTGCTTCTGCCATTGAAACTCCTGCTGCCAAAGCAAGAGAACCTCGCAGCTCTCTCAGCGAATCCAGGATCAGCTGTGAATTCTGCCACACTGGAATTCAAAGCCATTGGCTTCCCCAAGCTGGGAAAATTCAAATTTTCCTTGGAAAATTTATCCAACGGAGGCAAATTCAGCTTGGGTGGTGAATTCAGTGGAGTACTATAACAGGAATTGTTGGTGCTGTTGTTTCCAGGGGTAATATATGAAGCTGCCAACATAGGCTGAGAATGCGGGGAGATCTCTCCAGGGTTGATGTTTCCCAATTTTCCAATGAGTTCCCTGATCATAATACCGTCGCTGGATAAGTTAGAATTGGAAGCCGCCGGCGAGGACACCATTGAACTCAGAGCAGAGTCAAAGTTGAGACATTGATCCGTTGACTTTTCCCAGTTGGGAGCAGAGAAGCAATCAGGTGACTGCTCAGTGGAACAATAAAGTTCATTACCTTGCATTTCCATGGCGGAAGAAAGTGAGTGCCAAGTTGGCAATGCAGAGGTGAAATTTGGCTCAAAATGCAATGGCGGTGGAGGGATTCCTGCATTCAAAAAGAACTCACTCTCCATAATCAACTTTGCTACCTACAGAATCCCAAATTCAGAGATAAAATTAAAAACCCAGTTGAAGATTTAGTAAATAGACTCCAAAAAGCTGCAGAAAACTTGGGATTCTTATAATCCAAGTGAAATGAACACAAAGAAAGAGAAAGACAAGGGGAAAAATAAAAAGAAATTGTTTGGTGAATACAAGCTAAGCAAAAGCTAAGAGAGAGAAGGAGATAGAAAAGGGGAAGAAGATGGGCTGGGCTGTAATGGAGATTTATAGAAGAAAAACAAATTTAAAAACTAAAAAAAAAATTATGTTTGACCAATTTTTTTAAACAAGAAAAAACTTTCAGGTTTCTCTTTTCCCGCAAAAGGCGGAGTTGGCTTGCCGGGCCTTGGACGTTCAAGCGCCTTAAGTGTTGTTCATTTCAACTGTTTCCTCTTGTTTCTTGGGCATGAAAAATTGAAACAACCAACAAGATTTCACTTTGTGGTCTCACAATAGTAAGTGGAAATTATTTATTAGTCAATTAGTAAATATAAAATATATTTAATTTTAATATAAAATTTAAATTAAAAAATTATATATTTTATTAATAATATAAAATTTTAAATACTATATTATAATTTATTATTATTATTTTTATAATTTTTCTATTTAAAATAATATTACTAATATTATATTATATTAAATATAGTTATTTAATTAACTTAATAATATAATATTTTCCACCAGTTTTACATAATTTATATATCCAAGTTTAAAAATATTATGAATGCTACTGACTCTATAAAATTTATAGATTGTTAGATACCATTGATAATTAATAAAAATTTAAATTAAAATATTTTGTAAAATCTTAAAAAAATATTTAATAGCTAATAGACCATCAGCTAATTTATTTGATTTTATTTTTTTAGATTATATTATTTTTATGTTTAAATAATTATTTTTCTCAAATAAATAAATGAAATATTATAAATAATATAATTAAATTAGTTAAGATATGGTTTAGTTTTTTCTTTTTTCCCGAATATTGGTCAGTCGATAAATGCTTATGAATTGAGGTTTCACCCTTCCATTGCTCTTTCAGTCACTGTTGCCTTCGATTTGACAAAGCAGCCTAAAATGATAATTTCACGAAAAAATGAAATAAAGTTGAGAAGAGATATAGCAAAGGGACGGTTGGTTTGATCCAAAAATTCATATGCTTTGATTAAAATTTTTATTTAGAGATATACAATAAAATAACTTGAATACCAATTTTAGTTTATCGATATTACATGAAATTTAATTGTGAATTCTGATTTAGTCCACTTAAAAGATCCAAGTTCGAATCTTTATATCGAGATCTTCTGTGCAAAGACATGAAACCTAAGTCAACAACGAGGAAATAGAATTTAGAGCTGTGTTTAAATGTCAAAGTAAATAAACTAAGGTTATTGAACTGTGCTGTCTTTTTTTTTTTTTTAAATAAAACTTCAAGTGTCTATTATAATAATAATAATAATAATGTTGAGAGTTAGTCAATAATTGCATTAAATTCCCCTATATAGCAGCGATTAACCAGGCTTTGGTCGGGTTCACAACTTCCCATCTGCAATTACTCAGCTCACCTTCTACGAAACACAAGAGAAATACCATTTATTTAAAAAAAATAAAATAAAATGATTGATAATTGTTTTGTTATTTATTTCTATATTATTTTCTAAAATAATATTAAATTTTCATTTACAGTACCTGATGTTCTAGAATGGCTTATTTTATAAAACCTACGGAAGATAATATATATATGAGAAGGGATATTATTAATCTTTCGCCGTGATTCATGTAATATTTTTATTTTTTTAAATAATATTTTAATATATCTAAAATAATTAAATACTAAAAAATTATAATTATTTTTCTGATTAAAAAAATTATTTTTCTTATTTTATAATTTATGATAGAGTTTACTTCCAATAGTTTTGACAAATGATGATTGAAATGAAATTCAGCATGAAATGTTCTATTTCCATTTTGATTCTTGATGTAACCAACTCTCTAATGCGGCTATGACCGAAATAAATAATAAAAAAAAGTTTTATTTTTTTATATATATTAATAAATATAATTTTTTAATTATATAAGTTTTAAAAAAATATAATTTATTTTTTTAAAAAATAAAATAATAATTATTAATTTATATATTATTATAATATAAAAAAATATAAATAAAAATTATAGAACTGATAGCATAATCCATTAACATCTGTTTGTCTGATATTAATAGGCTATTGGAAGAAATGAATATCAAATGGAAAAATGAAGCACTGTAAATTGTTAAATTATAAATTAAATTAATTTGTTTTGTTTTAGTTGGTTGATAATTCCGTTTCGTTTTAATTTCTTTGATTTTTTTATTTTATATTACAATTTAGTTCAGTTTTATTTTTAATATATTTTTATTTTTAAATAATTTATTTATTATGACACGTCATATTTCAAATATTAATTACATATGTTATATAATATGGACTACAATATCTAGGATAAAAAACAAAAGAAAAATTGTACTTTATGTTATTGTTATTATTATTATTAGGTTAAAAGCAATTAGTGCAAAATTGTGATTGGTATGATATAAAAGATGAATAGTTTATAATTTATGAAAAATTACAATTAATTATCATATACCCACGATGTTGTTTATGGAAGAAAAAATATAATGATTAATTAAATAATAATTAATTTACACTGACAGACTTAATTTAATGGTAAATGCATATAAATCTGTGATAAATATATTTGAGTAAATTTGACAGATCAGATTTTACTCTTTCGATCTCTAATATTTATTTAAAAAAATAATAATTAATTTAAAATCTTCAATTTTTTATTTTTATTTTTATAAAGATATTGTCACTATTTTTTTTAATAAACACCAATTTCATTTATTAACACTATTCAAACAAGAAAATAATCAGTTAAAAATTTTGATTGGGTTCTACTCTATATTTACACCCTCATTCTAATTGAGATTAATTTATTAAATACTGCTTATTAATTAGAGAGGTGTGGTGGGCTGGCTCATGGCTGTGGGGGTGATACCCTTGAAAGGAAATCCATGGTTGACCCGGCAGTGCTTCCGCCATTAAATTCTCTGCCTTTTTCTTCATACCTCCAATTTATTCTGTTCTTCTCTATTTTAATATTGATATTTGCCAGAAGCATAACACACCCACCTAATTCATGAATTTAGCTTATAATTATTTATTTTTCAAAAAATTTAAATAAATTTAAATAAAATCGTAAATAATTTTATTTTTTAAAAGAAAAATTTTATAAATTAAAAAAATTATTATTTTATTTTAAACAAATAATTTTATTTTATTTTATGATTTACTAATCTAGAAAACATGATTCAATGAATCTAAACCGTAAATTTAGTGAATGAATTGAGTACGTAAAAGATAACTTTCTTTCTTTCTTTTTATCTTTGTGGCTTAGACACGGAGAAGAAGAAAAGAAACATTGTAAAGCAAAGGTGGGCAGCTAGCTCACATGGAGATTACACGAATTGGAACATTTTTAAATTGATAAAGATGTGGAAATTGCAGGGCTCAGAATCTTGGTCAATTAACACTACTTGCACCTTTTATTCATTAATTGAAATTCTTTTTTTAAGATGTTAGTTACATGCATGGCTGAGGCTGAGGCTGACTCCCAACTCCAACTCAAACTCAATTTCCATTCTTTTGATTTCCCTTTTGCCTATATACTTTTCCTTAATCTAGTTTCTAGGCTCTGATGCCTATTTCCCAATTAATTAATCATGATAAAGCACAACTAATGGCAAAGGAAAATCATATTATTTAATTTTTAAAATTTAATAATAATTGATGACCACTCAATTTTTTACTTAACAAAATCGGATCCCACGTAAAAACAAATAAATTCAAAGTCTATCAAAACTGACCCCACACCAATACGTGAGGTAGGTCAGATCTCACATGAGTACAAGTCCAATGCTTAGTAATGCTATGTGAAGCAGAATAGATTCAATGTGAAACAGAATAGACCCAATCACTTTACAATCCTATCTATATGCGTGTCAGAAAAATTAATACGTATGAATTTAAATGACATAAATAGGTGATACTGTAACAGAGAAGCAGTTAGATGTTATTAGTAGACAAAAGAAAAAAGAAAGGAACGTTTTCTTCTCTAATTAAGTTTTATACATCCATCCACGGTAACCCTATTTTATGGATCTCATAACATTAATAATAATTTAACTTTTATATTTTAATAATTAAATTATATAATCTCTCACTTTTTAGTTCTTTTTACATAATTAAGTCATTTTTAAACTTCATTCTATTATTAGGAATGTAATATATATTTTTTTTGAAAAAGGAATGTAATATTTAGTATCTCAATTTAATTATTTTTATTTTTATATTTATTTTTTATAATACTTTCTAATGTTTATTATTTTCTTTACTTTTATCATTTTAGCAAAATATAGAAAGGTGTCACGTGGCTTTTTAATTTAATAAATATGTTGAAAAAGTCAAGTTATAATCCCTGTTTAGTTGTAACTACTTATTGTAAGCAGCTAATCGGTTAGCTATTTTGCTATTTAAGTGAATGAATAAAACAGACCAAGGGGGACTAAAAACAATTCAGAAACGTAAAAACATTTGAGGTCTTGGTTTCCTCCATTAAACCAGATTCTTTTCTTCCTTTGTTCGTTCTTATTTAGCTCTCATAATAGGTCCTCAAAAGAACAAGCAGCAGTACGTACCAAAGTGGTATAAGAGCACTGGGATGGACAAGAGAGTGGAACAATTGGAACAAACAGTTCAGTCTCTTTCAGGCGGTCAAAAAGGAATCGCAAAACGCCTAGAGCAGCTCTTCTCCCAATTGAATTTGCGGATGGAACAATTGGCTTCCCCATCTTCTCACGGGAAGGGAATTGATCCTGATGCACAAACTCCTGAGTCTCGAGTGCGGTCTATTGGTTCTGGTGCAACTTCCTCTTATGCTCCAAAACTAATTAAGCTAGACTTCCCTCGATTTGATGAGCAAGAAGATCCTACAAGTTGGATATGTCGGGCAGAGTGATTTTTTCAATTCCATCGCACCCCAGATGACGAAAGAGTTGAAATTGTTTCTTTCCATTTGGTGGGAGATGCGCAGATGTGGTACCAAGTTTTAATACAAGAAATTCCGGCTGTCACATTGCCAGAGTTCAAAGAGGCGCTCCACACTTGATACGGTCCTAACCAGCTCACAGATTTCTTTGGCGAATTGTCAAAACTCCAGCAGCTGGGCGCGGTTAAGACATATCAGACTCACTTTGAGAAGTTACTAGCCAAGGTGGGACAATTGTCTCAAGCATGCCAGGTGAGCTGCTTTGTTAGCGAGTTGTCACCCTCCATCCGAATAGATGTACAGGCCAATCGGCCAAAAACCTTGACTGAAGCAATCGCGTTGGCTAGGCTGTATGAGGCATGAAACTCAGCCCAGGTGAGGAGCTCTACAACGGCCACTCGCCCAATGCCTCAATCAGCAAGATCAGATCCTGCTGCTAGTCAACCAGCAATAAATCCTGTTAAGAAGCTGACTTGGGATGAGCTCAATGCGAGGAAAAAACTGGGACTGTGTTTTAAATGCAATGAGAAATTTGGGTCCGGACACAGATGTAAAAAGCTTTTTCTTATTCAAGCTGTCTTAGAGGATAGTGATGACGATGCAGAGATGGAAATAGAGGAACACGATCCAATAGAGGAGGTTCCAGCCATATCTTTGCATGCCCTTTCTGCTTTTGAAGGACCAGAGACAATGCGACTCCGTGGAAAACTGGCGAAACTAATTGGAACAATCTTGGTGGATTCAGGCAGCACCTACAACTTTGTTAGTGAGAAATTTGCAAGGAAAGATAGAATTGCACCAACGAAACGCCAGAACTTGAGAGTACAGGTGGCGTTAGGAGAAGAATTGACATGTACTGGTAAATGTGCTCAAACTCAAATTCTCATTCAAGGGTTCCCTATAACTGTTGATTTGTATATCATTCCACTGGAGGATTATGATGTGGTCTTGGGCACTCAATGGTTGCGAACATTGGGCCCGATTCTTTGGGATTTTGAAAAACTTTTCATGGCATTTCATCTGGATGGAAAGCAAGTAATTTTTCAGGGTTCTTCAATTCCGGAAAATCAACTTATTTCAGCATATCAGATGGAGCAAATGGTTAAACTGACCCAGAGAGGATTTCTGCTGCAAATTATTGGGAAATCACTACTTCATCCAATTCCGGAGCTGCACCCTCAAATACAAGATCTTTTGGAAAAATTCAGCATACTTCTAGCCGAACCAGTGGGACTGCCACCCCCTCGGTTCCATGACCATAAAATACCTCTGAAAGACCCGGAGCCCATTTCGGTTCGACCATATCGCTACCCTCACTTCCAGAAGTCAGAAATTGAGAGGATTGTCACAGAGATGCTTACTGCGGGTATAATTCGGCCAAGTCAAAGTCCGTATTCGGCACCTGTCCTATTGGTAAAAAAATCTGACGGATCGTGGCGGATGTGCATCAATTACCGGGAATTGAACAAAAACACAGTGAAGGATAAATTTCCAATACCCATAATTGAAGAACTGCTTGATGAGCTAGATGGTGCCCGGTACTTTACTAAACTGGATCTCCGATCGGGTTATTACCAAGTCCGAGTTCACCCATTAGATATTGAAAAAACAGCATTCCGGACTCACGAAGGCCATTATGAATTTCTGGTGATGCCGTTCGGACTCACAAACACATTTCAATCTCTGATGAATGAGGTATTCAAAAATTACTTGCGGAAATTTGTTGTATTTTTTGATGATATCCTCATCTACAGTAAAACCTGGGAAGAACATGTTCAACACTTAGAAATTGTATTTTCCATTTTACAAGCACATCAATTGTTTGTAAGAATTGAAAAATGTCAATTTGGCCAACGGGAAGTTAAGTACCTTGGTCATATAATTTCTAATGATGGAGTTACCGTAGACCCAATAAAAATTGAGACCATTCAAAGTTGGCCACAGCCCACTTCTCCAAAGGCTCTGCGTGGATTTCTGGGTCTTTATGGTTATTACAGGAAATTTATACAACACTTTGGCAAAATTGCAAGTCCTTTAACCAAGTTGCTGAAGAAAGATGGGTTCAAATGGTCACCAATGGCGGAAGCAGCGTTTCACCAATTAAAGGAGGTGATGACTAAAGCACCAGTTCTGTAATACCCGGCTAGAGTCCGGCATCGGAATTCTACTTTCTGGTGGACTCCAGGATGTCGGAATCCTCTAGAAGGGTAAGATGTATGTTTTTAAAGTCTTTTTGTATGTTTTCATGTTTTCAATATAAAGGAAAGAAGTTGTTTTTGAAAGAAAAGAGCCAAGGAAGAAATGCAAGGTTCGACCGCCGAAGGTGAAAGTTTGGCCACCGAACATGCATGAGTTTGGATTCACAATTAGGCCGCCGAAGGTGGTCTGGCCAGCCACTTATAAAAGGCCCTAGGTCGGTGAAATGGATAAGTTTCATCCATTTTTATAGACAGAGGTGAGACCATGCTCTTCCTTGGGTGATCTTCATGCTTTTTACAAATCTTTCAAAGTTTTGATGAGTTTGTATGTTGTTTTGAAGGTTTTGAGCAAAAGACCAAAAGTTTTGAAGTTTGGAGACTTGAGAGCTTGATTCTCCATATCTCCACGTTGGGATCTTTGATCTTCTTGTTTGTAAGAGGTAAGTGAAGATCCTGAAATTCTTTTCATGTTTTATGAAGGTTTTATGGAGGTTTATGGGTAGAGATGCATGTTTAGGGAAAGTTGAGGTTTGGTTGATTTGTGGTCAAAGCATGCTATGTGTTTAGTTGTGTTGTTTGTTGGGGTTTTAAGTTAGTTTTGGACCCCTTTGTGCCTATACTTGAGTATATGCAGGTTGTGAAGTTGTGGTTTGTATGTTTGAGTGAAGTTTGGGTTGGTTTGCATGAAGCAGAACACGTTTCTGCCTTACTGGAGAATCCAGTTTCGGCCGCTGAAAGAGGGTTCGGCCGCCGAACATGCTAAGGAGGTGGTTTCGGCTGCCGAAGCTTGCCCAAGCTTGCCCCCGAAAGTTTGGACTTTCGGCTCTGGAGGAGGGTTTCGGCCGCCGAAGGTGAGGGACTTTCGTCTCTGGAAAGGACTTTTGGCAGCCGAAGTACCGCCGAAAGTGCTTGAGTTTCGGCTCTGGAAGGGACTTTCGGTCGCCGAACCTGCCGCCGAAAGTGCCATGTCCAGCCTTCTTTTGCATGTTTTCCTTGCTGGTTTTAGGATGTTTTAACGGGATTTTGGGGAGTTTTCGAGAGATGTCTTTGAGTTAGTTTGGTCCCTCATTTGAGTCCATCTGTGTAGGAACGGACCAGAGGAACCAAAGAGGTCAGCAGTGAGCACTGCTTCAGAGCTTTCAGAGTCAGCCAGAGGTGAGTGGAACTAAACTACACTTAAGATGATAGGGTAAAACCAGAGTACTCCGACGTACCCCCCATCGGATACCCCGGGCCCTATGGAAAGGGTGGATATTGGGGTGGATAACCAAACCCCGAGGCCTGAGCGCCTCCCAGAGACTCTCCCATTGTAATACCCGGCTAGACTCCGGTATCGGGATTCCTACCGTCCGGTGGAATCTTGGATGTCGGAGGCCTCTAGAAGGGTAAGAACCATGTTTTTATAAAATATTTTAATGTGTTTTATGTTTTAAGCATGAAAGAAAATGAGTTTTTGCATGAAAATAGCATTGGAGGAAAACTCAGGTTCGGCCGCCGAACCCCTAGTTCGGCCGCCGAACATGCATGCACTTCGGGAGTGCTTTAGGCCCCCGAAGGGCATAAGTGAGGGAAGTCCAGGTTCGGCCGCCGAACCTCAAGTTCGGCCGCCGAACATGGCATGCATGCGGAGGCACATTCGGCCCCCGAACGTGGCCTGGCCAGCCACTATAAAAGGGTCCCTTAGCCGAAAACGGGCGAGCTTTTTCCTCATTTTCGGCCAAGGTGAGCTCTCCGCCATCCCTCACCAATCTTTGATGTTTTTCCTCTAGATCTTTCAAGATTTTCATTTGTTGTAACTTTGTTTTGAAGATTTGAGCTTTTGAGCAAAGTTTTGGAGCTTGGAGGTTCAAGAACCCAATCTCTCCCAACTCCGAGTTTTAGGTCGTCTCTCTTTCGATCTTCAAGAGGTAAGAGCCGATCTTAAGCTCATTGCATGTTTTAAGTAAGTTTTAAGTAGATTTATGGGGTAGAATGCATGTTTAGGTTATGGTTATGTTTATGGGTATAAATGTATGTTCATGAACAATGTGGATGCTTGATGTGTTGTAGATGGGGTTTATGATGGTTTGAGGCCCCTAGGAACATGTATGCTTGTGTATGTGTATTGTAGAATAGGTTTGATGCATGTTTGGAAGGTTTGGAGGCGAAATGTGCAAAAGGAGCCAAGTTTCTGCCCTTTGGCAGAAACCAGGTTCGGCAGCCGAAGGACTTTCGACCGCCGAACATGGCTGGGGAGGCAAGCCTTTCGGCTGCCGAAGCCTGCCCCTGAAAAGAGACTTTCGTCTCTGTCTGGCAATTTCGGCCGCCGAAAGTGCCGCCGAACATGCATGAGTTTCGTCTCTGTCTGGGAGTTTCGGCTGCCGAAGGTGCCGCCGAACCTGCCTGACTTTCGGCTCTGGAGGGACTTTCGGCCGCCGAACCTGCCGCCGAAAGTGCCCTGTCCAGGCCTCCTTTGCATGTTTTTCTATGGTTGTTTCTTGATGTTTTAGGGGGTTTTTGGGGAGTAGTTTATAGTTATGTTCAGGTATGTTTGGTCCCTCATTTGTGTCCACCTGTGTAGTTTCGGACCCGAGGAACCGAGGACCCCAGCAGTGAGTTCAGCTGCTTTGGTGTTGTCAGAGTCAGCCAGAGGTGAGTAGAACTAAATTTAATCTTTTAAATTGAGAAATTAAATGTTTTATCATGTTTCATGCATCATGATTATGCAATAGGATGATTGCATTAGTTTTCACGAATATGCCGCATTGCATCGATTGTTGTTGATGTGGGTGAATATTGGATGACCCAATTCGTCCATGACAGGAAGACCAGGACCCCATTCTACGGCCTGACACAGAGTAAGGAAAGACCAGGACCCCATTCTACGGCCTGGCACGGTTATGGGACTCGAAGACCAGGAGCCCAGAGGAGGCCCTGGGGCAATGGTAAGTAATGTATGTTATGACAGGAAGACCAGGACCCCATGCTACGGCCTGGCACAGAGTTAGCTTGGACTAATTGGTGACAAGTTCACCCAACCCTTATGTGAATTGTCTGTGTTATGATGCATTTCATTGGAGCATAGTGTTAATATATTTTATAGTTCTACTCACTGGGCTTTTAGCTCACCCCTCTCCCTTTACTCCCAGGCTTGCAGGTACAGTATAGAGCAGGAGTCCGGATAGAGTAAAGAAGTCATGTTTATGTAATAGCTAGCAATGGACATGATCAAATTGTAATGTAATGTCTTAATCAGTTTAGATATGTAATGAGATGATGTTTATGGATGTTAGAGGTGTGCTTGACCATAAGATTGTTGCTATCCCTTTTAATACATGATCTTAGAGATTTTTATGATGTTTATGTAAACCAACTCAGCATATGTTATGTCACCCATTGGGAGCACTGATGAGATCCCACAGAAGGATCAATGTTTATTATTTATGTTATATACAGTGCATGCACAGGTTGAGTTTGGTGTATGAATGGAAAGAAAAGTTTTAATTTTTATGTATGATTGTTGATCATGTATGGGATTATACAGGTTTACAGGTTATATGTCAGGCTTGCTACGGGTCCTGGCGGCCTTAAGCCGATCTGGATCCTAGCGCCGGTAGCGGTCCGATTTTCGGGTCGTTACAGAGTGGTATCAGAGCCCTAGGTTCATATGGTCGGACCTAGAGTGTCGGGCTCATAGATGTTATAGAAGGTCAAGCACAATAGGAAAGATCATGTCCACTAGGATAGGATGTGGAGTCCTGTCTTGTATGAAGATGTGAAATGCCATGATTTTATACATGTGCATTAATGATATGCTTTGATATGTGATGTATGTGATGAGGGTTCATGTGGGCAAATGTTTATGTGATGTGTACTGTTTTTCAGAAAACAGGATGAGAGGAACTCGTCGATCTGCACGATTGACTGGAGTGCCACCTGAGGATGAGGGAACGAGTGCCCGTCCTCCAGCATTGCCTAGGGCAATGTCTAGTAAGTCTAACAGAGAAAGAGCAGCAAGAGACCCTAGAAGGTCTCTGGATCTGGGTAGAAGCAGATCAGTGAGGGGAACAGTTCAGGGAGGTATGTCAGAAGACATGGGGGATGATCTGGATGTAGAGCAAAGAAGGGATGACAGTCTGGGAGTTAGCATGTCAGAAGAAGGTATGGGAGAGTCCCAAGGAGGCACTCAGGCCTCGGGATTTGTTCAGCCACCCCACTACCCACACTTCTCACAACATCCCGGGTATTCGATGGGAGGTACATCGGATTACCCTAGCTTCACCCCTTATCCCACACAGATGCCATACCCACCTTACTACCCACCATACTCACAGTACCCGATGTATCCACCACCACCCTACTATCCAAATCCAGCAAACCCTACCACAGAAAATGTTGCACCTCCTCCACCATCAACAGAAACCCTAGTTCCAGAAACCCAATTACCTAGGCCTAGCTCATCTGGTAGGAGCAAGGTCAAGATGACTGAATACATGAAGCTGGGTGCTCCCCAGTTTGAGTCAGGTGATGACCCGTTTGTGTATCTTGAGAGGGTCAAGACTATTACAGAGGAGTTAGGGGCGGATGACAGTAGAGCCATTCAGATGGCTGGGTTCACATTAAAATGCAAGAAAGCCCGAGAGTGGTTTAAGAGTTATGTGAGCCTGAGGGTGGAAAGCTTATCATGGGAGGAGTTTGCAAACGAGTTTGCAGGATGGGCTTTTCCCGATAGTTCAAGGGAGTTGAAGATGATAGAGTTTGAACAGTTGAGGCAGACGGATGAAATGAGTGTAGAGGAGTACACCGACAGATTCTTGGAGCTGTTGCCTTTTACTGGGCAGAGTCTGGATACAGATTCGAAGAAGTCAAGGAGGTATGTCATGAAACTTCATTCCAGGTATTCCTCCTTGATTCAGTCAGTGGACAGGGAGAGCTTTCATGCCATAGTCGATATGGCCAGGAAGATGGAGGCTAGTGCCATCATTCAGGGGACAGTTAAGCAGACAGTGGCACAGTCTTCTGGTTCTAAAACTCCGGGTGGGGGAAGGTTAGATCCCTCTACCCTGAGTGCATCAGCTTCAGGCAGTAAGAGATGGAGTAAAGCCAAGGGTAAGAAGAACAAGTTCTGGAGCAAAGTCAAGTCCAGTCTGGGATTTGGGAGTGGCTCAAGCTCTGGTGCTGATAATGCAGTTTGTGCGAGGTGTGGTAGGCCACACAAGGGAGTATGTCGGTTTGGGACGAACGCCTATTTCAGATGTGGTCAGGAGGGGCATATGGCTCGAGAATGTCCAAGAGCAGTCCCGATGGCTCAGTCTCAACAGACAGCTTCAGGCAGTGTAGCGCAGCCAGCAGCTCCAGCCATGACTCAGGCCAGTGGCAGAGGCAGAGGGAGAGGGGCAGCCTCTTCTTCAGCGGGTTTCAGAGCTGAAGGTCCATCAGCTCCAGCACGGATCTTCACAATGACACAGCAGGAGGCAGATGCATCTAACACCGTGGTGGCAGGTAACTTAGTCATTGGTTGTTCAGATGTGTATGCCTTGATGGACCCTGGTGCATCTCATTCTTTTATTGCCCCGAGAGCCGTGGGGAGGTTGGGTCTGATGACTTCTGGGATAGAGTGTCCTCTCTGGGTCAGTGGACCCAAGTGTGATCCATCAGTGGCAGAGTCAGTCTGCTAGTGTAGTCCTGTGTTTGTTGAGGGAAGATGCTTGTCCGCCGACCTAGTGGTTCTAGATTTGACAGATTTTGACGTCATTCTAGGGATGGACTGGTTATCTACCCATGGTGCTACCTTGGACTGCAGGGACAAGGTAGTCAGGTTCAGAGGTCAGGATGGGTCTGAGGTTGTCTTCAGAAGAGACAGGAGGGGTACACCTAGAGGTCTAATATCAGCTCTTCAGGCTCGAAGGTTGCTCAGGAGGAGATGTCAGGGGTATTTGGCTCATGTGAGAGAGCTTAGCAGTCAGGTTAGAGAACCCGCCTCAGTGCCAGTGGTTAGAGAGTTTTTAGATGTGTTCCCAGACGAGCTGCCAGGTTTACCACCTGCTAGGGAGATAGAGTTCGAGATAGAATTGATGCCTGGAACCCGACCGATCTCTACTCCTCCTTACAGGATGGCGCCAGCAGAATTGAAAGAGTTGAAGGAGCAGTTACAGGAGCTGGTAGACAAGGGCTTCATCCGACCGAGTACCTCACCCTGGGGTGCTCCAGTTTTGTTTGTGAGAAAGAAGGATGGATCCCTTAGACTTTGTATCGACTACAGGCAGTTGAACAAAGTCACTACCAAGAACAAGTACCCATTGCCAAGGATCGACGATCTATTCGACCAGCTAGCAGGAGCGGGTTGTTTCTCCAAAATAGATCTGAGATCTGGGTATCATCAGCTGAGGATCAGAGAAGAAGATGTGCCAAAGACAGCTTTCAGGACCAGATATGGGCATTTTGAGTTCTTTGTGATGCCGTTCGGGTTAACCAACGCCCCTGCAGCATTCATGGATCTCATGAACAGAGTGTTTAGCCAGTACCTGGATCACTTTGTTATTGTCTTCATAGATGATATCTTAGTGTATTCCAGGAATGCAGAGGAGCATGCCCATCATCTGAGGTTGGTTCTACAGACCTTAAGGGAACATGGCTTGTATGCCAAGTTCTCCAAGTGTGAGTTCTGGCTGAGGAGCATTTCATTCTTGGGGCATGTAGTGTCAGAAAATGGTATAGAGGTAGACCCCAAGAAGGTAGAAGCTGTGGCTAACTGGCCTAGACCCACTTCAGTAATAGAGATTAGAAGTTTCTTGGGTTTGGCAGGTTACTACAGGAGGTTCGTTCAGGACTTCTCGAAAATAGCAGCTCCTCTGACCAGACTGACCAGGAAGAATCAGAAGTTCATGTGGAATGACCAGTGCGAAGAGAGTTTTGAAGAGCTTAAGAAGAGGTTGACTTCAGCACCAGTGTTAGCTCTGCCATCTAGTGATGCAGGCTTTACAGTCTTTTGTGATGCATCCCGTGTGGGACTGGGTTGTGTACTAATGCAGAATGAGAGGGTGATTGCTTATGCTTCTAGACAGCTAAAGAAGCATGAGTTGAATTACCCCACACATGACCTTGAGATGGCAGCAGTAATCTTTGCACTCAAGATGTGGAGGCACTACCTCTATGGGGTAAAATGTGAGATCTTCATAGATCATAAAAGCCTGCAGTACATCCTGAGTCAAAGAGATTTGAACTTGAGACAGAGGAGATAGGTAGAGCTGCTGAATGACTATGATTGCAAGATTCAGTATCATTCCGGTAAGGCGAATGTTGTGGCAAACAACCTTGAGCCGGAAGTCACTAGGCAGTCTATCCCACATCACGGTAGAGAGGAGATCAGTGGTGAAGGAGTTTTACAAGCTCATTGATGAAGGTCTTCAGTTGGAGTTGTCTGGTACAGGTGCTTTAGTTGCTCAGATGAAAGTGACGCCCGTGTTTCTGGAGCAGGTGGCTCAGAAACAGCATGAGGACCCATAGTTAGTGAAGATTGCCAGGACTGTTCAGTCAGGCAAAGATAGCGAGTTCAGATTCGACAATAAGGGGATCATCCGCTATGGGAGTCGTTTATGTGTACCAGATGACATAGGGCTAAAAGGAGACATTATGAGAGAGGCTCATAATGCAAGATACAGCGTTCACCCCGGAGCCACCAAGATGTATCAAGATCTGAAAAAGGTTTATTGGTGGCCAGCTATGAAGAGAGAAGTGGCACAGTTTGTGTCAGCCTGCGAAGTGTGTCAGAGGGTGAAGCTGGAACATCAGAAGCCGGCTGGAATGCTTAACCCGCTATCTATTCCAGAGTGGAAATGGGAGAATATAGCTATGGACTTCGTAGTGGGGTTACCGGCGACGTCCAACAGATTGGACTCCATATGGGTGATTGTGGACAGACTCACCAAATCTGCTCACTTCATCCCTGTCAGGAGTGGCTATTCTGTGGACAAGTTGGTGCAGGTGTATGTTGATGAGATAGTCAGACTGCATGGGGTTCCTGTTTCTATAGTGTCAGATAGAGGACCCCAGTTCACCTCCAGGTTTTGGCGGAGTCTGCAGGATGCCATGGGTACCAGGTTGGATTTCAGTACTACCTTCCATCACAAACAGACGGATAGTCAGAGAGGACCATCCAGACCATAGAAGATATGCTAAGAATGTGTGTGCTGGACTTTGGCGGTTCTTGGAGGCAGCATCTACCTTTGGTGGAGTTTGCCTACAATAACAGCCATCATGCTAGCATCGGGATGGCTCCATATGAAGCTTTATATGGAAGGAAGTGCAGGTCACCTGTTTGCTGGGAAGAAGTTGGAGAAAAGGCCTTGGTAGGGCCTGAGCTAGTAGAAATCACCAGTAGGGTGGTACCCTTAATCAGAGAAAGAATCAAGACTGCTGTAAGCAAACAGAAGAGTTACGCAGACATCCGCAGAAGGCAAGTAGAGTTCCAGGAGGGGGATCTGGTATTGCTCAAGGTGTCTCCAATGAAAGGAGTGGTTCGGTTTGGGAAGAAAGGTATAAGCTGGCTCCGCGGTACATCGGACCCTTTGAAGTCTTGCAAAAGATTGGGAATGTATCGTACAAGCTGGATTTACCTGCTTCAATGGAGAGAATCCATCCGGTTTTCCATGTTTCTATGTTGAGAAAGTTCGTGTCAGATCCGGGCAAGGTTCTTAGTGAGCCTGATGTGGAGATCCAAGAGGATCTCACCTATGTTGAGCAGCCGGTACGGATTCTGAACACTCAAATCAGGAAGCTGAGAAACAAGGAAATCCCGATGGTGAAAGTCCTGTGGAACCACCACAATATGGAAGAATGCACCTGGGAGACACGGGAGTCCATGCTCCAGCAGTACCCTTATCTTTTCTAAGGTTAGTTTCTTATGAGTTTTATGTGTATGTTATGTTGTATGCCTTGCATGTGCTAGTTGAGGAACATTCGGGGACGAATGTTTTTAAGGGGGGGAGAATGTAATACCCGGCTAGACTCCGGTATCGGGATTCCTACCGTCCGGTGGAATCTTGGATGTCGGAGGCCTCTAGAAGGGTAAGAACCATGTTTTTATAAAATGTTTTAATGTGTTTTATGTTTTAAGCATGAAAGAAAATGAGTTTTTGCATGAAAATAGCATTGGAGGAAAACTCAGGTTCGGCCGCCGAACCCCTAGTTCGGCCGCCAAACATGCATGCACTTCGGGAGTGCTTTAGGCCCCCGAAGGGCATAAGTGAGGGAAGTCCAGGTTCGGCCGCCGAACCTCAAGTTCGGCCGCCGAACATGGCATGCATGCGGAGGCACATTCGGCCCCCGAACGTGGCCTGGCCAGCCACTATAAAAGGGTCCCTTAGCCGAAAACGGGCGAGCTTTTTTCCCATTTTCGGCCAAGGTGAGCTCTCCGCCGTCCCTCACCAATCTTTGATGTTTTTCCTCTAGATCTTTCAAGATTTTCATTTGTTGTAACTTTGTTTTGAAGATTTGAGCTTTTGAGCAAAGTTTTGGAGCTTGGAGGTTCAAGAACCCAATCTCTCCCAACTCCGAATTTTAGGTCGTCTCTCTCTCGATCTTCAAGAGGTAAGAGCCGATCTTAAGCTCATTGCATGTTTTAAGTAAGTTTTAAGTAGATTTATGGGGTAGAATGCATGTTTAGGTTATGGTTATGTTTATGGGTATAAATGTATGTTCATGAACAATGTGGATGCTTGATGTGTTGTAGATGGGGTTTATGATGGTTTGAGACCCCTAGGAACATGTATGCTTATGTATGTGTGTTGTAGAATAGGTTTGATGCATGTTTGGAAGGTTTGGAGGCGAAATGTGCAAAAGGAGCCAAGTTTCTGCCCTTTGGCAGAAACCAGGTTCGGCAGCCAAAGGACTTTCGGCCGCTGAACATGGCTGGGGAGGCAAGCCTTTCGGCTGCCAAAGCCTGCCCCCGAAAAGAGACTTTCGTCTCTGTCTAGCAATTTCGGCCGCCGAAAGTGCCGCCGAACATGCATGAGTTTCGTCTCTGTCTGGGAGTTTCGGTCGCCGAAGGTGCCGCCGAACCTGCCTGACTTTCGGCTCTGGAGGGACTTTCGGCCGCCGAACCTGCCGCCGAAAGTGCCCTGTCCAGGCCTCCTTTGCATGTTTTTCTATGATTGTTTCTTGATGTTTTAGGGGGTTTTTGGGGAGTAGTTTATAGTTATGTTCAGGTATGTTTGGTCCCTCATTTGAGTCCACCTGTGTAGGTTCGGACCCGAGGAACCGAGGACCCCAGCAGTGAGTTCAGCTGCTTCGGTGTTGTCAGAGTCAGCCAGAGGTGAGTGGAACTAAATTTAATCTTTTAAATTGAGAAATTAAATGTTTTATCATGTTTCATGCATCATGATTATGCAATAGGATGATTGCATTAGTTTTCACGAATATGTCGCATTGCATCGATTGTTGTTGATGTGGGTGAATATTGGATGACCCAATTAGTCCATGACAGGAAGACCAGGACCCCATTCTACGGCCTGGCACAGAGTAAGGAAAGACCAGGACCCCATTCTACGGCCTGGCACGGTTATGGGACTCGAAGACCAGGAGCCCAGAGGAGGCCCTGGGGCAATGGTAAGTAATGTATGTTATGACAGGAAGACCAGGACCCCATGCTACGGCTTGGCACAGAGTTAGCTTGGACTAATTGGTGACAAGTTCACCCAACTCTTATGTGAATTGTCTGTGTTATGATGCATTTCATTGGAGCATAGTGTTAATATGTTTTATAGTTCTACTCACTGGGCTTTTAGCTCACCCCTCTCCCTTTATCCCCAGGCTTGCAGGTACAGTATAGAGCAGGAGTCCGGATAGAGTAAAGAAGTCATGTTTATGTAATAGCTAGCAATGGACATGATCAAATTGTAATGTAATGTCTTAATCAGTTTAGATATGTAATGAGATGATGTTTATGGATGTTAGAGGTGTGCTTGACCATAAGATTGTTGCTATCCCTTTTAATACATGATCTTAGAGATTTTTATGATATTTATGTAAACCAACTCAGCATATGTTATGTCACCCATTGGGGGCACTGATGAGATCCCACAGAGGGATCAATGTTTATGATTTATGTTATATACAGTGCATGCACAGGTTGAGTTTGGTGTATGAATGGAAAGAAAAGTTTTAATTTTTATGTATGATTGTTGATCATGTATGGGATTATACAGGTTTACAGGTTATATGTCAGGCTTGCTACGGGTCCCGGCGGCCTTAAGCCGATCTGGATCCTAGCGCCGGTAGCGGTCCGATTTTCGGGTCGTTACACCCATACCCTCTTCAGATCTGTCCATACCCATGCTTTCCTCTCTGTCCTTGTAACGACCCGAAAATCGGACCGCTACCGGCGCTAGGATCCAGGTCGGCTTAAGGCTGCCGGGACCCGTAGCAAGCCTAATATGCATCCTGCGAACCTGTTTAATCCCATACATGATCAACAACATACATAAAAATTAAAACTTTTCTTTCATTCATTTCCTCATACACCAAACTCAACCTGTACATGTACTGAACATAGCCATAATCATAAACTTGACCCCTCTGTGGGATCTCATTAATGCCCCCAATGGGTGGCATAACATGTGTTGAGTTGGCTAAACATAGTCATCAATAAACATTAAGATCATGTATCAAAAAGGGATTACAATAAACTATGGTCAAGCACACTTCTAAACCTCAATATCGTTACATTACGTATCTATACATCATTATACAATTTGTCATGTCCACATTCTAACTATTACATACATAAGACTTCATTACTCTTGCTGACCTCCTGGTCTACCCTGTACCTGCAAGCCTGGGGGTTAAGGGAGAGGGGTGAGCTACAAGAGCCCAGTGAGCAGAATAATAAAACATTTGGAACATATGATAACATGAAATGCATCACATCACAGCTAATCACATCAAGGATGAATTTGTCACCAATAGTCCTCTACATGGTCCAACTGTGCCAGGGGCGTAGAATGGGCCTCACTGGTCTTTCTCTTACATAATCATAACATAGCATAACATAACATTCCAACTGTGCCAGGGGCGTAGAATGGGCCTCACTGGTCTTTCTCTTACATGGTGCCAGGGGCGTAGAATGGGCCTCACTGGTCTTCCGTACCGTATCATCATCATATCATAACATATGAGGACTAAAAGATCATTCAACATTCATCCACATCATCAACATATTATGCAATGCAACATATTCGTGATTTCTAATGCAAGCACCCTATTATATCTCATGGCATTCATGATGCGTGAATCATGCTAAAACTGGTTTATTTATTTAAAAGCATAAGAGTTATTCCACTCACCTCTGGCTGAAGCTCTACTGACTCAGAAGCAGCTGAACTCACTGCTGGGGTCCTCGGTTCCTCGGGTCCGAACCTACACAGGTGGACTCAAGTGAGGGACCAAACATACATGAACATAACTCTAAACTATTCCCCAAAAACCCCCTAGAACATCATGAAACAACCATAGAAAAACATGCAAAAGAGGGCTGTACAGGGCACTTTCGGCGGCAGGTTCGGCGGCTGAAAGTCCCTCCAGAGCCGAAAGTCAGGCAGGTTCAGCGGCACCTTCAGCGGCCGAAACTCCCAGACAGAGGCGAAACTCATGCATGTTCGGCGGCACTTTCGGCGGCCGAAAATCCCAGACAGAGGCGAAAGTCCTCTTTCAGGGGCAAGCTTCGGCAGCCGAATGCTGCCTCCACAAGAGGGTTCGGCGGCCGAAAGTCCTTTCGGCTGCCGAACCTGTTTCTCTCAATGGGCAGAAACTTGGTTCAAACATGCACAAATGCCTCTTAACTCATGTCATCATGCATTTAGCTCAACCAAAACATGCATACAAGCTCCTAGGGGTCTCAAACTACCTTAAACCCCAACTACAACACATCAAACATACATTTACAAGCCACATTGCTCAAAAACTCATCAAAAACCCATAAACTCAACATAAGCTTACTCATGCATTTTCTACCCCATGAACTTGCATAAAACTTGTTTAAAACATAATGTAAGCTAGAGATCGACTCTTACCTCTTGAAGATCGAGAGTAGAGGCGATCTAACTTGGAGTTGGGAGAGATTTAGCTCCTTGGGTCTCCAAGTTCAAAACTTGCTCAAAACTTGAAAATCTTCAAAAGAAAGCAAAAACTTGTGAAAATCTTGAAAGATCTGAAGGAAAAGACTCAAGATTGGTGAGGGACGGCAGAGAACTCACCTTGGCCGATAATAGGGAGAAAAGCTCGCCCACTTTCGGCTAAGGGACCCTTTTATAATGGCTGGCCAGGCCACGTTCGGGGGCCGAACGTGCCTCCGCATGCATGCCATGTTCGGCGGCCGAACTTGAGGTTCGGCGGCCGAACCTGGACTTCCCTCACTTATGCCTTCGAGGGCCTAAGGCACACCCGAAATGCCTGCATGTTCGGTGGCCGAACTTGAGGTTCGGCGGCCGAACCTGGGTTTTCCTCCAAGGTTATTTTCATGCAAAAACTCATTTCCTTTCATGCTTAAAACATAAAACACATTAAAACATTTTATGAAAACATGGTTTTACCCTTCTAGAGGTCTCCGACATCCGAGATTCCACCGGACGGTAGGAATTCTGATACCGGAGTCTAGCCGGGTATTACAGCCCTGATCCACATCCATGGCCTCCCTCACTTCCTCTGACCTTCCTCCTCTATCTGTTTCTCTTCTACTTTCGTCAACAGACCTTTTGGGGTCCCTTGACGTACCCTCCCTGCTTGATCTCTGAGATCTCGCCCTTGGCAACACAGGAGGATGAGCAACTGTACCCTCACTTTCTGGTGGGACTCCAGTCAATCGTACAGATCGACGAGTTCCTCTCATCTTAGCTTACTGGAAAACAACACATAACAGCACATATCAGCAAATAAACATCACATAGCAACAATGCACATGCATAAATCATGGCATTACACATCATCCTAGTGGACATGCTTCCTATTGTGCTTGACCTACACTCTATGAGCCCAACACTCTCTCTATAGGTCCGACCATATGAACCTAGGGCTCTGATACCAATCTGTAACGATCCGGAAATCGGACCGCTACCGGCGCTAGGATCCAGGTCGACTTAAAGTCGCCGGGACCCGTAGCAAGCCTGCTATACTGTCTGTGAAAATGTAAAATCCCATACATGATCATCTGTTTTCTGTAAAAGCATAAAACTCTGCTCTGAACCACGGCTCTACCTGTGCATGCACTATCTCTGTACTTACAGAACCCCTTACTAGAGCTTGCTCTAGACGGGTTATGCTTTTACAGAAAACAGATGATCATGTATGGGATTTTACATTTTCACAGACAGTATAGCAGGCTTGCTACGGGTCCCGGCGACCTTAAGTCGACCTGGATCCTAGCGCTGGTAGTGATCCGATTTTCGGATCATTACAAGTTCTGTCTCTGCCGAATTTCTCCAAATAATTTATCATTGAATGTGACGCTTCCGGGTCAGGAATAGGAGTTGTATTGCAGCAGGAGCATCCAATTGCTTTCTTTAGTCATGCACTTCAGGGTAAACACCTTCTCTTATCTACTTATGAGGAGGAAATGTTGGCACTTGTTCTTTTTGTATAGAAATGGAGACCATATCTTTTGAGTCGGTCATTTGTTGTTAGAACTAATCATCAGAGTTTGAAGCACTTGTGGAGTCAGAGAATTACAACTACAGCTCAGCAGAAATGGTTATTCAAATTGATGGTCTTTGACTTCATCATTCAGTATAAAGGCGGAAAAGAAAACGTTGTCGCTGACGCGTTATCTAGGAGAGACGAGCTAGACAAAGAGAGAGGCAGAATCTTGGCAATTTCTGGTCCTATTCCAAATTGAACCGACTCAATCAAGGAGGAGGTTAATTCTTTCCCAGATTTGAAAGAGACAGTGCAGTGGGTATGTGATGGTGAAGCACTTGGACCTTGGGAATATAAAGATGGGATTTTGTTCTTCAAAGGTAGGATTTACTTATCAAAAAATTATGTCCTCATTAAAGACATAATTGAGCAATTTCACAACAGCACTCATGAGGGGTTTTTCAAGACACTCCAGCAAATAAGGTCCACTTTTTATTGGCCGAACCTGAAGAGCATAGTAAGGAACTTTATCAAGGAGTGTGAAGTATGTCAGAGGCATAAATCTGAGCACATTGCTCCGGTTGGACTTTTACAGCCTTTGCCGATTCCCGAAAGAATATGGGAGGACATCTCAATGGACTTCATTGATGGTTTATCAAGCTCAAGAGGCAAAACAACAATATTTGTGGTGGTAGATAGGCTCTCAAAATACGCCCACTTTGTGCCGATCTCACATTCCTATACTGCTATGTCTGTTGCTCAAATATTCTTTGATAATGTTTTTAAATTACATGGGATGCCGCAAACCATCGTGTGTGATCGTGATCCTATTTTACCAGCTTATTTTGGAGGGAATTATTTAATTTACAGGGCACCAGGTTCAACTTTAGCTCAGCTTACCACCCCCAAACTGATGGCCAAACGGAGGTGGTAAACAGAACTTTGGAGATGTATCTAAGATGCTTTACAAGTTCACATCCCAAGTTGTGGATCAAATGGTTGTCTTGGGCAGAATATTGCTACAACACGAGCATTTATTCTGCGACAGGAAAGTCCCCTTTTGAGATAATATATGGCAGACCTCCTCCCACCTTGCTCTCTTATGTACCGGTTACTGATAAAGTCGCAGCTGTGGAATGTGAATTGCTAGACAGAGATGCCATGATTAGGGACCTTCGGGAGAAAATCCAGCAGACTCAGAATCGAATGAAGCGAGTCTATGATTTAAAGCATCAAGAAAGGGAGTTTGTTGTTGGAGACATTGTTTTCCTCAAGTTACATCCTTACAAGTAAAAGTCTCTTGCTTTGAGAAAAAGCTTTAAACTTGCAGCAAGGTATTATGGGCCTTTCAAGGTGTTGCAGAAGATTGGAGCGGCTGCATATAAATTAGATTTACCTCAGAATGCTAAAATCCATCCTGTGTTCCATGTGTCTCTCCTCAAAAAGCATATTGGAACTAAATGCAACGTGCAACTAGAATTACCACTCTTGGATGAGGAAGGTGAGCTAATTCCTCAGCCAGAAGCTATTTTGGATAGCAGAATTAGAAGGAAGAAGAAAGAAGTTTTAGTTCATTGGCGTGGGTTGTCTCCAGCTGAGGCTACTTGGGAAGAATTGGCCAAGATTGAAATTCAGTTTCTAGAAACTCCACTTGAGGACAAGCGGATTGTTTAAGGGGGGAAGAATGTCACGTGACTTTTTAATTTAATAAATATGTTGAAAAAGTCAAGTTATAATCCCTGTTTAGTGTAACTACTTATTGTTAGCAGATTTATTTCCTTATAAGCAGTTAATCGGTTAGCTATTTTGCTATTTAAGTGAATGAATAAAACAGATCAAGGGGGACTAAAAACAACTCAGAAACGTGAAAACGTTTGAGGTCTTGGTTTCCTCCATTAAACCAGATTCTTTTCTTCCTTTGTTCGTTCTTATTTAGCTCTCATAATAGGTACTTAAAAGAACAAGCAGCAGTACATACCAAAAGGAAATGATTTGTTTTGCCAAACTAAATAAATAATTTTCACGGTGGTTGAATTAAATGACACTCCTAGCATCATGAATAAATATCGAGTAAAATTAATGTTAAATATTAATAAGCAAAAATCAAATCTCTCATTAAATATCAATAAGCAAAAAAATTAAATATTTTACTTCCCCAAAATATAGTCATTATTTAACTATTATAAGGGTTAAAATTAATATTTATAATTTTTTTAAAAAAATTAATAAAAAATTTGAGATAACCAAAACCAATGAGTAGATATGGCGTAAAAAATATATGAATAATTATCTAAAATTTTACCATATTAATATATTTTAATTTTAATTATTTTGTAAGTGTTTAAAGATAAGATGAGAGAGAAAAGTTCGAGTGATTTTATTTCAAACAAAAAAACATGACGTTATAGTATTTCTGGAAGCATCTTGCTTCTCTTATATATTAGATAACAACACGTGCACAACATGTGCCATAAACGAACCAATCACAAGGTTACAACCTAACTCTATACAAGCGGGACATAGTACACAATGAAACGACACAATTTTTATACAAGGTTATAAACAAACAAAAATAAAACGACATAATTTTAATACTTCCTCCTTAAGTTGAAGCAGGTAAATGCGAAAGATTCAACTTGCGAGTTAGGCTACCATGGCAACAGGCTGGTAAGTCTTTAGTGAATACGTCTGCCAATTGTTCTTTAGTAGGGAGATGATTATGTAGTATGAATCCTTGTTGGGGCTGATTTCAAATTAGGTAGCAGTCTATCTCGATGTGCTTTGTATACTCATGAAACACCGGGTTGGCAGTAATGTACATGGTGGTCTTGCTGTCACGGTGTAGTGGGATGGACAGTTGAGTGGTAATTTGCAAGTCCTATAAAATATAGCTAATCCATAAGAGTTCACATACAGTGTTAGCCATTGCACGATACTTAGTCTCGACCGAGAATTTAGAAATAATAGGTTGTTTCTTAGTTTTCCAAGAGATAAAGCCGGGTTTCAAGTATATACAATATTCAGAGAATGACTTTCTAAAATAAGTGCAAGCAATCCAATCAGAGTCGCAATAGGTATTTAGTGACAGGTAAATAGAGTTCCTGATGCAAGGACCTTTTAAAATAACGAAGTACATATAAAGCAACATCCCAATGGAGCTTTCGGGGCATGCTCATAAATTGGCTCAACTATTGAATAACATGTGCCATAAACAAATCAATTACAAAATTACAACTCAGTTCCTGAATAAGACCAGACTCTGATACCATGCTCAAATATAAGATGAGAGAGAAAAGATCGAGTGATTTTATTTTAAACAAGAAAAATAATTTTATAGTTTTTTTGGAAGCATCCTGCTTCTCTTATATACTAGACAACATGTATACAGCATGTGCCATAAATAAACTAATCACAAAGTTATAATTCAGCTATATACAAGCAGAAGATGGCACACAATAAAACAAAACGGTTTAAATACAAAGTTATAAATAAACGAGAATAAAACGATATAGTTTTACAGTAAAAAAGGCAAATACAAGATCTAAAGTTGAATGACGGCTAATTAAGTTTGATGCAAAGCCAATTTAGGACAAAGCTCCAACACGTCAGGCAATGCAGGCCAGCTTGTCAAGTGATAATCCATTTTTCTTTATTTTTTTTAAAATTTTTTAATTAATTAAAGTAATTAACATATAATTTTTTTTTATTTGATAACATGTAATGTTAGATCGTGATTACTTTTGTTCTTTGCACTATTCTTGTTTGTATATGCAAAATTTGTTTACGTGTTGTTCCTCTTTCTCTCTTTATTAGGTTTCATCGGTTCCCGTGTCTTGTACTTAGCTCTCCACTCTAAAATATTGAAATTCCAACCCAAAAGATTAACAAAATCATTATTAATTACTTTTTATTAAATAATTAATCTAACTCAAGACTCAAGATGAAAGGGGAAATTATTAATTTAAAATATTTAACATGCTCATGCTATAGAAAAATGGGGATCGCTTAAAAAGTATTATAATTTGTTAGATTAAATTAGAGAAAAAGGAAGGATTATTATTTAAATGTAACGGTCGGTGAGTTGAAAACCAGAAATTTTATAAAATTAAAACTAGCGGCGAAACCGCTGGATGAAAACAAAAAAAAAGGAAAAAACAAAATTCTCTCACACTCCATACATAATATTTTATTTAAATTTAATTTAATTTTAAATTTTAGCATATTAATTAATTATATACTTCTAAATTTGTTTTATTAAGATTTGTGGTAGGGAAGAGATTGCATAGCTCACAGCTTAATCAACTGTCTGTGTGCTTACAAATCAATTGGTCAAATCTCATTTGTCAAACTCTCAAGTCTCAACTCCTCCTTTTCATTCCCAATTTAGGATCTTGTTTACTTGTCGTTTTGGGTTATAGGAGTACTTCTCCCTTTTCATTACTATAAATTGGTTGTCTACAAGGCAGGGGTAAATCTTCTCCTTTGCCTACCTGAAAGTTACCCACTCCACCTTCGAATGGGCTCTATATGGTCTCTTTGTTTTAGTTGCAGATCAAATGGAGAAAAGGAGGGCTTTTATTTATCTACAAGCTTTTGATTGTTTTTTTCTTAATTTTGTGTTTTGTGTTGTTTGTGCATGTAGAAACTAGAGACTTCTCTGGTCTTTTTGAGGCTCTTGACTTTTCATGATTTTTTTTAGAAAAAGAATGTTGCCTTTGTGTGGCAATTTTTCTCTCTGATGGTTATTGTAAAGTCTGTCAGGTAATGCTTCATTTGGATAGATATCTATCTCATCGTGAGGAGGGTGCATCTTTTAAGTGTTTGGTACTAAGCAATTTTAAAATTCTTATTCAATCTAATATCAATATGGAACAAAGTAACGTATTTCTATTAAGAATTTTAGACATTCTTTTCTTTCAAGTTAATTTTTAAAGTGAATTAAATCTGATTTAAATTTAACATGGTATTAAAATTTATACAGGTAAAAATGCTTTCTAACCATTTAATCTTAACTTCACACAAATTTTTGAGATATAATTTTTAATTTTTTTTCTTAATATGCAATTTTTATTTAATTAAATTTGAAATAACAATTTAAGAGAGAAAATATCTCGTACCATCCATATTAAGACGCAACTTATGTGGTTAAAATGAAAGACGGGCATTAGACTTTGTGGCCCAATCAGCATAGCAGAAAAGGCCGAAAGTAAAGGAGACGCCAACTTGCGCAGCCCAAGTTTCTGAACTCTCAGTTCTCACCCTTCAGCTTAATTCTCTAATATTTTGTTTGGCAGGGAAGAGAATAATTTTTTTTTTTTTAAGTATAGTGTTTAAAATATAATTTGTTTATAGTTTTTTAATTTTTTTTAATTGTGTATACTATTTAGAGAATCTTGTGGCCCGTCAGTTTACTGAATTGGAAAATCCAAGTTTTTTACGGTTGTTAAAAATCCAAAAATATTATTTTCAAAACTACACTTTCTCATGTATTCAACGTTTTAATTTATTTTGTAAGTTATTTGATTTATATATATATACGCGCTTATAATATTAGATTTTTTTTAATTTAATTTTTTAAAAAAATTAAATGTGATTTAAATTTAACATGATTTTAAAAAAAATTTCATAAATATTTTTTAAACGTGTAGGAATGCATTCAATTTTATATTGATTTAAAATAAAAATAATATATTTTTATAAAAATTTTACACACCCATACTTCTTAAATTGATTTTTGATTTAGGGTTTTTCGATGGCGGTTGATAAAGAAATGGACCCACTTTCCCAGCTAGGACCTCTCTGGAGCATGAGCTCATTGGAGTAAAGACAAACTCAAAAGCATGTTCTAAATATCTGCAGATGCATCACTTATTTCAAACAATTTATATAAAATAGCTTTTTTTTTTTTAATTTTAAAAAATATACTTCCACCAACAATACTTTATCCTGCTTGAAGAGGAAAGGCTTTCCAACCAAAATTAATTACATAGTATTTTCTTTTAAGAAAAAAATTATTATTTAATTTTTATAATATAAAAAATTTTATTAATTAATTTTTTAATTTAAAAAAATCTATTAATTAATATTTCTATTAATTTTAATTTTTAAATATTTTATTATTTAATTTTTATAATTTAAAAAATTTATTATTAATTTCTTAAATTTTTAAAAAAATTTACTAATATCTCAGTAGTATTTTAAATTTTTTATAATATTTAATAATTAAAATTAATAAAGCGAGTAATTAATAAATTTTTTAAATTATTAAAATGTTTTAATATATTTTTTAAAATAATAATTTAAAAATAAATTTAAATAAAAAATATATTTAATATTTTGATCTTTTACTGTAATTAAAAAATAATTTAATTTTTTAATCATTCACAATATGAAATAAGAGGAGGATATATGTAACTGTTATGAGAAAGGAAACGGAGGACACGTGGAACTTCAAGGATCCCAACAATGAAAAACTATAAGAATAAATTACTAAATAACTTTTTTTAAAAATGAAAATAACTTAATATTTAAAATTACCAACAATAATATTTTTATTATTAAAGAAATATTTTTAAATCAAAATTTATTTAAAATTAAATGTAAATTATAGAATTTATTTGATAAAAATATTAAATTGAATTTATTTAAATTTTTTATTAATGTTGATGAGATTAATTGAAAATAATTATTTTTATCATAATTTATCAAATAGAAGAGGTGAGCGGCAAAGGAGAGAGTGGATGGATGATCCGCATTAATTATCATAGAGCGCCGACATATCATGTCATGTATTACATAAAGAAAGAACATAAATGGGAATGGCGTTTTGGGTTCTCCATGTCTTCCGCCAAAAGCATATTTTGACATGTTTTGGCCACCATTCAATTGTTCTTTTTAAGTTTTTAACGTACACTGTAGAATATATTGAAATTTTAATAAAATTTATTTTTTAATTGTATAATTATATCTTTAATTTATTTAAAAATTAAAATAATACTATTTCATAAGGATAGAATAATATAAGTATTTTTGCAAACTATGATGCTATTATTGTAGAAATTATCAACTCTGTCTTTTACAATATGTAGCTTTGAAACCTAAACTTGAGAAAAGGTCACTAATTGCCTAATCAAATAAATATTAGTGTGCCATAATATTTATTTTAATTTATTAAGATTACAAAGGTATTAATGATTGCTCTTGTTGTAGCATTGGCAAAAATAAAAATAGTGAGGAAGAATAAATAAATAAATTATTTAAAATTAAAGAAAATTTTTTTATAATTAATATGTAAAGTGTTAATTTTATAATTTAAAATCGAATCAAAAATTGAAATTTTAATATTTATTAAAATTGAATTAATTTTTTTATAAACATTTAAAAATTTTATTTTACTTTTTAAATATATATTTTAACCTAAATATTAATGTTGCATTCATATTAGTCCTCATAGAAGCTTTTTAAAAAATAAACTTGGAACAGTATATAAAAAATATTTATTAACGAGAAAAATTTTATTATTAAATATTAAAAATTAATCGTTAAAAATTATTAACAAGTACTTTATTTGGTTGTTAAACTGTTATTATAAATTATTTCATTAAAAGTATTGAATGAAAATGTTGTACTGGAATCGTTAATACTAATTAGATAATATTATAATCTATTGTTAAAATTTAATATAATAATAATTAATTACATTATTAATCATAATATATATATTTATTATTAAAATTTATATTTTCCTAGTGAAAATTTTGAAACAAAGACAAAGATGTATGGAAGACATCAAAATGATTACATATATTCACAATTTAGACCCGTTAATAACCTGATCATATTGCTATTTTTGTCTTGAAGGCAAATAATTTTAGGGCGAGCAGTATTCGGTTCAAATCGAAAAAATCGATCGAATCAAATTGATTTAAAATTTTGGTTTGGTTTTTTATATATTTCGATTCGGTTCAATTTTTAATTTTAAAATTTTTGATTATTTCGATTTGGTTCGGTTTTGATCAAAAAAAGCAAAAAAAACCGAACCGATTAGTGATAATAATATATTTTTTCAATAATATAGAGAAATTAAATCATATTAAAATTAAAATATTTTAATTAAATTTTAAAATATTAAAAATAAAGTGTGAAAAATAAAAAATTATTAAAAATCGAAACCGGTCAAACCGAACCGAATCGAACCGAATCAGACCGGTTCGGTTCGATTCGGTTTCTGACCAAAATCGGTTCGGTTTGGTTTTTATAAACACTAAAATTTTGGTTTTCGGTTTATTAGGTTCGATTCGATTTTGAATCGAACCGACCGAACCAAAGAGCTTAAAAGGCCTAGAAAAATACAAGACTATTATTATAATAAGGCTATTAACCGCTCCAAAAAAAAAAACAAAGGACCAGGCTTGAAAGTTCAAACTCACAACTTTAAAACCCTAATGCTAAGTTTGAGAAGCTTCTAACCCGCTGCTTCTTGTAACGATGCCAGAAAGGGTGGCTCGTAAGATTGCCACTAATAAATTGAAAATAAACTCATGAAATACAAAATAACCATAAATATAGAAAGAAGATCCTCAGCTCAAACAAAAATCTAATAGCCAAAGCAGAGAACCACCACCTAAACAATGTCTATGTCAAGGGAATATTCACTGTTCAAAGCTAGCAGAGTAGTATAAGAATCTAGAAATACTTGGCAATAAAAATTATAAAATTGTCTGTTTATATATATTAATACCTGCTGCAGGATCATCGCACTTCTCTTCCGAGAGAAGCCAAAGGTGTAATGGTCTTTAAATAAATAAATAAAACGGAAAACACGTGGAGAAATTAAGGAAAGTGTTGAAAGCCGCCATCATTAGATTCATTGTTAGTGTTGACAATTTAGAGACTTCTCCATCACTCTCCACCTTTTCCCCCCAATCTTACCTAACCCGCTTCCCTTCGTTTCGATTGCTACTGCTCCTTAATCTGTATTTTAGCCTTTTCAATCCTAAGCTCAATTCCCCAATTATTTTAAAAAGTAATATTTAATTAAAACATTATTTTTTCATCTTATAATTTTATTATTATTATTATTATTATTATAATTAAATTCAATTATATTATCTAGCTTCAATAATTTAAAAATTATGAAAATTAATTTTTAAATTAAACTCACACATTTTAAAATTTTATTCACTGATGCTAAAATAATAAAATAATATTTTTAATTTAATTTTAACATTATTTACAACTTTTTATCACTCTTAAAATTTATATATATAATTTTAAAAATTATTTTTTTTTTTTAAATAGAGGTTGGGAGAGTCCAACCTTACACCTTTCAAGGTTACAGAATGCACTTTCCACCAGGCTAAACCTTGGAGTGCATAATTTCAAAAATTATTATTACTAAAATAATCAATTAAAAGTCTCATTAAATATTTATATTCAGTATTCCGTACACAATAAATATTAAATATTTTTATAAAAATTTTAAAAATTACGCTCATAGAATTAATTTTAAATAAGTATATAAATCTGAGAGATTTTAATTTTATTCGTTGAATTCTTAAATTTTTAATTTAAAAAGATAAAAGTTAAAAGAAATTTCATATCTTGTTAAAATTAATTTAACATATATTATTTTTCTATTAACTCATATTTAACAATATTATTTTATTATTATAATATGAGTTAATAGAAAAATAATATATGTTAAATTAATTTAAGTCAGATGTAATTTCTAAAATTCTTTAATTATTGAAAATGGAGAATAATATAATTAAAAAATACATATTATTGAATTTAATTTCTAAAAACTAGTCGTCATGCAAGGCGCCAGCTGTTAAGGCCCTGGATTCCGTGATTTGCTACATGCTGGACCTCGTGGGTCCCCCTGCTCTTCCCTCCTCTTGTTTTTATTTATTTATTTCATTTTGCCTTTTCTACCTTTTATTTATAACCATAATTTTCAAAATCAAATTAAGCATGTAGCACTCCATTTCACTTTTTTTTCCCACATTTCTTTTTGTTTCATCAAATTATTTTAATGAATTTTTATAAAATTATTTTTAATTTTAATTTTAAAATATTAATAAAATATATAAAAATTATAAAATGGATAGAATAATTTTTATAAAAAAATCAAATAATTTCATAAAATTACTGACACTAGAAGCATAATCTTTTGTTTTATTGAAGAGAGAGAAGAAGCATGCAAGATCCAGTAGAGAGATAATCTTGTTTTTAAAAAAAGAAAATAAAAATCAGACAACAGAGTGAGAATGAAACAGAGCACTATCCACCTCGCACCTTCTCGGCCACGACACCTTTCGGCAAAAGGTTAATCCTTTTCATCACTTCCTCTGATACTTTCTCCTTCCATGGCCAAGACCGGTGTCTTTGATTCCGATCCGATGGTCATAGCCAAGGTCACCGAATTCAAGAAAGAACTGCAAAAGCTCTTCACCATCATTGTCGACGACGATGATTACCCTATTCACACTCTCGATCAAACTATACATACTCTCTCTGCCTTGAAAGGATTGAAGATGAACAAGAGATCCTTGTCTTTCAAGTTGCGCCAAACGCTGTCCTCATGTCCTGATGAATTTAAGTGTCCATTGTCTAAGGAATTGATGAGAGATCCTGTCATATTGGCCACTGGCCAGGTTTGTTTTCTGTATTTTTCTGCTAAATGATTTCGTTTTTGTTCTGTTTGCTACCTGACAAATTGCCCGTTATGGCTCGAGGATGTGTAATTGCTGTTTTGCGTTTCAAAATTTTCACTTTGGGCTTAGCCAACTGAGCTATTCACTTATTTCGCAGTAATTTTAGCTTATTGGAGGTGGGTATTTAATCTTGTTAAAGATTCAGGTAAATTGATGAGTAATCCTTTACATTCTTCATTCACTTTTGCTTTAGTCTCTCATTCTTTCTCACAATGTTGTTTTCAGATTTTTTTTTTTGGAAAAAAATTTCTCATCTTTGAATTTGGGTTAAAGTGGCATGATGATAACAATTTCTATACTTTACTGTGTTATTTGGCTGATTATCTTATTACTGAAATGGAATTAAATGGCAGTGAATCTTTTTGTTATTTTGATTTTAGTTTTGGTTCATTCCACTTGTTCTTATTTTGTTTCTTCCTGGTTATTGATTTATTTTATGTTCTTTTTTTGATGTGTAGACTTATGATAGACTCTTCATCCAGAAATGGCTGAAAGCGGGGAACCGAACATGCCCTCTCACTCAGCAAGTCCTATCACACACAATCCTTACTCCTAATCTCTTGGTTAGGGAAATGATATCACAATGGTGCAAGAGTCGAGGATTTGAGTCACCGGACCCTGTTCACTATGTTAATGAGGAAGGGATAACGGAAGCTGATCGCGACCATTTTCTGTCTTTGCTTGAAAAGATGTCATTGGCACTTCCTGAACAAAAACATGCCGCAAGGGAGCTTCGGTTGTTGACGAAGAGGATGCCATCCTTCAGGGCATTATTTGGCGAGTCTATTGATGCCATTCCTCAATTGCTCAATCCACTTTCAGCAAGCAAGTCTGGAAGCGGCATCCACCCTGATCTTCAAGAAGATGTAATCACAACCCTCTTAAATCTTTCGATCCACGACAACAATAAGAAGCTTGTTGCTGAAACCCCTATGGTAATTCCTCTTCTTATGGAAGCGTTAAGGTCGGGAACCATTGAAATAAGGACCAATGCAGCTGCGGCCCTTTTCACATTGTCCGCTCTTGATTCCAACAAGGCACTTATTGGGAAATCGGGTGCCATAAAACCACTCATAGACCTTCTAGAAGAGGGAAATCCTTTAGCCATGAAAGATGTTGCATCTGCAATTTTTACTCTATGTTTCCTGCATGAAAACAGGGGAAGAGCTGTGAGGGATGGCGTGGTGAAGGTAATCATGAAAAAGATTGCAAATAATGTGCTTGTTGATGAATTATTAGCTATCCTTGCAATTGTGTCTACTCACCAGAGGGCCGTCGAAGAAATGGGAGAGCTCGGAACAGTTCCTTGCTTGCTTCGCATTATGAGGGAGAGTATCTGTGAACGAAACAAGGAAAATTGCATTGCCATTCTCCACGTAATCTGTTTCTACGATCGAACCAAGTGGAAGGCGATGAGGGAAGAAGAGAATTCCTATGGAACAATCTCTAAACTAGCTCGAGATGGCACTTCGAGGGCCAAAAGGAAGGCTAATGGAATTCTTGAAAGACTGAATAGAGGTGTTAATCTTACGCATACAGCATGAAGGGAAATGTAAATTCTCCATCGGTTTCGAGCATTTTCAAGCGTCTTTGCCATTCTCCGTTGCCTTTCTGTAAATTCTCATTCTCTTCGCCTAAAATTTTTATTTCAGGTTAATGAATTTAGCCATTGTGAATAATATAGCCTAAGTTGTTGAGGATTTTCTAAAGGATTCCACATGAGATGTGGTTGTTGTGTAGTAACAACTCACAAGAGTATGTTCAATTGGTAGCAGAATTTGCTCTTCCATGCCATTGCCTTTGGACCCTCCATTGATAAAAGCATGAATCACAGACTAGCCTGAAATTGTAGGTTCACATTTGATTACAATAAAAATAGAGAAAAGGTTGACAGGTAAAATATAATTGTTAATTAATATTTAAAAAAAAATATAAAAAAATATATAGACTATTACATTGTTAATATGTAGCGATAATTTTTTAAAACAATTAAAATATCATCAGTTAGGAAACGTTGCAACGGTAATTTTCTAAAACTATTGCAGCGATAATTCTTTAAAACTATTAAGATATCATCTCGTTAGGAAACGTTGCAATGGTAATTTTCTAAAACTATTAAGATATCATCTCGTTAAAAAAAGTTATATTAAAATATCATCTCGAAAACTATGAGGATATCATTTCATTAAGAAAAGTTATATTAAAATATCTCGTTAGTTAAGATTCCAAGCAAAATATAAATATTATAAATAGTTTTTAAAGTTTTACAATTTTTTATTTAGATCTAATTTAATTTATGTTAAAATAATATTTTATTATTTATTTATTACGTCGAAAATTATTATTATTTACCAAAATATGATTTTTACACAAACAAACTGTTATCACATACTTTGATTGTAATCCAATAAATGAAGTAATAATTTCTCCATAGAAATCATTAAGAGCACAGTAATTACAAATTAGATATGTGAAAAGGGAAACATTTATGACTTTGACATGGAAATGAAAATTTCACATGAAACCCATTTCCTGACATAGAAAGCTCCAATTCAATGATACTCAACTCTATATGTTAAAAGTTTTAGGTTTCAATTTCAGGTTGGGTATTCTTTGGGAATAATGGAAAGAAATTTAAATTTTTGGAATATTCTCAACATGTAATTTTCCCTAGAAAATGAAAAAGAAAAAGAAAAAGAGAATAAGTGAAGTGAGAAGCAATGATTGCTCATTTCTCTTAGATGTAATTTTGAAGATAAAACAAAATTGAATAACAGAAATGAGTGTAGCATGTGGTATTGAGACTAAGACCACAGCCATCCAGAGAATCAGTGTCGGATCCATACTTCATTTTGAAGGAAAACAATTGGAAATATCATATAATATTTCTTGTACGTTTGGAATACCCAATATAACAATATTTGTTTTTTTTTTTTTTTAAAAAAAAAAGAAATTAAGCCAATCGGCCAAAAACTCTTCATCTTTATATTATTTTAATTTAAATATTTAAATTTGAAATAAATTAATCCGCATTTGCTATGTAATATTTTATTATTTTTTAAATATAAATTAATGCCAGGTATAAAAATATTATTAATTCTTGCTAAATTTTAATTAACTAATATATTTTAATCAACAACAAATAATCCAATCGTTGTGAATTTGGTTTACAACAAAAATACATCTAAATAGTAATATATATAAAATAACCAAAAGCAACATGTATGATATGAGATTTTCATAATTTTTACAGCAAAACAAAATTCATCTACCACCATACTACATATTTAAACAATTGGATTTTTTTTCTTCGAAATTAAATGCATTACTTAATTGTGGTTAATGAGAGCTAATATTACATATAAAATTAATTTATATTTAAAAAATAATAATAAAATATCCACTTGTATTCTCACATTTTAATTTTTAAAAATTAGCTAAATTTATATTAGAACCCTAATATTAAGTCAATTATTCAAAATTTCAGCGTTTAACATTTAAATTAAAATGTAAATATCGAGTTTTTTCTTCTAACTAGGCCTTTTTTTCATAATAAATTCAAGTCCAAAGGAGACTGAGCCTAGAGCCTTAAGAGAAAAACAAAACTTCAAGCCGATCAAGTGAAGAAATCCTAGTCTCAATATCCCAACAATAATCTAACAAAAATAAGAAAGAAAATCCCAACAAGCAGCAGCACCGCGGATGAGACTGATAAGGGAGAGAAGAGACGACATCGAAGAAAGTTGTTTCTGAAGAGGAAAAGCATGATTATATTTAAACCGCTATTCTCTGGAGGATGCTAAATTAATATTTACTTTTTAAAATAACATTGTAAAATTAATTATATATTCATACCAAATAATTAACCACATTAATTGTTTTATAAGATATACATGAATTACTATATTTTGTAAAAAAGAAAAAGAAAATCGATTAATTATGACAGATTAAGAAATAAAAATTTTAGACAATTTATTATATTCAAGAAATTAAATAGGATAATAAAAGAGAAATAATAATAATAATAATAATAATAATAAATAGTCAATTGAACAACATCACTCTCAATCCAAATATATATTAATTTCATTTGTATATATAAGTAGGAATACTACATGGCTAATAAAAAGATATTTAACTTACTAAGTATCAATAAACATTATTATAATAAATTAAAAATACTAGTATTTCTCATATGTATATATATATATTTAGGTATGTTGAGCATTGTTACAATTATCAGAGCAAAAAATAAAAATTAAATATATTAATTATTAATATTAAATTGAACTTTAATCATATAAGTATCAAATAATAAAATAATTTTAATTTTCTCCTTGTCAGTTTGCTTTTGAAATACTAGGTTTTTATTTTCCTTGTATTAACTTGTCTTAGTTTGTTGAAATATTACATTTACTTTCAGGTGTTGAGATAGAAGTGGAGGAGGAAACACAAGAGAGTTATGACAATAGGAAGAGGAAGAACTTCGTTTATGTACAATTCAAAAGATGACACAGCTCTCATACACAGATCATACTTTGAAGCACAATCGAAAAAATACATACCAATTATGATTTGACGATGCTCTCATACTACTATTGCTCTCCTGATCAACAATCATATTCATTCTATCTTGTAAGCCCAACCATGTTTGTTAAGATATGCTTGGACTGCTTCCTTTATTGCAAAGTTCGGAATGAGCTGTGACGGATCAAGTGGTTCTCGAGTCACTGGATCAAACTTTCCCACCTAAATTTAACTATACATTGAATGAGCAACAAATAATAATTCAAATGTAAGAACTGAAACTCAATCAAGAGATGCAATTTGAAGACCTTCTGAAGATGGTTAAGGATCACTGCTCTTTCATACGAAACCCCACTGGGTGTAATGACAGGATCTCGGAATATATCAAGTGTAATTCTACAACACAGGTAATCCGGCACCTGGAATTTGCATATCTTAATAATAATGAGGATAACAAAGTTATATAAATCAGACAGACAAAGATACTACCTCGGTTGGCGTATCATCTTCTGCGGCTCTTTTAAAAACTTGTCCTAAATCCTCAAATTGTTTCAAATGGGGAACATTCATCTCATCCAAGAATCCTTCTGTTTGACAACTATCAAGGAAATGTTTTTCCTCCAGTGCATTCTCACAGGCTTCTCTGTGAGAAACAAAGGTAATTCATGCGAGTGGTAAGTAGGAAAACGAGGCATGCAGATAATTGGTTCCTAAGCATTTGAAAAAGCAGAGATCCTTTCCAACAACAGAGACTAAACTCAATGAAGTTACATACTTCAAGCTTTGCAGTTCCCATGATCGCTTAGTGGATGATTGCTCCCATTGCATATATTTTGCTTTTGCAAGCTCTTGCCAGATCTCTTCTACCATATAACCCACTGGGTTGGCACCCCTACCAAGATCAAGAGCCTGTAAAGTTGACAAAGAATAAAAATTATTGGTACCAATCAGTCTCTTTTATTTGCTCTAGTGTACCTGAAGTACATACTGAAATCAAACAACTGTACAGGTTAAGCAATTGAATATGCGACTGCAGCAATATGAGTGCATGATAAAAGTAGCTCATGCAACACCCTGCTTTCTTATTCTCTTCAAAGGTCAGCAGTCAGCTTAAGCCTGCAGTGGACTGTGTGTTGCTTTTATATTATTAAATGTTAACCACTTTTACTATCCACCCCGCGGAGGGAGGGGGGGGGGGAACTAAGTGAAATCAATAGGTTAATGCCAAAAGAGAGAAAAAAAATTAGTAATACGTAAAATGTAAAGAAGTGATAACAACATAACAAGATACTAATGACTAATTTGTCTATCTAGCCTTCATGATGCAAATGCACAAATTGCCAGCTTTTGTTTCTTCGAAGAATCAGTAGTTTGAATTTTAAGATTTATTTTTCAAGGATTTTAATAATAAAGTAACGAACAATTTTCTTTCTATTACTTAATGTCTATAATTCATTACTCTCCAGTGGATTAGACATAAGGATATTTATTTCAAATAATTGAAGAGCCTTTAATTGCTTAGACGGAAGGATTTTTATTTCAACTAATTGAAGAACCTTTAATTGCAACTGTTCTTTAAATTTTAGATCTCAAGATAATAACTCCTTACCCTTTGTAATTCCTTTACTCCTCCAGCTAACTCATTCTTCTGTAGTAAGGCAAGTCCTAACATATAGTGTGCCTGTCATATGGAAGAACAAGGGTGAACTTCACAAGACCGCAATAAAATATATCTGCACATTTACATACAACAACACAAGTATGCATGTGTATAAGTTGGGAAGCATCTACATGAGGTTAGGTATTAAATTGAAGCCTACTGTTTCTGCTGACAATAAGCTGAGCACCAAAAAAGAGCGCCACGCCAATAAATGTAAGTAGCAAAATAATAAGTGCCTTGTAACTAGCTGCAACATGTTGACATTTTCCCATGTACATGAAAGGATTAACCTTTATGCTCAAAGCATAATGAATTTGACCAAAAACAAGAAAAGACAAAAATAAGAAGTCTGCTTCTTTTAATCATAAGCAACTTCCAGAATGGGCAATCTGGTGCGATAGTTACCTCCTAAGTCCTACCCCTCTTCTTCTTGTTCATATTTTTGGGATGATGCTCCTCTCTTCCTCACCCTTATTTTTATTTCATTCAGAGCAACATTATATTCTAGAATTGATTCATGTTTTCACACAAAAGATGATGTTTTTCTTTCTGTTGATAGTTACTTGGCATAAGGAAGAAGAGAGCACGGATAAACGTAATTAAATCTTTAAGGGATAAACAACTTATGTTTAGTCTATAATGCTGTTTACACTATGTTTGGGAGTTCTTATTAGATAGGAAAGTAAAGGATAATAATTAATCATCGGAAGGAATGACAGAGAAAGAATAGGATATTGAATGGGTGGATGGATTTATGAAAAGCAATTGTTGCCCGGGCGGTATGGAGCTCACTCCTATTGAGATAATTAAAATCGTACAATAATCAATTGAATTGAAGTCTTGCAAACTTATAATTTCCAAGCATGCTGGAATTGAACCTTCTAATGACACTGTAATAACCAGTGGTTTTTCAACTGTGATCAAGTTCAAACACAAGTATGCAACTATGCAAGATTAAAATCAACAAAAAGAATCCAAAAATACAAACCTTGACGGAATTGTAGTCAAGTTCAATCGCTTTACGAGAATCCTCTTCAACTTTAGTCCAATCACTGAATTCCAATAGCGTAAACCGTAAAAAAACGAGAGCCAGAAAAAAAATACCCAGAAGAAATATAATCGAGATATGGTTAAAGACAAAGGAAATGAGGTAGTGCTCGTACATACTTCCGTCTCCGATGACAGAGAGCGCGATTCGTCCAATATACCGGAACATTAGGGCACAAAGCAATTGCCTGGTGTTTAAACAACAGAAAAATTAGATGAATTAATGCCATGAAGAAGGGAAAGAAAACAGAATTAACAAAAGACCTCACCCAACAAAACCCTCTTTTACAAATTTGTAAGAAATGACACAATAGCACCAAAGATTGATTCTTTCTTTCGTCGTTTTTTTTTTTTTTTTTTTTTTTTTTTTTTACTTTTGAATATTCCCTTGATGGGTTAGAATTAGTACCTCAGTATAAGCATCAATGGCGGCTCCATATCTGTGCTTTCCGAAAAAGGTGTTGCCATCAGTCCTCAATACTTCAGCTTGTCTAGCGGCCGCCGCAGTGAATGCAGCTCCAGGACCCATTCTGTCTATGGTTTCCCCGACCGCACGCCCTCCAATTTCTCCAGCGACTGCGTCAAGCTTCTCTCTCTCCAGAAGTTCCTGACAATCGCAATTTATATATTCATGTCAAGAGGGTATACGCGTAGAGATAACTGTTAAATTGATGGGAAGATGAGTCGACTGTGATGAAGAAACGAAGCCTTTGGATTGCAGGCGAAGGTGGAGAAGTGATTGAGTTACAAGTCGAGCACCTAGTTAGGTCACAGAAAAGTTTTATAGGACGATTCTGCAAGCGGAATTTAATTTTAATTGGTCGTTGGAGTTGGCGAATGATTTTTTGTTTTTTTGTCTCACGTCACTCTTCCTTTTTTTTTTCTCCCTATCAAATGGTTTTCAAAATCACAACCCACGGATGGCGGGACTTTATTCTGTGTTATCTAGCGAGGATGGTGAGATCTTTCTTCCTCCTAAAACCCTAAAAATCGATTCTTATTTTAAAAATTAATTTTTTTATATCTAAATACAATCTAGATAAATTTTAAAAATATATAATTAATATAATTAAATTAAAAAATTCTAAATATATTATTTATTATAAATACTCTCTAGATAAATTTTATAGTTATTTTCAAATAAAATTAACATAATTAAATGTATAATATAAATTTAAAAAAATAGAAAAATTGGAATAATTAACAAGATCTAATTTATTTCAGAATGGATTTTTCTAACAATGGTGACGTTACAGGTTCTACTCATTGATATATATTGATTCTTACCTATACATACACATACAATCACGTGATCAATTATACAACGCCCATTAAACTTCAGCTTTTCTAAAATAATGTCTGCTAGTAATAACAATTTGTTTTGGCGACAACTCACTGGATCAACATCGCCTCGTAAAAGAAACAGCATCGTTTCGGAGAATTTAAAGGATAGACGGCAAGACAACTATTAAGAATGGGGATAAGTAAACAGATTTAGATTAAAAAATAACCTTCAAATTTCAATCCAAACAAATTAATTCTGCAATGATCCAACTGCATAATGTCTTGTTCCGATCAACATGATAATATAGCAAAATTGTTTACTCGTCCTCCTGGCTCCTCAACCTAGCCAGTTTGTTGGTAACAACAACATCCAACTGAGCTGCTCTCTCAACAATCTCCTTTCTCTTTCGGGTCGATACATCATGCGCAATCTCAGCACAGTAAGTCCTACAATTTTGTAGGCCGGTGGTAAGCAAGAGTGCACATGGAATTTGCACAAGTCCTCAGAAAACATTTTAAAGAAAGAAATATACCTATTGTGCATCATCAAAAGTTCAAGCTCCTTGACATTGTGTACGACAAACTTCTTAAATCCATTGGGAAGATAATGGCGAGTTTTCCTGTCTGATCCATAACCGATGTTGGGCATCAGAGTGCATCCTTTGAACTTCCTCCTGACCCTTGAATCAATACCCTTAGGCCTTCGCCAGTTTGTCTGTCACCAACAAAAAGATGCATTCAAAGATAAATTCAAAGAACTCCAACAAACAAGAGTACAATAACCGTTGATCATCATAGAAGAACTTCAACATGCATTGTGCATTCAAGCATTCAGGAAGACACTGAACCAGCAGAATCAGGGGGAGGGGGGAAATAAAGAATGTAGATCAGAACCAGGCCCCCAAATCAAAGGCTCCAACAGAGGCCTCAGAGGGAGCAGACATGTAGACCCATAAAGTTCAATTTCTGTGCACCTTACCATGCTACCTTCATAGTGTATTTAATCCAGAGCATCGGCTTATTGTACACAGATAACTAAATTTAAACAGAATTAGCTAACAAAATTGAAAGATAAATGAAACAAAAACCCTTAATAATTCATAATGGATTAACCTAGCACATACCACAGGTTTACTCGGCAGAGGGCAAGCACTTAATAGATCCAAAAAATCACAAATAAAGAGACTCAAAGCAGATGTACATCTCAAGACAAGGAAAGAAGCATCCATGAGCACACCTTAACCACAAATGATAATTGACCAGTTTCTAAAAGTGATCACATTATCTTATTAACTTTAGCAAAAATTGCTTCACTAATCAAAGCTAAAAAAATATCTAGAGCCAAGAATTTTAGGCACTACAAAAAAATGATGGCATAAAGAAGCAACAAACATCTAAAACAATTTAAAAAAAAAAAAACTGTCAATTTAATAGAGTACTTAATGGAAGGGAATTAAGGCATGCAAACCTTCACAGAAATCTTTCGATCACTCTGGGGCCTCTTGAACTTCTTTACTCGCTTCTTTACAATCTTCTTGGAGAGCAAAGGAACAGCCATTGTTTCTATAACACCAAAGGAAAGGGGAAAGGAACATGAGCAGTTGTCATATGCAAATAGCTTTTGTATACTAACATATATCTGGAAAGGATAAAAATATCAGAGACTCAAGGTGTGTTTACTTATTGAGAACATTTTCTATTTTTCATTTTCTGAGAAAACTATCATTTTTTCTTTCTATCAAAAAACAAGGGCACCCACTGATAATAATAAAAAAAAAAAACCAAATTTCTAATTGAAAATAATTTTAAAAAATATATGTAAATTTTATAATTACAATAACAAATTAACACAGAAATTCAAAAAATTAATTATTTTACTTTCTAAATTTTTTTCAAATGTATTATTCTTTTATTTCACAGTATTTAGAACAAATGTTTAATTTTTGTTACATAAGCATTGAAAACATAGTGGAAAAAAAATTCAAATCTTAGTTAAATATTGGAAATCTGGGGAACTAGTTTTATTCTGCATGCGATTTAAACTTAATTGCAAAGTTTTCTCTTTAAAAAATAAAAAGAAAGAAAAAGACAATTCCACTAGTATTCTACTGATGGTCTACGAATTATGCTTTCTGTGTACACATTAAGGTGTTCTTCTTAGATTCCAAGCTAGAACTACATGAGTAGACGTTCATTACAAGCTAACCCTAACCATATACTTTAAATAGAAATTCAAAATAAATCAAACAACGGTGAACTATAAATGAACAGATTTTCTAAGCTTAGCATTTTCAATTAGCAGACTCTATTAAAGTAAAAAGAATCATACAAATACTAGAACGAAGATACAGAGACACATAGGCAAAGATAAAAGAGAGCTTCGGGTTACTGACCTGCTTCAGCCGCTTGCCAGTGATCGCAAAAGTGAAGAAGGCTAGGGTTTTTAACTTCAAAGAGACCTATATAGGTGTGGCTGCTGGAGTTTCGTAAAGGAATTTGAATGGCCCAATACAATTCTGCTAGCACCTAGCGTCACCGATACGACGGGCCTAATAATGGAAAAAGGCCACAAATCAACTTCAGCCCTCAACTTAATCATGTTCGATTATATCTTGGGTTCTGGGTGGGAGTATTACGTTCAAACGGAAAAAACGGACTGCTATTTTTTTTAAAATTTATTTAATTTATTTTTAAAAATTTCAATTCAATTAAATTTTAATTATTAAATATCTATAAAATTAAACTCAACCGCAGCAATAACATATTATTTTTAATAATATATAAAAATTATATTATAAATAAAATTAAAATATTTTAATTAAATTTTAAAATATTAAAAATAAAATATTAAAAATAAAATAATCCATTAAAATTTCAATCAATTAAGCGAATCGAATTAAATTAGTTAAATTCTAATTAATTTTTATTTAAAATTAATTCAGTTCAATTTTTACGAATACTAAAATTTTAATTTCAATTTATTAAATTAAATTGACCGAATATTCACTCTTATTAAATTTAACTCACTTTTACAATTTTTAAAAATATAAATTCAAAAACGTACTTATAAAATATCATTATTAAATTATTATTCTAATTGTTAATAATTATATTTGAATCTTAAAGTGAATATGATTTTTTTTTTATTTCACTTACTGTATTACTTAGAAACTTAAAATTTATATATACACAAGATTAAAATTTTAGGATAAAACTATTAAAGTTTTAGATGATTTTTAATATATATATATATATAAGGGAAATAATTAATTAATAAAAAAAATATATAGCAGTTTACTATTATGATAATGAAATTTTAAGTTTAAAATGCCATTAAATTAAAAGAAATAGTTTAAAAGATAATAATATTCTATTTTTTAAATTAATAAGCTAAGTAAAATATAATTATAATAATAAATAATTAAATTTAATTAATTGTTAAAAATCAATACGTAATTATAATATCATATTATATATAAAAAATAATTATAATTATAATAACAAATATAAATAATATACATATAAGCTCAGTAGTTAATTTAAATCGAAATAACTTATCTAACGGAATTAAATAAATAATTTGATTAAATTTATTTAAAAAATCAATTCGATTTAATTTTTATTTTTTTTTAAATCAATTTAACCAATTTAATTCGATTTGATTTTAAGTAATAAAATTTTAATTAGATTAAACCAAACTGAGATATATTCGTTTATGTGTCTATCCTATAGTAGTGGTCTATTTAGATTAGCGTTGAGACTTAATTTCTCTTGTATGATGCTAGGTTCAAATCATAGTTTGGCATTTTGAGTTGCTTGCACTACGGATGCGTATTGTTGATCAATTTTTGCTTTCTTTGATTTTGCCCTTCTACCTTTCTAAAAGTGGTAAGTGGCTCCAGTGTCATGGTAGGGTGGTAGTGAACTCAAAAATAATGCAACTCTCTATCAGTGGTCGAGAAGATGATGAATCTATATTAGAGTCTTATAAAAAGCTAAGCGTTTATATTATTAGAATTTTATTACAATATTTTGTATACTTTGGGTTTTGTAATGATTGTAAGATGAATTTGTATGTGAGTGTTTTTTTTTAAAATTTTATAGATTAATATAATTTATAATGAGATCTATTAATTATCAAAATTTACATGTTTATCAATGAGATTTGCATGATGTTAATATCTAAAACTTTGAGTTTGAGGACTGAAGTTTTAATTTGAGATTAGAAATTGAGGAGAAAAACACAATTTTTTTATACTTTATTATTGATTTTTGAAAAATAATTCAATTAAACCGAATCTAATTAATTCAATTTGATTTAATTTGATTTTTATCAAAATTAATTTCAGTTTAGTTACCCAACTGAATCCTCACTTCTAATAAATATTTTAAAAATTATTTTAAAAAGGAAAAGAGACATTTTATTCATAATTAGCATCTAAATAAAATAATCTTAATTAGCATATCTGCACATTATCTAGGTGTATGTGATCGAATTGAAGCCAACTTTTTTCTTTCAATGTCTGTTTTGAAGCTACGTACCATCAAGAATTGAAATACCATTCTTTTCCAAATCCAATAATAACAAATAAAATTAGTAATTCAAAATAAATTGAAAAACTATTATAATTAAAAATTTGGTTATAAAGTATAATTAAGTAGATTTATTATCTGAAAGAAATTAAGATTAAAAAGTTGAATTTAAATTTTCATTTAACTAATAGTTAAAGGGAGATTTATAATTTAGTTCCTGAATATTGTCATTATTAACAAATCAGTCCCTGTATTTTTAGAAATCTATTAAAGCGTTCTTATGTTTTTTTTCCGTCAACGAAATAGTCTTTCTGTCTATTTTTACCGTTAAAAATATAGTAAAAGACTAAATTACCCCCATTATTTTCCTCCTCCTCCTTCCTTTTATTCTTCATCAATTCTTCCTCCTTCTTCTGCTTCTTCTTCTGCTTCTTCTTCTTCTTATCCTTCTCCTTCTTCTTCTTATCCTTCTCCTTCTTCTCCTTCTTCTTCTTCTTCTTCTTTTGCTTCTTTTTCTTCTTTTTCTTCTTTTTCTTCTTCTTCTTCTTCTTCTTCTTCTTCTTCTTCTTCTTCTTCTTCGTTGGAGGAGGAGGAGGAGGAAAGAAAAGATAGGGACTATTTCGTTAACAAAAAAAAAGGACGTTTTAATAGATGTGAGAAAATATAGGGACTATTTCGTTGACAAAAATAAATGATAAGGATGTTTTAATAGATTTCTAAAAATATAGGGAGGGACGATTTCGTTGACGGAAAGAAATGATGAGGAGGGACTATTTCGTTGATGGAAAGAAACTATTTCGTTGATGGAAAGAAACTATTTCGTTGATGGAAAGAAACGATAAGCACATTTTAATAGATATGAAAAAAGATAAGAACTATTTTATTGATGAAAAGAAACGATAATAACGTTTTAATAGATATGAAAAAAGATAAAAAAATATTTTAATAAATTTTTGAAAATGTAAGGACTAACTTGTTAATAATAATAATATTCAATAACTAAATAAAAGATTTTATTTGAGAGTAAAATTGGATTATAAAAATTTTCTCTCTCTTTCTTTATTTAATTTTAACGGAAAAGAAGACGGAATGACTATTTCGTTGACGGAAAGAAAACACAAGGACGTTTTAATAGGTTTCTAAAAATATAGAAACTGATTTATTAATAATCGTAATACCCAGAAACTAAATTATAAATCTTCCATAGTTAAATTATATAAAAGAGAAAAGTATTTTGAATGATGATAATTTATAGTAAAATAAAATTATAAGTGGTTGAATGGTATGAGTAATTTTTGAGAGAAAAAAAACTAATGATTGTAATTTTTTTTTGAGTGAATAATAGACTTATATTAATGGACTCACAGACTTAATTCGATATCAAGAATATTAGATTGAAATTATAATTTTATTATTAATTTATTATTTAAAAATAATTTATGTTTTACATGAAATTCGTGTAAAAACACAAATAATTGTATTAATATGTAAGCTTATATATACTTTCTCCCAAATAAAGTTTTAAAATTGAGTGATATACTATTCATTTTGAAAATTTCACTATCATATTAAAATTTTTTATTTTGAAATAAATCATCAAAAGTAATAAAAATTTGAATGCTAATAAGCTTTAAAAAAGTTATTATTTAATTTGTATGCAATACAAAATTAAGTAATTGATTTAAAAATACTTATTAAAATTTTAAAGTTTTATTAATTAATTTTTATTAATAATTATAGCTGTTGATTATTTTATTATTTAATAATTATAATTTTAAAAAATTATTAGTTATAATTAGTATTTTAAATTTATAAAAAAATTTATTAATTAATTTCTTGAAGGTATTTTATATTTTTATAATATTTAATAATTAAAATTAATAAAATGAATAATTAATAAATTTTTTTAAAATTAATAAATTTTTAATATATTTTTTAAAATTAATAAATTTATTCATAATACGCTAAAATAATAATTTTTCGTATAAACGAAGTTGCTACGGATTTGCAAGGTCTTAGTCAACAACCCGAAACTAAAATTAACTACTGGGGTGTTGGATTTCACAGTCACACACCCACATTAGTTGTTAACCTAAATTTCCACCAACCAAAATTTACTTCACCAATTGCATAAAGCCACGTCATATCTAAAACAACCAGCCACGTGTCGCTCATTAGAGTGCACTCATAATGAATATCCTTAAGTATAGTACGCACTTTTCTGAGTGCTTTTACACATTTGCCCCTCTAGGCTTCGGTTTTTCTATATATTCACTTCCAAATTTATGGAAAGCCCCACAGTTGCCAATTTGATCAGTAGAGCTTCTGTTTGGCTTTAACAATGGCTTCTCTTTCCTTCGTTTCTTCTCCTTTCTTGTTTCTTTTCCTCTCTGTGGTTTTGCTAATCTCACCTGCACATTCACTTAACTGCACATCGCAGAAGTTCACCAACAACAAGGTCTTTGATAACTGTACAGACCTCCCCACACTCGATGCCTACCTGCACTACACCTACAACTCCTCCAACTCCTCCCTGTCAATCGCCTTCAAGGCGCCTCCGGCCGAGACTGACGGCTGGGTCGGGTGGGGCGTCAATCTCAATGGAACTGGAATGGCAGGTGCTCAGGCTCTGGTGGCACTGAAAAATGGCACCGTAGTCGTGGTGAAGAAATATAACCTCGCCTCATATACTGATATCGAGGAGACATCGAAGCTAACGGTGGATGTCTGGGACTTGAGCGCGGAATCTGACTCCACTGGAAACTTCGTGATCTTTGCTTCTGTGAAGGTCCCGGCGGGTCCGTCGGTGAACCAGATTTGGCAGGTGGGTCCTTCGGTGAAGGATGGGTTTCCGGAGAAGCACGGTTTCGCTTCGGCAAATCTTCAGGCCATGGGAAAGCTGGAGTTGGTGGCTTCAAAGAGCAGTGGAGGAAAGACTACAGGCGGAACTGGTACGAATTCTACTAGCTCTAGTAGTGAGGGTTCTTCTAGTGGCTACAAGATTAAGGAGTTGAATGTAGGTTTTCAATTTGGAGTTCTTGCTCTTCTAGGAATTCTTATGGTTTTCTGAATTCGATTTTGAAATTTTTTGTGTTTGGCAGTGATTTCAGAAATACAGTAGTGTTTAGAGAATGAATCCAAGCGAAATTTCATTGTTTCTTTTTGTCGATTCATATGATTTTACAAACAGCATGATAGTAAGCATGATTACAAAAGTAATAGTGAACTATTAATGTCTCTATCTATATATTTTCCTTTTTCTTCTAGTCTTTTCCCTCAATTAATCAAAAGTTTCAAATTTTTTAAAATAGTATTTAAAGATTGGTAAATTACGAATTTTTTAATATTAATTAATTATTGATAGAATAGTAATTATTCAAATTACTTTTTCTCATTTTATAATTTTTTGTTAATTTTTTAATTATTCTAAAATTATTTTTTATTATAATTTTATATTATTTTTAATAAATATCTTAAAATATTTAATAAAATTAATATATTTAAAATAATATTTTTATAAATAAAAAATAAAATAAATAAAAATTATGTGATGGAAGTCATTTTTAGTTTTTCTTACATAATAATTGAAGAAATCATTAAAGCTGTTATCGTTGGGACAGTGTGATGGGCAGCGATTGATTAAAGAAGAAAATTATGGATTATGAAATTGAGAATGAATGTAATAATTCCTGTGGGACCAATCTGTCTACCATGAAAATCCGATAATTCCATCATAGTTAAGGCATGAGGAGATTATATATTATTTTAATAGTAAATTATAACATCCATTCTTTAATTCTGGGACTTATTTGACGTTCCTCTTATAGTTTTATGGAAAAATTATACGGTGTATCAAAATTCATTAGCTACTCATTAATTTAAAAAAAAATATTAAAATATGTTTGAAATTTTAAAAAGTTTATTTTTATTAATTTTAATTATTAAGTATTAAATATTTTTATAAAATTGAGTATATTGTAAGAATAAATAATAATAAATTTAACAGTTAAAAATTAACATAAAAATAATTAATAAATTTTTTAAAATTTAGAGATATTTAATATATTTTTTTGAAATTAAGAGGTTAATTATTTAGTTTTTTTATAAAGATTAAATAATAAATTTTTTATAATTTTTTATAATTATTTTAAAATTTTCAATTTTAACTTTATTTTTTAAAAATCTTTTTTTATATTTATTTTTTTACTTTTCATTTTTTTTTCACATTCTTAATTTTTATTATCAAATTATCACACACTTGTCCAATAATGAAATTGTTATGTATTACATTTATATTTTTATTTATTTATTAAATAAGGAAAATAAATATTTTTTTACTAATGCATGTGCATGTCACAAAACCCATTGGACTATAAATAAAAGATTACACAAACTATTAAATCAAATCAAATTATATAAATAAGTTGAAATCAAATTAAAATAAAGTAGAACAACTCAACCCGAAAAACACAACAAATCAACTCAACTCGCTCAAATCTAAAAGAATACGAATTGACACATCCATTAAATCTAAAAGAACACAAATTGACACATCACCAAACACATTGTCAACCACCGTTTGTCAGCATATCTTATAGTACTTTCCATCACTGAATGGAAAAAAAATAAAAATACAAGAAGCCAACAATGATATCAACGCAAAAGCAAACCCCAACATAAAAGAAATTAAAAAAAAACAATACTTAAACGTAAAAAGTCAGTAAAATACACTGAAATTTCAATCTAAATAAATAAAGAGACACACACCAAAGCATAGCAGAAGAAAATAATTAACGGAAATGTTACTATTGAACATATTGGTATGATTTCACGCTGTCTACATTAAACTCTAGATAATTTCTTTGAAAGCTAGAGCAAAGCATCCTTGAGTTAGGTTCATAAATCCACGCTTTCTGGATCATCACCGAACTTAAAAGAAACAAAATAAATAAGAAACATACACCCAAATCTCCATCCACTACAAGGAGAAGATCCTAAAAGAAGCCAAATAATAAAATGAATACAAACACAAACATTCCCCTGGCGGGAAGAGAAACGGCAACACTAAATTGGTAACGGAAGTAAATCACCAACTAGAAACTTTAGACAAATTACAACTTCGTTCCCTTTTCTGTTTACACTCGATCGCTTTTATTCTTCTCTCTTACTTTAGAAGCACTCAAGAATTTTTTGCTAAAAAAAGACTGTATTTTTCATTCTCATTAATAAGTGGTAATATAAGATTCCAAACTCAAGAAGTACATAAAAAATTCCAGGCTCTTTGGACAAAATTTAAACCCTTAAAATAAGGCTTTAATTAAATGAGGTTCACATCCCATTAGTGATTAAAACCTGAAGATTTAATAATGGCCAAATACATATGTGGACACCTGAACTTTATAGGAAAAATCTCATGGCACCATTAATTTCTAAAATATTCCAGTATGCAGTTATGCTCTTAAAAAATGAAATTAATTAACCCTTAGCTACAAAGTTAGCATCAAGAGTGAATGGACGCATTAAGCAGAAAGTAAGAGATTTTAGTTAATGTTGATATGGAAAAGGAAAAAAAAAAACAATATAAGCTCCCTCCCTCCCCATTGAATATGCTAGACTGTCAATTAGGATTAAGGATTTAAGGAAGTGTGATTTGCTTCTCGTTTCTCTTTAGAATTTCTTAACCATTTGCATCTCATTTCTCTTCAGAATTTCAGAATTTCAGAATTCTCTTCAAAAACTTATCGATTTTCATCTGTTATTACCCGAAGCAATTTGACTTGCTGTAAATGGATGGTACTCGCGAGGATTTCACAATTCATAACATTGTGGAGAAAGGAGTGTGCTGAAGCACTCTTGGACAAAATCCTGGAAGGAGGTTCTTTGGATGTAATAAATATGGAGTGAGATTTTAATTTTTAGCATATTATTTGTTTTCTCTCAGTGGGAGCTCAATCATCCACACATTTAGTGGGAGCTCAATCATCCACACATTTAGCAGAAGAAATAGCAGATGATCATCCGACGAATTAAGCATCTCAGAGCACGGTAACCTGTTTATACCAGACACAGATGTCGACATGTTGTTGGAATGTTACAGTTTATGATGTAAGAATCTTATGAATCATTCTCTCAATCTCATCTTCAATAATCCTGAAGGTGGTGAAGTTTATTACAGTTGCAAGATTGACCTTAAACCTTGGTTTTTCTGGAGCAAAAAAGGAAGCAAATCGTTTGATCTTGAAGGTTGTCATATTGATATCCATTGGGATCTCCGTTCTACCAGATTTTTCGGTAGCCCGAAGCTGTGCAGTGATTATTATGTTGCTTTAGTTTCAGATGGAGAGGTGGTGTTATTGTTAGGAGATTACAGCAAGAAAGCTTATGAAAAGAACAAAAGCAAGGCCTGCTTTTGTGGATCCTACATTATTTTACAAGAAAGAGAATGTATTTGCGAAGAAAGCTTTCACGATGAGAGCTAAATTCAACGAAAAGAAACAAGAACATGACGTTGTTGTAGAGAGTTCAACCACAGGACCTAAAGATCCTGAGATGTGGATTAGCATAGATGGGATTTTGGTGATTCATGTTAAGAAATTGCAATGGAAATTCAGAGGGAATCAAACTGTGATGGTGAATAAACAACAGCTTCAAGTTTTGTGGGATGTTCATGGTTGGTTGTTTAATAGCCCTGGAGCAGGTCATGGGTGTTCTTGTTTAAACCAAGGCACCGGAGGTCTAGTGCTGACAAAGATGGAAGCTCTCAGGCGACCAATTATGATATCAGCGAAAGGTATTTTTCTCTCAATTAAATTCTATCGAGAGGTTCTTTTTCTTTTTCTTTTTTTTTTTAATATTTTATAATTAGGAATTTGTTTTCTAATTTGGTAATTTAGGGATTTAGAGTAATTTATTTTATTTATTTATTTTTATTTTATTTATTTATTTTTATTTTATTAACAAATAAATGGATCAAATATCCACATAATTATTTTTTAATCTGTTATGATGTGTGTACTTATGTAATAAATTATTATTTTTTAATATGTTGAGTTGAGAATTAATTAATTTCATCTTCTTAAAAATATAAATATGTACCGAAATGTTTTAGAAGTGGAGAGTATTACAAAATTTTTAACCTTTAATAATATTATTAAATTATAGTGTGTTGGATTTTAGTATTTTGATTTAATAAAAATATTAGTATTTAAAGATTAAAAAAATAGATTATGAAAAGTTAATTTATCTTTTAAGTTTTAATTAATCAATATTAAAACAATTAATAGTTGCTAAAATAATTAACCATTATTAAAATAGTTAGAATTGCATATTATAGTTTATGTAAAATAATTTTAAGTTTTTTTTTTCTCTTTTGTTTAGAGAGAGAAAATTCTCTCAAGTGGAAGTTTTTTTTTTTTTTCTTTACCTTGGCTAATTCTCTTATTTTTGGAGATCTTTGGGCAGGAAGGCTCTCCTCCTTGCTCAAGGCTCTAGCTAATTGAACAGAAGTTCTGCCCTGCACCCTCTCCGTAGCCATTCTTAAAGTAGAGTTTTTTTATTTTAATTTGCATGTAACCATCTATTTTACTCCTCTGGCTTCGCATAGTTTAACTTAACGTGACATGTGGTATTATTATAAAAAAAAATGAAAATAGACTTAGTTTTTATACTTTTAATTTTAAATCTAAAATTTACAACTATTTAGTCTCAATTCTTCAAGAATATTAAACTTAATAATTTTTATTATTAAAATTATTTAAATGCTATTTTTTTTTTATATTTATGTCCTCTTTCCTTTTACTATCATTTATTACATTATTTTAATCGTTTCTTTACTTTATAATTAGGCATTGTTTTTATTTATTTTATATGTTAATTTTTAGTATTATGAGATTCAGAAAAAATAAAGAAAATAGAGTTTTCAAGTGTGTAATCTTAATATGAATAGTCACGTATTTCCCCTTTTATTCTTTTTTTTTATTTATTTTTTAATGATATATGACTGTCATTCTATTATAAGTAACACTTGTGTTTGTCACGCAGATTCGCATATACGAACGTACTTCTTATTCATTTTTATCAGGCGGCCCTTTAATTCTCTTTCGGCGCGCATGCTGATAGAATCTTGAGTAGCCGGACCTGTTGTCCTATCTCCCATCACAACACACGAACTAAGCTCTTCTCCGATGGATCCAAGTCTGGAATCAATCTAGTTTGCTTTGATCAATTATTGGATGACATGCGGACGGCCTTTATGGGTTCTAATGAGTTTTGAGTCTGCTTTTCAAGTCTCAATCTCAATCCTGACCCTAGAGCCAGCAGACATGCGGACGGCCTTTATGGGTTCTAATGAGTTTTGAGTCTGCTTTTCAAGTCTCAATCTCAATCCTGACCCTAGAGCCAGCAATCATCAGTTTTAATTATAACACATTACAGATTTTAGAAGCTCATTTATATATATATATATATATTTTAAAAAATAATGTTCTTAAAATTATTATTTACTTAGATTATTGAAAAATAAAGAGAAATTATTTTATATAATATAGAATATAATGAAAAATTTATTTTATAAAATTATAAAAATTGTATTTTTTATTATTTTATTAATAATATCCGGCGATAAGTGAATAAAAATGGCGAATTTTATTCTCCACCATTGTCTCTGCTATGCATAGTAATAGTTGAAAATAAGGGTGATTAGTAAACTAAAATAACTTAATTTTCTCATTAATCAATAAAATATTTTTTTTATTGACTTACTTCTTCAAATGTCCTTAGAAAATGAAAAAAAAAAATTATTCAGAAATATTTTTTAAAAGCAAAATGAGACTAATAATACCAAGATGTTAATTAACAATTTAAATATTAACTTAAACTTCAATTTTCCTTAACACCACCAACTCTGTTTAATGTATAATTAATTCCTATCATGGTAAGCTCGGAAAAATCAATCTAAAAGGATTCACTTCCAAATCTGATGCACGTTGCTACTTCTGCTTTCTTCAGTCCAAATACATTCCAATCACAATTCTCTCAAGTTTGGAAATGCTTTAATTGCTTTGATTCAATTGGAAATTTCCATCCCATCTTCCCATTTTCTTTCATCCGTTTCCTCTACGTAATGCCCACGAATTTTCTCCACACGTTTTTTTCAAACTTTTCTCCTTTATATTTCCTATCAGTTTCCTCCATTTTCAGGAAGAAGGAAAGCTCTCTCTTTAACAGAAATGGCTTCTGTTAGCTTCCCAACTCTGTTCTTGATTCTTTTGTTCTCTTCAGCTTTGCTATTCTCTCCTTCAAGTTCCCAGAAATGCACCTCGCAAAAATTCAGAAACAACAAGCTCTTTGCAAATTGCACTGATCTTCCTGTCTTGGATTCTCACCTGCATTTCACTTACAATTCTTCCAATTCCTCTCTCTCCATAGCCTTCATTGCTCCTCCTGCCCAACCTGAGGGCTGGGTTTCGTGGGCAATCAACCCCACGGCCACTGGCATGATCGGCTCTCAGGCTTTTATAGCATTCATATCCAACGGCTCAGTGGTCGTTAACACTTACAACATTAGCAGCTACAGTGCGCTTCAGTTATCGGAGTTATCGTTTAATGTGTGGGATCTGAGTGCGGAGTCCGACGGAAAAAATATAGTGATATTTGCGACGGTGAAGTTGCCGGAGAAGGCACAGAGTCTGAACCAAGTTTGGCAGGTGGGCGCATCTGTAAGTGGGGGCCGGCCGAATAAGCATGATATGGCGGAAGTGAATTTACATTCTAAAGGGTTGTTGGAGCTTGTGGGTGGCGGTGCTCCAGCTCCAGCTCCTGCTCCTGGTTCTGGTTCTGCCCCTAGGCCATCTCCGGTGAAGCCTAGAAGCTCTGCTGGAATTCGAAAGCTGGATGTCACTCCACTTGTTGGATTATTTGTTCTGCTTGGTAGTTTTGTTGCATTTTGATAAATTTTAATTATGTATTATCAATTATTTAATTTTAATATTTTTTATTTTTCAAATAGTTTTTAATTTGAGTGGAGTAATATTAGAAACATGTTATTTTTTTTAACAAATGAAAAATCTAGAAACAATTTGGATATCAAAAATATTAGTTTCTCCCCTTTTTCAAAAAATATAATCAATTTTTTTTAGCTTTTAACTTTTTTTTTCAAATTTACATAAATTTTATCTCTCAAAAAATAACATAAAACTTATTAATCTTTCTGAAGATATGTCTAATCTCAAATCCTATATTCATCAAAAGCTTTCAATGAATTAATACAATTCTGGCAGTGATGGTCTCCTATTAAGGATGATCTCAATGGCTTTAAGGTAATCAGGTCTCCTATTAAGGATGATCACAATGACCTCAAGACAATCAGACTCAATAATCAAGCTACCTAAATTCATGTCTTCTGCCAGCAGAATTTCTTTATGGATAGCCCAAATCTCAGCAGCAAGAATAATAACTCTGCCAAAAGAGGCTTGGAAACCCTTGAATTTCAAGAGTTAAAACATCTTTCTAAATTTCATCCAAACTTAATTTTTTTAATTAAAGTAAAATATGTTAACTTTAATTTTAAATTAATTTGTAAATTTCTTTAATTAATTTATAATATGTATAAAAGTGATAAAAGTAAAGAAATAATAAAATAAATAAAAAGTCTAAATTTAATAATAACAAATCAAATGGTTGAAACAAATAAATTTATTTGTTTATTTTATTAATTAAATAAAACATTGGATCAGCAATGACCTGCAACAATTTACTATATATAAATGTAATGAATTGCTTTGAGTTTAAAATTGGCGTATAAGAATGCATATCTTAATCTTTGTGTACATTTACTTTTAAATTTTAACAAGACATAGTTGGTTATCAAATCTCTTAAGAAATCCAATTAGTACTGATTAGTGGATAGAAGATTCCATATTTACAGGTGTAGTGGAGATCTATTAGATTACATCTACTAACAATAACTTTCTATGAACACTCGACCTGTTCAGGAGAAGGCGAGTCTTGGTGAAACATTGAGTGCCATAGTGTCCTGATCTTCCTTCCTATGAGTGAGACCTTTGTGACCGCATGTCAACTTATTAGATCCATATCTGCTCCTGTCTTATGGTGACAACCCATGACTTACTTTAGTCGATCATTATGTTCGCATCAAGGGTCCCCTCACTAGTGTTCAACTATTCAGATTCAAAAGTTACAATTGCCTTCATAACCTTGAATATGTGGCATGTCCTAATTGAGTCTTCATGTTCATGTTGCTTTGACTATTGTGGGGATAAATAGTGTTGCTTTACTTCTCGAGCTAGAGATAAAATGCCTTATGGCTTAATAGTTTTAACACTTGAACCTTTTTCAGCTAGTTAAATGCCTTTAAAAATTTTATTAATGGGACTAACACCTAGACATTTGTCTGGCGATTATCCGCCTTGCAATTTAGGCATAAATGCTCTTAAAAATTTTTATTAACAGGACTAACACTCAGACTTTTTATCTGGCGGTTACTCGTCTCGTAGCGCTTTTTAGCAAAAGTTACCTTTTAATTATTGTCTTTTAGGACTAACAACCGAAAACACGCTTGGTGATGACCCTCCTTGTGGCACTTTTTGATAAAAAAAATTATCTTTTAATTATTGTATTTTGGGACTAACACCTGAAAACTCACCTAGCGGTTACTCGCTTTATGGTGCTTTTTGATAAAAATTGCCTTTTAATTAGTTTTTTCAGATCAACACCTGAAAACTCACCTCGCAGTTACTCGTTTTGTGGTGATTTTGGCAAAATTTGCCTTTTAATTATTGCCTTTTGGGACTAACACCCGAAAACTCCCCTAGAGATAACTCACCTTATAGCTCACTTGGCAGTGATCCACCTTGTGACGCTTTTTGATAAAAAATATCTTTTAATTATTATCTTTAGGGATTAATACCTAAGGACTCGCTTGACGGTAACCCGCCTTATCGCTCGCCTGGCAATGACTCGCCTTGTGACTCTTTCTGGTAAAAATTACCTTTTAATTATTATCTTTTGGGACTAACACCCGATAACTCGCTTGGCAGTTACCTGTCTTGTCGGCATACCTTGAATAATTTTGTTAGTAGGACTAATACCCGACCGGCGGATACCCGCATCATGGCCTTAGTATAAAATGCCTCAATTAACCAGAGTAACACCCGGTAATCGGTCTGGCGGATACCCGCCTCATGACCTTAGCTTAAAATACCTTAGTTAATGGGACTAATACCCGGTAATCAGTCTGGTGGTTATCTGTCTTGTGGCGTTTTTCTTTTCTCCACGCTTTCATCCATCCATCATTTTTTATTTAAATGCCAAAAAAAATTGAAGAATACATTATAGTTTTATTGATAACATTTCCATAAATTACGAATATTCTTTCAAGAATAATTAAAAGACTCAGTTATCTAATTTGACAAATTTATAAGCGTCGAGACGATATAACTATGGAGACATTTCATGACCTTTTTCAGTTCTCGCTCAACTTACCAGACCCAGTCTCCCTTCTGGTTATCTCAGGTCATTTAAGGACTGAATATTCTCCTACAAAGCCTTAAGGTCTTATTCATGATTTAAATATCTATGGCGTTATATCTGTTGCCCCTTGATCCTCCTGCAATAACGTGAATTATCCATACAGGTTCATTTTCATTAGGATTGACTAGTACTCTTACCTCGGGTTCTAAGCTTTTTTCTTCTCTATCTTTTATAAAAAACCTCCTCAGGTTTTATCTCTAATGAGTCTTTTAGTACTGTCTTTTAGTTGCCTGTATTCTTCTGTAATGTGCCCATAATTCTCATAAAATCGGCAATACTTTATTCTATCTTGCATGTCTGATTTGTCCGATGCAAGCTCGGTAGACTATTTGATCTCTTTGTTATTTGTCCTACTCCACATAAGTATAAGTGTTCGCAAGTCATTTAGTGGTGTATAGTTTCTAAACTTACCTCGGTTATAACTACTGTGTGAACTAGATAACTCCTTTCACTTTAATAGCTTTGCTTATCTGACTTCTCAGTCTTATTTTGACTCATCCACTTATCTTCTCTCAGCACATGGACTTCATCATCCAACCTTATGTACTTCTGAGCCTTATCCATCAGCTGTTGATAGGTGGCAGCTGGATTCTTAATCAAAGAATTCATGAATTTGATGTCGTGAGTTTTCTTTTTTTAGCGGCTCACATGCTATTTCATGATTTAGCTCTTCTGCCTGAGCTTAGGTATTGATACCATTTTTTAGCCAAACTTGTGAGCATGGACGAAAATACTCGGCATAGCACGGAATCATTGATGTCTTGAAACTGCATCGTTGTTTTGAAGATTGCCAGGTAAGTCCTAGAGTTTGCTGTTTCATCATATTTATCCAAATTCGGCAGCTTAAATTTGATAGGAAAGGTTTCTGCAAGGATTTCCTCCGACAGGGGTAAGGCATCGTCTAGACCATAGTTCTCCTCTTGTTCCTTCTGGTATCTTTGCACAGCATGAACCAACTTCTAGTTAACGTCTTTTGAATCCTCGTCCGATGACTCCTCATCCTCCAGCTTAGCCTTCCCTTTGGATTATGTTTAAATCGCTTCCGTCTGAGATTTTGGGGTCTCAATGGAAGCCTCCTCCCTTATTCTGGGAGCCATAAATGAGGCCTCCTCCTGAGTCTTATAATACTTGAGAGTTTCTTACAACTTTTTAATATACAGCTGGAGCATCTGTTCATTATTCAAGTTGTTAACCTTTGCCTCATTTACCATGGATGGAGTATTCTATCCATTGCCAGGAGTGGTAGAAATGATGGCCCCCTTATTGAAAGTGGACTTAGTACCTCACAAGTTGTCAGCCATTTGTAGAGTAGAGGAAAAAAGAAAGTGTTTTTTTAGGAGAAAGTGATTGAGAAGACCAAATTGAATCCAAATGAACAAGAATAATTTAATGGATATTCCGACAATGGAACCAAATGATGTGGCTGAAAATAGAGCCGAGTTGTGATTAGTCAATCTACAAAAGAGAAGATGTGAGGTAGTTGGCACCTACTGGTAGCCATTCCGACTCTTAAGTCAGTAAGCTGATAGAATAGGTGAATGTAACAGATTGTTTTATTTTAGAATGAGTGTATAAGAATGTGTACCTCGATCTCAGTGAACATTTGCTTTTATACTTTAAGAAAATAGAATTAATTATCGAATCTCTTAGAAATTCGACTGGTACTGATTAGTGGATCCATGTTTATAGGTGTAGTGGGGATATATTAGATTACATTCACTAATAGTAACTTTTTACGAATATGTGACCTACCCAGTAGAGAGCGAGTTTTGGTGGAACACTGAGTGTTATGATGTCCTAATTTTTCTTTCTATTAGTGAGATATCTACGACTGTGTGTCAACTTATTAAATTCATGCCATATAATCCTGTCTTATAATAAAAACTCATAATTTATTTTGAGTAATTATTATATTTCCATCTATATACATAATTTTTTTAATATGATATTTTGTTGAGATATTTTTCTTTTTTCAGTGTTGTCATGCGAATCAAAATATTTTATAGTTGTTATTCTTATATAACAATTAATGAAAAATCTCCACCCACATTAATAGAAAATTACTTAATTATTTTCTCATGGGTTTTCTTTTTTAATTAGTAAATTAATTTTCACCCTATGTAATAGAAAATTCCTCAACAAAAAATTAGTGATTTCATTTCCTTAATTAAAGAATTTATTTTCATTCGTAATAATAAAAAATTGCTTAACTAATTTATGTCCTAGTTAATAGAAATTTTATTTAATTATTTTTATACACATATGTGAATAGGCAAAAAATTCTTTTAAAATTTTAATAGGATAATATATATATTATAAAATTCATATAGAAACTTAATATATTATTAAATTAAGTATATATATTAAATTAATATATATACTTAATAATAGAATAATTAAAATTAAATATATAAGGTAAATATTATTTAGAATTTAAATATAAAACAGAATATTAATAACGGGGGAATATAATAATTTTCCCAAATTATTATGAAAAGAATACACTTCCAAATCTGATGCAGGATGCTATATTTGTCTGGTCTAGTCAAAGATTGGAAGTCTTTGGTTGTGTTAAATTTCCCAAAATCAGGCCACAATCTTTACCAGACCAAATTCAATAAAATCAGAATCATGTGCGGTTTGGAAATTTGTACAATTTAGATTTCATTTCGTTTGATTCAATTGGAAATTTATAACCCATTTCTGCAATTTTCACTCAATTCCCCTACTACAAAATCCCCATATGATTATCACAAGATCTCATACCCCTTTTCTCCTTTATATTTCCTCACAATTTCCCCCATTTTCAACCCCAGAAAGAAAAAAAGTAAGCTCTCTCTGACACAAATGGCTGCTGTTAGCTTCCCAACTCTGTTCTTGATTTTCTTGTTCTCTGCTTCTCTGCTATTATCTCCTTCAAGTTCCCAGAAATGCATCTCTCAAAAGTTCAAAACCGACAAAATCTTTGCAAATTGCACTGATCTTCCTGTCTTGGATTCCTACCTGCATTTCACCTACAATTCCTCCAATTCCTCTCTCTCCATAGCCTTCATTGCTGCTCCTGAAAAACCAGAGGGCTGGATTTCATGGGCGATTAACCCCACGGCCACTGGCATGATAGGCTCACAAGCTTTTATAGCATTCACATCCGACGGCTCACTAGTTGTTAACACTTACAACATTAGCAGCTACAAAAGGCGGCCGAAGGTATCCAAGCTATCGTTTGATGTGTGGGATCTGGGTGCAGAGTCCGACGGAAAAAATATCGTGATATTTGCATCGGTGAAGTTGCCGGAGAATGCACAAAGTCTGAACCAAGTTTGGCAGGTTGGGACACATGTACGTGATGGTGTACCAAGAAAGCATCATACGGCGGACGCCAACAAGAAATCTACAGGGTTGTTGGAGCTTGTGGCAACTAGTTCTCCTGCTCCTAGCGGTGCTCCTGGTTCCGCTTCTGCTCCGACACCGTCTGCTGAGAATTCTGGGAGCTTTTCTGGAATTGGGAAGTTGGATATGATTTTATTTGTTGGATTATTTGTTTTGCTTGGAATTTAGAGTGTTGGTTAAGTAATTGACCACAGTATGCAGAACATGGTGGTCGGGCAGAAATTTTTATTATTGACCATATATACATATGAATTTTTTTTTCTTTAAAAAAAAAAATTGTCTATTTTACTTATCCATTGCATATATTTTATTACAAACAGTTACTATCCAACATTTAAAAATTTAGAAAGCCCATGATTTACACAGGCTGAAGCTATTTTTGGACATCTCCCATCTCTCAATAAATTTAAAACTCGCTTCAAAAATGGGCTTGAACCAGTCATTTAATCAATAAAAATAGCTAAAATAATATGCTTAACGAATTAAAACTCCAATCACCACTAATTAATCCCACAAATTATGCATTTCAGATCACTCCGCTGCCACACTCCATGAATCTCTTCCCTGTATATAAATGCTGACACATTCCTGTAACTGATCAAGCAGACAGGCTTGCAGCCTCTGTCTTAATCAGACAGTTTTGTCGTTCCCAAATATCTGGGTAAAAGGTGATCTGGGTTATAATTTTCTTTGATTTTTAATTAACAATGCCACCTTTAGTAATCATAACACTATCAATATGTGCAGCTCTGTTAATCTCACCTTCATTATCCCTCACCTGCACCTCACAGAAATTTACAAACGAGAAAACTTTCCCAGACTGCATGGATCTCCCACAACTGGACGCCTCCCTGCATTATTCATACAATTCTTCTAATTCCTCCCTCTCAATCGCCTACGTGGCAGCTCCTGCCAAGCCAGACGGCTGGGTCGCATGGGCCATCAACCCAACTTCCACAGGCATGGTGGGTGCACAGGCGTTGCTAGCATTCAAATCCAATGGTGCACCAGCGGTTAAGACCTACCCCATTTCTGCATATGGACCCATCAGGGAAGGCAAGCTCTCGTTTGATGTGTGGGATTTGAGTGCTGAGTCTGTGGATAATAAGATAGCGTTATTTGCTTCGATGAAGTTGGATGACAAGGTAAATAAAGTGAACCAAGTTTGGCAAGTTGGCCCTGGTGTTGCCGGCGGCGTTCCTCTCTCACATGACATGGATGAAGCTAATACGAAGGCCACTGGAGTTTTAACATTGGTTGGTGCTGGAGGTCCGGCTTCCACACCCTCATCAACACCTGCTGAATCAACTCCTGATTCCCCACCCTCAACAACTGCTTCATCAACTACTGATGCATCAACTCTTCCTCCTTCGCCTGAGAAGTCTGAAGGTTCGGCGATTGAGAAGTTGAGCGGATTAATAATTGTTATGCTTGGCTGTTTCATTGGATTAAAATCGTAATTTATATGGGATGTTCATTCATGATTTCACTTCTATCTATATAATAATAAAATTCTTATAATATAAGATTTATTAACTCCATTTTTTTTTATTATTCCTTTTTCTTTTCTGCTTCTCCTGTTTTCTTCTATTCAGCAGAAGAATGAAGACTAAATATTCAAAAGAACAGTTTCTTACCCATATTTACTAAATTAATAAAATAAAACTATTAAATTATATCTACCATCTTGTTTTTTTAAAAAACAAATCAATATACCAATCATGAAAAGGAACTCAATGCAATCCCAATCAGATGAGAGGCTTCAAAAGTAACTTCCAAATCTATATTGTATTAAGAATTTATAAAAGCGGGCTTAGATGACCTTTGGTCCATACTTTAAGACTTCAAAGGAAATTAAATTGTCTTTTTCAAAGAGTTAGCAATCAAGGGAGATTTTTAGAGGTAAATAAATTCAAAAGATATAGACATCAGTTCTATGATTTTTTCATGAAAAGACATTTTCATTTATATTTTAGAAGTATTTTAATTTATGATGAATCAGATTCAAAACAATATTTTTCCATGTGAAAAATGAATATATATCTTTAACATTTGAGAAGGAATAAAATAAATAGTTTTTATTTTTTTATTTCTTAGTTTACTATTTATTACTATTGAGTTCTTAAATCATAATAATTTACACTTATGATCACATAATTTTACAATTATTTATAATTTTATCAATTAATTTTACTTTTTAACAGAAGTATAAAGATGAAGACCGAAGAGATAGACAATCATAATTTATATGTAATAATAAGTGTATTTAATTATAAAATTTAGAAGTGAAACCTTAAAAATTTGTAAGTATTTAAAAACTTCATGGCATTAAGTATCAACGTCGATGGGCATTAAAAAAAAAAAAATAAATAAAAAATGCTGCTAACACTGCACGTATGGCTATACATGCATGGAAGTTATGTCATGCCAGGAATGAAAGGTTGTGGGTCAATAAAGTTTTGTCACCCAGTGAGGTTCATCATACTGCTAGTTCCTATTTTAATGATTATGTGGCTTCACTTGTGTTTCGACCAAGGACGTTATCCCATCCATCTGTTCCTCGTGTGCTCCCATTGGTTGAGGCTACCACTCTTGAAGTTGATTGGATTGCATTCATTGATTGTGCAGTCTTTGCTAGTGCTGATTTGTTCAGTTTTGCAGCAGTATTTGAGGACTTGGAAAGCTTCTTTTCCATTGCAATTTCGGGTTTCTATGAGGGGGGTGGGCAACCTGTTATTGCTGAAGTTTTGGCCTTGCGTCAATGTTTATCTTATGCTAGAGATTGTTTTCTTCAGGCGGGTTGTATTTTTACGGATAACCAATCCTTAGCCTTGGCTATTCGCTCTCCTCTGGATGACTTTTCAGAGTTTGGATTAGTTGTTTCTGATTGCAAAGATGTTATGCGGTCTCAGGGTAACATTCATGTTTGTTGGGTACGGCGTTCAGAAAATAGGGCCGCCCATTTATTAGCTAGAGAGTCTATTCATCATGGTAGATTCAAGATTTGGATTGACATTCCTGATTGTCTCTTGGATTATTTTCTACAAGATAAATAAATCTTTCTTGATTCAAAAAAAAAAAAATGCTGCTAACAACAACTTGCCGTGATGCCAACTTGTAAACTCCAGCTCATCCACTTGGTTAGTTGCTTGTTTATCCACGTGGTATTGTGGGGCTCACAAGTTCCACATGCATCTCTGATCACCTTCCGTCCATTGCTCTTTCATCCCGAACATCCCGTTACTAAATTAGTAATTATATATTCACCTTTCACGGCTTGTGCGTGTCCTTCACGATTCTAACAGAGTAAACGAGGATATGCCACGTTGCAACATCTAAACGTGTCATTACCGAATTGGTCATTTTAAGAAATTAATTTTCTGCAATAAAGTTCTCCAACTAGCTTTTTGAGCTACCCATGTCTGCTTGTTCTTCTCATTTTCAGGCCTTGTGTCCTTAAAGTTCCTTTCTATAAATTCTTCCAAAGATTTAGCATCCGACTTCTTCAGCTCTCAATAATGGCTTCCCTTCGCTCCTCTCCTTTCATTTTTCTTCTTTGTTTCTGGGTTTCTCTAATCTCATCTGCTTTCTCTCAGACCTGCTCCACCCAGAAATTCACCGGCAACAATTTGTATGCTCACTGTGTAGACCTCCCTACGCTCACCTCCTACCTCCACTTCTCTTATGATTCCTCTAATTCTACTCTTTCTATTGCCTTCCTCGCTTCCCCTCCGGCGTCGGATGGTTGGGTGTCGTGGGCTATAAACCCCACTGGCACCGGAATGGCTGGGGCTCAGGCGCTCGTTGGCTACAAGGATTCCAAAGGTTCCATGACTGTTAAAACATACAACATCAGTTCTTACACGCTGGCTTCCGTGGTGCAGTCCACATTGGCTTTTGAAGTATGGGACCAACGGGCAGAGGAGGATAACGGCGTCTTCAGAATCTTTGCCAAAATGAAGGTTCCGGCAGACTTAGCGGCGACGGGGTCGGTGAATCAGGTGTGGCAGGTGGGTTCCAGCGTCGACTCCAAAGGGGTACTGACTCCACATGCCATGAGTTCTCCGAATTTGAACGCCAAGGGAACATTGGATTTGAAAGGAGGACAGAGTGTGGCCACCGGTGGAGTGGACTCCAAGACTAAAAAGAGAAACGTGAGTTTGCTTGAGGAATCTCTCTTTCTCTCTCTCTCTCTCTCTGTGAGAATGAAGTGGATGATTTGGAACATTTTTTTTTTCTCTTTTTTATTTTCTCCTCCGTTTTTGTTCACTCTTGTTTCTCCCTCAAATTTCACAGTTGTTGATATTTGCTTGGTCGAGAAATAGAAATTAAGAACCCAGATATGGAGGTATTTGTTGCAGGATTTTACCAAATTATGATAAATTTTCTTATTTCCCTGCCAGATTCATGGGGTGCTGAATGCTGTGAGCTGGGGAGTTCTGTTTCCAATTGGAGTTATAATGGCACGTTACCTGAGACCATTCCAATCTGCAGATCCAGCGTGGTTTTATCTCCATGTTGCTTGCCAGGTCTCTGCCTACGCTATTGGAGTTGCCGGGTGGGCTACTGGTATTAAGCTTGGAAGTGAATCAAAGGGCATTCAGTGGACTGCTCATCGTAATATTGGGATCACACTTTTCTCTTTGGCAACGCTACAGGTAAATTCTTTTTCCATCATACTTATCTGATCAATGTGACAAAGGGAAAGGGAAAAAGAGGTAGTTTCCCGGAAGTGGATCAGAATTTAGCCTTATATTGAACTTCATGATTTTGTATGTTGCCAGATTTTCATAAATTTTGTCCCCCACTCTTTTGTTAAGTCATGGTGAAAGTTTTTCCTGTAGTGTAATGAATTTGATCCTAGAAAACATTGAAGATATGGTAATCTCACTGAATGAAGAAAAGTTTGGCCCTTTGTAGTCTTGTATCTAGAGCCACATAAATTCTTGGGATAATAACCTGTTTTTCCCTTGCTTTCCTTCTTTAATAGGGAGCTTGATAATTCTGTCTTTTTTCTGTATTTGTCCCTCTTCTTGGCTGGCTGTGGTACCAATGAGTGAGATCTTGCAATTTGTTTGTTGTTGTGGAGTATGGCACTTGATTTTCAGCTGATTTGAATTCCGATGGATACTAATTGGTTGGTTCTTTCAGATTTTTGCATTGTTTTTGAGACCGAAGAAGGACCACAAATACAGATTCTACTGGAATATCTACCATCATGGTGTTGGATATGCCATACTTGTTCTTGGCATTCTGAATGTGTTCAAAGGTCTTAACATCTTGCACCCTGAACAAAAATGGAAGTCCACTTACATAACTGTGATAGCAGTCTTGGGTGGGATTGCTTTGTTGCTGGAAGTAATTACTTGGATTGCAGTCTTGAGGAGAAAGTCTAACAAATCCAACAAGCCTTGTGATGGATATAACGGACAAGGCAGGCAACAACCATTCAATGCATGAATGATTCTCCAATTTGATATTGCTCTTCCTAGTAGATATGAATATGATTTTGAAATACCCTTTTCACAACTTGAGATTCTACTAGGCTTATCTTCTGTTAGAATGCTTTCTTCTTCTCCTTCTTCTTCTTCTCTTTTTACTTAATATCTTGTAAAATGGTTTGTCTTCACCTGATATCTTTTTAATACGCTTATAGTTAGGGTCTTGAACACATTTCTGAAGTGAAATTATTCATGATTTTTCTTTTTTGGTTTTGTCAAGATTGCTTGCTGTTCTTCGACTGTATACACCTGGGTACTTGAAAGATTTGCTTGCTCCTTTAAACTCTTTTGAAATGAAAAACTGATTGAAATCTGAAACTTCCTCATAAAATTTTTTCAAAATTGGAAAACTAATGTTCATGTGGGCAAAATTTGGAGTCCAAGCAATCCATTGTGATTGACTTAATTAATATATTTGAAGGTAATTTCACAATTTGAAGCTAAATATATTCCCATGCCATGACAGAGACTTCCATCATGGAGACAGTCCATGGTTGTTGTTGATATCAATAATAACCAATCCTACTTTTGTGGGCTGGTGGGGTTATCTTATATTTGATTTTAATATTTTCTTAAAAGGAAAAAAGCTTTGCATGTGATGCAAATCTGTCAACTCAAGACACTTTGATCAACTACAATTCACCAAATCTGATCATCTTCTTTTTAATTGAGAGTTAATTTTGACTTTTGACTAAATATCTTTACAATAAGTAGGCATGCACATGATTCTAGTCCCCCACTGCTTTCCCTTTCTTCATGATTTCATCATTTGATAATTCTATAGCTCAATTATGTTTCCTTTTCTTATGGTGCATAGTTTGATTTTTCTTTTTTTTTTTTTTTTTTGTTAGATTCCAATTCCTTAACCCCTTTTCTAAGGCATTGGTTGCGTTGTCTTCTCATTAAAATTCATTTACCATCATAAATAGCTAAGAGGAATAAAGTCAAATTCATCTTGCAATTAAAATAAAACAGTAGATTAAAAGTTAAAAAGTCCTGGATGTTGATTCCCTAATAAATATAGAAAGTACCGATGGAAAATTGAAACGGTGTCGCAGCAACTTCGTTTTCATGAAATACAAAGACACTAATTAAAATGCGCTCTAGTAGCTGATGACGACCAATTTTCAAGCCTAATAATGAGAAGATGGCCACGTCACCAATGATGTTAAGCTGACTAAATAAATTTGCAATAATTAATAAAAATGCTTTCTTTTAATTAAAAAAAGAAATCGATATGACGTCATAAGTGCGTCATTAGTCTCTTCGAGTCAACCCTGAAAGTACCGTTACAGAATTAGGTATCCTGAGTCATATGAGTCTGAAAGTTTGGTTCAACCACTGACCACCCAAACACGTTTCTTGATTTTTAAAATTTAAAATCTCTTTTTAATTTTCTATTAATTATACAAAAATTATTTAGCTTTTTAATTGAATTATAAGGTTAAAATAATTATATATAACATAAATAAATAATTCATATTAAATTATTTTTAAAAATAAAACAAATTTAAGTGTCTATTCTCTAATAATTTATTTTTTATTTATAAAAGATATGGATAATTAGTTTTTTAAATTAAAACATATATTTTTATATCATTAACAAGTGTATGCATTTAAAAATTAGAGTTTTCTAAATAAAAGTAAAAAATAATTTCCATTAAAAAAATTTCCAAAATAATTTGAGTATGAATCATAAGTCTTAAACACCCATTTTCAGTTTGGAAGTGTTTCTTACATTAAATTTAATTTAAATGATTTTCTTAAAAAATTAATATATTTAAAATAACCTTTAAATAATATACTCATTTTATTTGAATAATAGAAAAAGAATAAAATGAATGAATTTATTTTGTAATACAATTTAATTAAAGATATACTAATATCATCCTTATTATTTAAACAGCAAGAATATTTACAAATGCTAAGTCCATTATTAAGAAAAGTAAGAGAATAAGAGTTTGAGAATGGCAAATATTTGACTAAAATGGAAAATTCTCAAGTGCTCAACACCAACTATAAATAATAACTGTAAAAGAAAATTGGGAAGAAACATTATGCCCAGAAAGGTATACATGAAACTGCAAGAACTGTAATCATGTGGAGCAGCAAGAAAAAATATTTTGCTTTGATGAAGTTTCTCCATTCTTAACCAGACTGACTCGGTTTGCAGTCAACTCAGCCTTGTATGAATCAGAATTCAGAATTTTCTTGCTAAGGTTGTTGTAAATCTCACGTATAACAACCTCGAAAGCTGTCTGAACATTAGTACAATCAAGGGCTGATGTCTCCATGAAGAATAAACCTTCTTCTTCTGCAAGACTTTTGCCTTCCTCTGCACTCACTTCTCTAATGTTCTCCAGATCATACTTGTTCCCTACAAGCATTCTTGCCACTGTAGTATCACAGTGAGCTGCCACATCATTTAAACATGAGAGACTTATTTACGTTTCAATGGAAAGATTAACTAGTGACTTTTCCCAGGAGACCAAACAGCTAATTACCCACCCAAGCAAAGCCATATCCAATATTTCCCTTTTTCTTTTTTCTGGGCAACCAAACAGGAAAAAAAGCTGCAAGATAAAAGAATAGAAAGAAACTTACTGGTGAGTTCATCCAGCCACCTTTTGACACTATCAAAACTTGTCCTCCTAGTGATATCATAAACAATCAGTACACCAACAGCACCTCTATAATAAGCAGAGGTAACAGCTCTAAATCTCTCTTGGCCGGCAGTGTCCCAGATCTGTGCTTTGATTTCTTTGCCATCAATATCCACCACCTGGGTCTGAAACTCTACCCCAATCGTAGCCTTAGAATTGCTATCAAACTCATTTCTCGCAAATCTGGATAGTAAATTAGATTTCCCCACAGCAGAATCACCGATTAGAACAATCTTGAATAAATACTCTTCACCTCCTTCTCCTTCATGTTCTTGACCCATTATTCAACTTTGATACTTGCGAGGCTTAAATTACAGATTGGTAATGGGTTTTTTAATGCGTCTGATTGTGCAGTAGGGTTTTGCTTTGGGGAGGTGGCACGGACAGGCTGCGTGATTGGCGGTGAGTTTGGGTTTATTGCAAGGGAAATTGGGCGGTGGCCTTTGACTCTTGAACGTGAAGCTTTTTATTATCATTTTCATGATTTTTATATTCAAGGAAAGAAAAGAAATTTATGATTTTTCTTGAATTTATTTGAGATTCTGATTTCATAATGAATATGCTGAAATTTTCCAACTGGATTCATCATTTCTTATTGATGAAGTAGACCTACTGAATTAATGGGACTCTTTCTTTTTTCTTTTTTTTTCCGCAAGTTTCTGCTAATCTTGTCTGGTGGAGTGAGTTCTAGCAGATGAGGAATTAAAATATATTTAACCACTAAAAAATTTAATAACTTTATAAATGAAAAACTAAATGCATAAAATTGAAATAATTTTATTTCCACCAATAATTTTCCTTTTGTACATTAGGTCAACCAGAATGTAAAATAATGATCTTGATCTAGCATACACATCTCTTGTATTTTATGCTTCAGCATTTACAATTACATATTTGCATGTATAAAATTTTTCTAATTTTCTTGCCTTATCTGCATGGTTATTTCATTGCTGGGGGAATGATTTCTTTCTGGAAGCCTGTTTAATTGTTAACCTTGCCACTGCTTCTGGGGAAAGGAATTGCTTCTCTAACATCAGGGATTCCAGTAGCAAACAGAACCATAAGATCAAATCCAAGAGTAAAACCAGAGTGCTTGACTGTGCCGTGCCGGCGAAGATCTAAGTACCATTCATATTGATCTCTGGCCAACCCTAGTCCATTTATCCTTCAAACAAGTTCGGTTAACAAAATTCAGGAATCAGTTCTTATTTTGCTAAGAAATCATGAAGATGATTATGAACTTAATGTTGAATTGCCATTACTCTGAGCAGTAAATGAAGTTTAGATGAGATAAGTCACTGTTAAGAATTGAAAATCATTGTAAACAAAAGACAAGCGCTATGTAGAAATCAGCAGAACTATGTAGTTTTTACCTTTCATTTAGCAAATTGAAGCGTTCCTCCTTTTGGCTACCTGTGATTAATGTTCCACCCTGAAAAAATGCCATCCAGTATTATGAAGTTCTTTTATATTAGGATTTGGAAGGAGTGGAAAAATCTGCACATCTTCAAAGAAACTATGATCTTACCCTGGGTATAATCATATCAAATGCTGCAACTGTTTTTCCATCCTCATTCAGTCGCACGTAAAATGGTTTAAATTCTTTTGGGAAGTTGTATATAATTACAGGCTTCTTATAGATTTCATCAACCAAATAACTGTCAATGCATGAACGTATTGTAAGTAACTACAAAAAAGAAAAGCTGCAGTTCCCATGTTTTAAGAAATCTGCATACATATAAAATAACAACATAGGATAAATACCTTAGATGTTGAGATGTTAATCCATTGTCCCATTCAGGTTGAGTTTCAAATTTTCTATCAGCAACCTAGTTGTCAGAACAGAAGACCTTTATTTAGAAAACTTGCTAGGGGTTAATATGCATGTTAGTAATGTAAAAGAATTGTAATTTACCTTTTTCAAGATATTCACTGCTTCCCCATAAGTGATTCTTTCATATGACGATGATTTCATTGCTTCAAGAAGATTGATTCTGGTTTTGTCAATTCGTTTTGAAACAAATTTCATGTCTGCTGAACAATTCTCCAAAACCCATTTGCAGAGGAATTTGAAATAGTCTTCTGCACAGTTCATGGCATCCTAGGAAACCCACAACATACAGAAATTTTTATTTTTTTTAAAAAAAAAACCTTCATCTCTATTTCAGATATTCCTGTTCATAAATCTCTCAAAAGTGCTATAAGATCAAATGAAAAATTACAGTGGTTCCCAATGAACAAAGGACGCTATCTAGTTAATAGAAGTTGAGAAAAGTTATGGATCAGCTAGACATCATTCTGTATATGTCGATATCAGAATTTAGAAAAAGAGTGAAGGATTATACAAAAGCTAATTCCTATAGTATTCCTAGTGATAGACAAATATTTGTATAAATAAACTCTTATGCAAATCTTGCTTTTGCCCAACCAAACTCGCTGAACCAGCACTAATGACTTTCAGATCATAATAACAGAAGGAACCAACCAGTGTTTGTCATACCTCAAGCTCTGAAAAAGCCATTTCAGCTTCGACCGCCCACATCTCTGCCACCTGTTTTGCAGTTCCCTTTCTGTCTGCTCGGAACCTGGGTCCGAAGGAGTAGACGTTTCCAAGACTACATGCATAGCTCTCCAGATGAAGAACACCAGAAACTGTTAGGTAAGTATGCTGAGAGAAGAAATCTTCAGGAACATTAGCCTTGCTGGCCTTCTTTAAAGTTTCCAATCTAAGTTTCTCCTTTTCCTCTAACTGTGCTAGCAATTGATTTGTTTTAAGCAAATCCTGCTCAGCTATGAATAATGCTTCCTTGTTGCTGTCACTTCTCTGGAGTTGTTGAATTAGATTATTCTTCTCTTTTATGGCACCCTTAACAACTTCAAGCCTAACACCTTCAGTATCATCAGTAATTTTTGGCTTCCCCTTTTCAACCTCTTTGCCAGAAAGAGTAGTAACCCTGAACTTTGCACTACATCCTTCACCATCTGTGGTTGTCATAATGGGTACTTCCATACTAAGAAAACCATTATCTTGGAAGAATGAGTGAGTTGCAAAGGCCAAGGCGCTGCGAATTCGCATAACAGATGCCATCTACACCAATGTAAAAAAAAATGCCAATAAAAAAGTCTAATAGGATGATCAACTTCAGGCTATATCTAGGAAATCCAGGGCGTTAAAATTGCATATATGTGATCCTGAATTATAAATGTCTAATCAATTTGAAAGAGTTGCTCTTTCATTTCATTTCCACCAAACTTAGATTCCCACAAGCAGTGGAAAATATTGCAATGCTCATCTCTTAATCATTTCCAGAAATTTCTTTCTCCAAATGGCAATGCATAACAGCAAGAAATTATCAAAATTTCCCCCAAAATTTGCCTGCTGTGCTTGCAGACCAAAAAATAACAACAAATGTGCAACTTACGGTAGTTGTCCGAGGCCGAAAATGAGAGTAATCTCTCAAGGACTCTAACGGCAATCGTTTCTTTGATAATAGATATTTATCATCTTCCACTGTACCTATATGAAGGAATTTTTCTACTTTGAACTCAATACTATGTTTTGCCTGCGCTGGTAACTGATTCAGGACCCCCTCAGCTAATACACAAGTTCCAATAGGCAGCGGTCGGATGGGGAAATCATCCGAGAACTCTATCGTAACCTGTAAAAGATTGAACATAGATCAAACACTTAACCTTCATACAGCAACAGCACAGAATTCCCAAGGAAAACATAGATCTTCAAGTGTAAAATTTTGCATACGTGGAGACTTGCAACACAAGAACCATCGTTAACAAGCAACTTAACAATCGGAGGAGGTGATGGTGTAGAGGCTGCAGGCGGTTTAGAGGACGCTTGCTGCAATCTTGCACGAACTGGGAAATTGCCACTAGCACCGAAAATCTTCGCTATTGACCTGAATAAGGGTACTCGAGTTTGAAGAATCTCCATGCAGCTGAATTCTTTATGGCCCGGAGATTCAGCAACTCCATCATTATCCTCTGGCTGCATTGAAGGAGGATCATTCCTCAATTCGTTAGAAGACTTCACCCACCCACCAATCACCAGTCTCGCACCCGCCAATCCAACACCTCCATCGCTTCGTTCTAAAATGGTTTTCAGCACCACCCGGTTCGAGTACTTAGCCGATGGAATCAAAGGAGTTGTGGGTACTGGTTCTTGAGGGGTTGTCTCTGGTTCTTCAGAGGATTTTTTGGATTTTTGAGATGTCAAAGCAGGTTCTTGGGATGCCATTTTTGCAGATTAAACAGAAGAAGAAGATGAGGAGAAAAGTTGCAGTATGTTGAATTAGGAAACAAATGAATGATGAAGAAGGGAGATAGAGGTGATAATATAGAAGAAGAAGGATGCTTTGCTTTGGAAGCCATTATTGAAGATCGGATTGAAGGAAAGGGATTGTTTCATAGAATTGACAACAGGAATGAGAAATTCAGAGGAAGAAAGATGTAAGAGGCAAGGTTTGGTATTCTTGAAGACTGGGTATTCGCGGGAGTTCAATGCAGTACTAAGAATTGAAATCATTGGAAACCCAGAAGAGAGGGCAACATAACTGGGCTTGTCTTCATGGGCTCAAAAGCGGAAAAGAAATTATAGAAAAGGATCGAATTTGTAATTTTTCAAAGTCCAGGCCCATAATTGCCTAATTTGCCAAGCTGCTGCAAACTTGGCAAATTAGGAATGCCTTGGAATATTAAGAGAATTTGCCAAGCTGCTGTAAACTTGTGATGAATGCCTTGGAATCAGTTCACACAGACTCATTTTTGTTTGATATCATATGTAGATGTAAAACGAAAGATGAGACAGTAGCATTCCCAATGCCTGTAAACAAAGCATAAATTACATTTTCACAGAGAGTTGGTATCTAGCTATATATATATATAAAAGCAGTAGTTATTATAAAGGCTTGTTTGCCTTTTGACCAGAATAGCGTTGAAGAGATTTTAAAGATGCCTCCAGATACATTGATGTCAGGCATATTTGATTGGGCATGGAGTGGAGGTGCTGTTTCCTCAGCCTGGAAACCCTGGAAGCTTCATGCAGCGGGTGAAATTTCTAGACCTTTACACAAAAACACATTCTCAACTTTGAAACCGAGATCAAAATGAACCTCTACCCACTAAAATCCCATTTTAGCCCTTCTAAATATCTATATTATCCATGAAAATAAGAAATATGTTTGGTGGGTATTTTGGTAATCCCCTTCTACTGTCCATTGATTCCATGGTTTTAGCTCCCAGTAGGCAATCTGTCCATTTTAAAAGTTTCTGGGGACCCTCTGAGTTTTGCCAGGTCTATCTTTTATTGTCATTAATTGACCATAACTCTCTAATCTCTCCTCTCTCTCTCTCGCTCTCTCATTTCTATATTGACCACCAATTCATATATCATCTTCAGTGTTTACTCCAATACAAAGGGAAACCAAAGCATGGCAAACATTAGACTTTGCAACTTGCTTTTGCTTCTCTTCTTCTTCATCCTTGCTGCATATGTTTCTCAAGGTTATAATCTTTCCCTTAGTACCATAGATCTACTTTCTTTCTTGTGTTTGGTTGCCAAGAATATATCGTAGTCATCTTCTTTCTTTCTTTTATCCTTTTCCACCAAAAGGATTGCTAGAATTAGATATATACATCTCATGTTTAATCACCATTCTTCAATTGCAGGATCCAGAACTCATGAAGTACTACTACTTCCCAATAATCCAAGAACCTCTCTCTCTCAAGAATCACATACGCAGGTATGAGACTAACAAGCATTTTCCACTGATTTATTCACCAATCTCGAAGGAAAAAAAAAACACAAGAAAATGAAGAAGGGTACTCAGTTTTCTTTCTTTAAGACATGTTCATAATGAAATCTTTTGGGTTTGAAATCTTCAGGTTGGGCAGAATTCCAGGAATTCAAGGAGATTGATGATAGGATCCACAGCTCCTACTTGCACTTACAATGAATGCAGAGGCTGCAAATACAAGTGTAGGGCTGAGCAAGTTCCTGTTGAAGGAAATGACCCAATCAATAGTCCATACCACTACAAATGTGTTTGTCATAGGTGATGGATTGATGGATATATATATATATTTATTTATATATAAAAATATTTATTATAATTATTGTGGTTTTGGAGTCTAGAAAAATTTGTTCTCTTTGTCTTGAGCATCTGAGGGAAATATATATGAGAGTGTAGCATTCATTGGAATGGATGCTTGAATTTTTGCATAAAATAATTTCCCATGTACTTCTCATTCTTCTGTTCTTGCTGATATATTGATGAGTTGCCTATTTTTTGAATGAAATTACCATTCCATATAAAAGCTGAAGTTCATGTGTGAAAGTTATTAAACTAAGTTGTATGATTTTGTAAAAATTTATTTTAAATTTTTTTAAAAATAAGTAAAGAATAAGTTAATTTAAAGGTAAAAATTCTTCCCGATAACGAGTTTATATAGTCGACTTTATACGATTAATATGAATAAAAAAAGTATAGTATAAAATATAATAAGTAAAAAATTTTATTTGAAAAATTTCAAAAACTTTGCATCAAACTTTCATATTATGAACTCTTAAAAGATAAAAAACTTATAATTTTAGATTTGTTACTGATTCCGACGATCTTAAATCGGGTATTTTCTCACGTCAAGAACAGTTCTGAAATCGGATAGTTATGCACATATTCCCTTATATTAGGACCATAGTTACTGAAGGATAAGAACTCCATGACAGAACTTGAATAGCAATAAAATATGAAGCAAGAAGAGAATGACTAGGTGGAGAACACAAGTACTAATGACAACCTTATGAAGCCCAGAGAGAGACAGAGATTCTGCAAGAGGTGGGTACATATAAAAGAGATGGTCCCAAAATTGAGATATAAGCCTATCAAGAAGATCACATGGGCAACTTGTTTGAACTTTGAACTAACTCATTATTAATTTCCACCAAGTGGTAACAAATCTCAAAATTACCAAATAATTTATAATTTATATAAAAATTAAAATTAAATTACACTCCTTTCATTTCATAATTTTTATTTATATAATTTTTTTATAAATTTTTTGATTATACCCATTTTAAGAGATTATTTTAAAAATAAAATAAGATTATAATAATTAATTTATATGTTACTATAATATAAAATAAATTATTATAAAATAATAAATTTATTGTGAAGTTGAAAGGAAAAAGAGTGTAGAAAACAAGGAGATGCAGCCAAAATTAGGAACTTGAATGCATTAGGGGCTATGATAGCAGTTATCATTTTGTAGAGAAAACAATTGTGGCCACCTGTTTTATATGGTGTTGTTTAGTAGGTAGAGAATCATTTTCATTGCTTGGTTGGATTCCCTGTTTTTACTACATTCTAGTTGCTCATCTTGTTTATTTTTCAATTTCCCATCTGTAATGTCCTTCTCAATCCATATGGGATTGGTTCCCCCCCACCCTTATCATTCTACTTTACATAAGATTCTTGGGCTTCATCAAAGATTCTTGGGCTTCATCAAACATTTTGTTTGGTTGCCACAACTCAACTAAACTAAATAGCTTCATGTAATTATTTGATTGATTTATTTAATTCAGTTAAATATTTTATTATTCAAAATTTAGTGTAAGAAGCGCGGTTTTTAAAAGGCATATTATTTCATTTTAAATTAAAGTGAAATTTAATATGCTTTGTATAATTAAATATTTATATAATATTTAATATCAGTGAGAAATTTTGATACCATCATATTAAATTTAGAATAAATCTAATTTATTTTAAAAATTAGTTTAAAATGAGAAATATCTATAATTATAAGGATATATTCCTTTTATTCTAAATCAATGTTAAATTGAATATCAGCGATTCTTCCATTTATTTTATAATAAGACTACATTAATAAAATAGAAAAAAGACTAATCTACCTTTAATAACTAAAGATTAAGAATTACCATTATTATAAAATTAATTTAAATTTTAAAAGATTTTATAGTTGATGACCGCTGAATTCCTTCACTTCGGACCAGGGGCTTGACCACAGCCCAAGGCCCATGACGTAGAGGTCCACACACCTGATACATATAACAATCATGGCTCATCCAACTTTCAAGGCCGGGCTCGACCCATCTTCCTCACTCAAGCCGGCCCGGCCCGCACGAAGCAGGCCCTCTCCACTCAGGCTTAGCATCCGGCCCAACTCTCAGCCCAGTCCAGGATCCAGAATAATATTCACCAGACAGCCTGGCAGATCCGCTCGAACGTACGCACTAGGAGAATCAGAGGCCGTTACGCATGGAGCAGGCGGCTGATACCCTAGTACCTCCGAATCCGGATGGCAGAGACGCGTGGCCCAATCCTGGAGAGACCTTTACACGTCACCAGCAAGCAAGATAATGTATAAAAGAGGAGTCCCCTCCTCAGAAAGCTTAAGCCTTATTTTTGTAATACAAGAACTCTTGTAAAACCCTATTCCATTGGATCTCAGATCATCAATTGGCGCCGTCTGTGGGAAACGAAGGAGATCTTTTCATCACCGGAGTTTTCACTTTCAAAACCCACTGAGATCCACGATGGCAAACCACCAAGACAGTAACCTTAATATTCCAAATGACCTGAGCTCTGCCCAAGATGGGCAGCAGTTCTCCTTTTCTAGCCCTACAACGTTGAATAACCAAACACCTATTTCTCTTAATCCCTCGCCAAGCCTGGCAGGGAATACTCCCACCATGACCCTGTCTAACCAAGACATTCAAACCATGGCTCTCCAGCTACAAACCACTGCTCACTGGTTGGGCCAGATAATGCAACAAAGGGGACTTAGCACCCCAGTAAACGCACTCCCAGTAGTGGAGGAACCCAGAACCTTCTTCACCCGAAAATTATGAATGACTGCTTCAATGACAAGCGCGTCATCATGGGGCATCTGAATGCCCTGTGCATCCTCCGAAGAGAAAGCGATGGTCATGGGAGAGTGTTCAACGATCTGCATAACCTCGCCATTGCTGGTCTCCCCTTCCCGATTTCTCTTCTTTCCTCGACGGTTCATCCGTCCTCCAGTTCCTCCAACGATCATATTAATAGTCCCACTGGACCCATCGTTCACTGGTCCCGCTCCAGTTCTTCTGGGCGTCTGGGCTGCCGGACCGGGTTGAGGCCTCTGCCCCTCCGGTTTCTTCACAAAATTTTTGAGATGCCCCCTTTTTATCAATCTTTCAATCTCTGCGATTAACTGAAAATAGTTATTTGTGTCGTGGCCATGCGTTCGGTGATACTGACAATACTTATCAGGATTCATCTGATCTGCTTCCGATTTCAAAGGTTGAAACGGGAACTGAAACAGAGGAGGAAGAATGCAGTTTGGGCAAAAGATCCAACCCAGAAGACGAGAAAATGAACCAAAAGCTGAAAAGGTTGAAGGAGCAGCTCCTAGCCGAGCTAGGTAAGAAAGATCAGAGTCAAACCTCCTTGCCTACTTCTTCTCCCTTCTCAAAGTTAATGCAGCAGGAGACCGTTCCCAAAAAGTTTATGATGCCGCCGATGGCGGCCTATAATGGAGCTGGTAACCCGAGAGAGCACGTCATGAACTATAAGACCTTCATGGAGTTACAAACCCTGTCAGATGCTCTGATGTGCAAGGTGTTCCCAACAATGCTCTCGGGACCAGCGAGGGCATAGTTCAACAGCCTGGAGGCCGGAAGCATTCAAAGTTTCGGAGATCTGGCCACTCGCTTCATTAGCCGGTTCGTAGCTGGGGTGCCTGCAGATAGGAAGACGAGTTATCTGGAAACAGTGAGACAAAAAGCTGGTGAATCCCTCAGAGAGTATGTCGCCCGTTTCAATACGGAGGCCCTGCAGATCCCCGAGCTTGACGAAGGAAGGGCGGTAGAGGCCATGCAGAAGGGAACAACCTCTGCCGAGTTCTTCGGTTCACTAAGCAGGAAACCTCCGACCTCACTGGCCGAGTTGATGAAGAGGGCGGAAAAGTATATAAGGCAGGATGACGCCTTAGTAACGAGTAGATTTGCCAAAAGGGCGGAAGGAAAAGAAAAAGCCCCGGAGGAGGGGAGGTCGGAGAAGCACGAGAAGAAGCATGGAAAGAGGCCCGAACCGTACAAGCAGGCCTGGGAAAGAAGGGATCACAGGCCTCCTCCTCCTCGGATTCTCGAACCAAGAACGCTCCCTCCTTGGGTTCCGGAGAAATCGACTCCATTAAATGCGTCTAGAGCCGAGGTGCTCATGGCTGTCCAAAATAAAGAGTTTCTCCAGTGGCCCCAACCTTTGAAATCGGAAGCAGATCAGAGGAATCCTGATAAGTATTGTCAGTATCACCGAACGCATGGCCACGACACAAATAACTGTTTTCAGTTAATCGCAGAGATTGAAAGATTGATAAAAAGGGGGCATCTCAAAAATTTTGTGAAGAAACCGGAGGGGCAGAGGCCTCAACCCGGTCCGGCAGCCCAGACGCCCAGAAGAACTGGAGCGGGACCAGTGAACGATGGGTCCAGTGGGACTATTAATATGATCGTTGGAGGAACTGGAGGACGGATGAACCGTCGAGGAAAGAAGAGAAACCGGGAAGGGGAGACCAGCAATGGCGAGGTTATGCAGATCGTTGAACACTCTCCCATGACCATCGCTTTCTCTTCGGAGGATGCACAGGGCATTCAGATGCCCCATGATGACGCACTTGTCATTGAAGCAGTCATTCATAATTTTCGGGTGAAGAAGGTTCTGGTGGATGATGGGAGTAAGGTTAACTTATTGCCATATCGGGTTTTCCAGCAGATGGGAATCCCAGAGGAACAGCTGGTTCGGGACCAGTCACCCATCAAAGGGATCGGAGGAGCACCGATACTTGTAGAAGGGAAGGTGAAGCTGGCCCTTACCTTGGGAGAAGCACCCAAAGCTCGCACCCATTATGAGGTGTTCTTGGTGGTCAAACTCCCACTGAGCTACAATGCGATTTTGGGGAGGCCGGCGTTGTTCAGTTTCGAAGCTGTCACTAGCATCAGGTATCTGGCACTCAAGTTCCCAACGGAAGGAGGAGTGGGAATGGTCCGGGGAAGCCAGGAGGAAGCAAGGGCAGTATACTTGGCCACAGTGATGGAACCAAACTCAACAGGAGAAGCGCTTGATTCGGAAGTTTTGGAGGTCAGGGATGAGACAAAGGAAGCCCGGACAGAGCCCGTTGGAGAGCTGGAGACTTTCTCCCTATCAGAAGAAGAAACGAGTAAGGTCTTCAGTCTCAATGCCGGCCTCACCAAAGAACAAAAAGGTGAAGCCATGGCCCTGATCCGAAGTCACTCGCCGACCTTCGCATGGAAGCCCTCAGACATGCCGGGAATTGACCCCAAAGTGATGACACACCAATTGAATGTCCTCCCCGAGGCCAGACCAGTAAAGCAAAAGAAGAGAGTAGTGGGAAGAGAGAAGCAGCAGGCTACCCAGGAAGAGGTTCAGAAGCTAGAAGAGGCAGGCTTTATTAGGGAGGTTATGTACCCACAGTGGTTGGCAAATCCTGTGTTAGTCAAAAAAGCCAATGGCAAATACAGGATGTGTATAGATTTTACCGACCTGAATAAGGCCTGCCCTAAAGATTGTTACCCCCTTCCCGATATTAATAAGATGGTCGACTCAACGGCTGGTTTTGATTATATGTCTTCTTTGGATGCTATGTCTGGTTACCACCAAATCCCAATGGAAAAAACGGATGAGGAGAAGACCTCATTTATAACTGAAGACGGAACTTACTGCTACAGAGCTATGCCCTTCGGATTAAGAAACGCCGGGGCAACTTACCAACGATTAATGAATAAAATCTTTAAAAACCAGATCGGCAGGAATGTAGAAGTGTATGTGGATGACATGGTGGTTAAAAGTTCAACCTTTCAACAACATATAACGGATTTAAGGGAGATATTTGGGGTGTTAGATCAATACAGGATGAAGCTGAATCCAGCAAAGTGCGCTTTCTTCATCAGGGGAGGAAAATTCTTGGGGTACATGGTGAGTGGAAAAGGCATTGAGCCCAATCCGGAGAAAGTGGAAGCCATATTGAATATGCCAGAGCCGACCTGTGTAAGGGACGTCCAGAGATTAACCGGGAGAGTAGTGGCGCTTCATCGATTTATGTCAAGGTCGGCAGAAAAGTGTTTGCCATTCTTCAAAAAATTGAGGAAGGTCCCGAATTTTGAATGGACAGAAGACTGCCAAAAAGCCTTCACAGAGCTTAAGGAATACCTCAGCTCACCTCACGTGCTCAGCAGCCCTGTAAAAGGGGAAGAACTCTTGATATACTTGGCAGCCTCAGAGCAAGCAGTCAGCGCAGTACTAGTAAGAGTGGAAGACGGGGAGCAGAAACCTATTTTCTACGTCAGCAAGGTACTCAGAGATACTGAGGTCAGATACTCGAACATTGAAAAATTGGCGTATGCCTTGTTGTTAGCGGTCCGGAAATTCAAAGTTTATCTGGAAGGCCACCAAGGAGTTGTGATGACGGACCAACCGTTAAAGAAGATCCTACGTAGGCCGGAAACTTCAGGACGGATGTTAGCATGGTCCGTGGAAATCAGCCCTTACTGTCTGGAGTACCGACCTCGGACAGCTATAAAATCTCAAGCGCTGGCTGACTTCATAGCAGAATGCTCATTCAACAAGGAGAAGGAAGGATCATCCTCGGAGATACCAAGCAAAGAAGGAGAGGGAGAGCTTTCCCAAGAGTCCAGCTGGAAGCTATATGTAGACGGAGCATCAGGCTCTGAGGGTAGTGGCGCTGGAATAATACTTAAGGGGCCGGAGGGCTTCAAAATATGTTATGCCTTACGGCTAGAATTCAAAGCTTCTAATAATGTGGCCGAATATGAAGCCTTGGTGAACGGAATGTTGGTAGCTTTGGAAATAGGGGTAACCAACCTCGAAGTAAATAGTGACTCTCAGCTGGTGATCAACCAGGTGACAGGAATATATCAGGCCAGAGATCCCATCATGCAAAGTTATCTTGATAAAGTAAAAGCTATGGAAGTCGACCTCACGAGCCGAGGAGTATTTACGAGATTTCAGAGGATACCTCGAGATGAAAATGAGGAGGCAGACCTGCTTAGTCGGCTGACCAAAGAAGAGTTAGAGCAGCTCCCTGATGAAGTCTACATACAGCATGTCAGCACACCTGCTTTCAAGAAGATAAACACAGTACTACAGGTGGAGCAGAGCCCAACTTGGATGACTCCATACTTGAGATACTTGGAAAAGGGCGAACTCCCCGAAGATAAAGTTGAAGCCAAAAGGATAGCAGCTTGAGCTGCCAATTACCAAGTAATAAGGGGAACTTTATACAGAAAAGGGAAATCCAGCCCATGGCTCCGGTGTGTGAGTCCGGAAGAAGCTGCAAAGGTAATGGAGGAAATACATAGAGGCCTATGTGGGGCTCACGAGGGAGCAGGGACATTAGCTAACAAAATATTCAGGCAAGGATACTACTGGCCCACTGTTAAAAAAGAAGCAGAAGAGTTTGTCCGGAGGTGTGACGTATGTCAGAGATTTGCTAATGCCATCAGGACCCCTGCCACTCCTCAAGCAAGCATATCCAGTCCATGGCCTTTCTCACAATGGGGAATTGACATCCTGGGACCTTTCCCCAAGACTACGGGGCAAAGGAAATTCGTAGTGGTGGCTGTGGAATATTTTTCGAAATGGCCAGAGGCAGAAGCAATAGCCACAATCACAGCTCGCAAAATGATAGATTTCGTATGGGGGCATATCATCTGCAGATTTGGCATACCAAGAGTACTTATCTCAGACAACGGCAGACAATTTGACTGCAGCACTTTCAGAGCCTTCACGACGAACATGGGCATATGACATAAGTTCTCCTCCGTGGCTCATCCTCAGACTAATGGCCAAACGGAAGTCACTAATAGAGCTATCCTTCAAGGATTAAAGAAACGGCTGAATGGCGCAAAGCAGAATTGGGCAGAAGAGCTCAATAGCACTCTATGGGCACTCCGAACCACTCCCAGAGCGCCCACTCAAGAAACCCCGTTTGCACTTGCTTATGGCACAGAGGCTGTAGTCCCAGTTGAATTGCAGATCCCCACTCATCGAGTTCAATTCGTTAGTGAGAACGCTAATGGGGACAAATTAAGGAGCAACCTAGATGCTCTTGAAGAAGTTAGGGAAGAAACCCAAGTCCGAACTGCTGCTTACCAACAACGAGCAGCAAGATATTACAATCAAAAGGTCAGAGAAAGAAGCTTGAAGGTGGGAGACCTGACTTTAAGAAACCTGGAAGCTACTGGAAAAAGAGCAGCTGCAGGCAAACTAGCACCGACCTGGGAAGGTCCATTCAAGGTGACAAAAGTGGTTAAGCCCGGGGTATACCGAATTGAAGATATGCAAGGAAACCCCGAGCCCCATGCTTGGAACATCCAGCACTTAAAAAGGTATTTTCCTTGAAATATTTGTAAAGAAAAAACACCGTATTTTGACAAATATGAATAAATGAAAATTGTTTATACAATGTAATTATCTTTGTGAAAAAAAAAAACATTTTTCATGATAAAGAAAAGAACAGGGCTCAGAAAGATCCCTCGCAAACAAGACCTCAGTTAGGCACAAAAACCAGCTGAGATGACGAAGCGACAGTAAGGCCAATGAGCCTGAATTTTGTACAAACTACCGGCGAGACCCCGAGGTCGTCTCGGAAATTCAAAACAGGATCCCGTAAGATCTCCTGGAGACAAAAAAACTACCGGCGAGGCCCCGAGGTCGTCCCGGAAATTCAAAACAGGATCCCGTAAGATCTCCTGGAGATAAAAAACTACCGGCGAGGCCCCGAGGTCATCCCGAAAATTCAAAACAGGATCCCGTAAGATCTCCTGGAGACAAAAAACTACCGGCGAGGCCCCGAGGTCGTCCCGGAAATTCAAAGAAAAACAGGATCCCGTAAGATCTCCTGGAGACAAAAAACTACCGGCGAGGCCCCAAGGTCGTCCCGGAAATTCAAAACAGGATCCCGTAAGATCTCTTGGAGACAAAAAACTACCGGCGAGGCCCCGAGGTCGTCCCGGAAATTCAAAACAGGATCCCGTAAGATCTCCTGGAGACAAAAAAAACTACCGGCGAGGCCCCGAGGTCGTCCCGGAAATTCAAAACAGGATCCCGTAAGATCTCCTGGAGATAAAAAACTACCGGCGAGGCCCCGAGGTCGTCCCGGAAATTCAAAACAGGATCCCGTAAGATCTCCTGGAGATAAAAAACTACCGGCGAGGCCCCGAGGTCGTCCCGGAAATTCAAAACAGGATCCCGTAAGATCTCTTGGAGACAAAAAACTACCGGCGAGGCCCCGAGGTCGTCCCGAAAATTCAAAGAAAAACAGGATCCCGTAAGGTTTCCTGGAATCAAAAATAACCGGCGAAGTCCCAAGGTCGTCCCGGAAACTCAAAGAAAAAACAGGATCCCGAAAGATCTCCTGGAATCAAAAATAGGTCGGTGAAGGACTTAAGAGCCTCCGGAAAAAAAAAAAAAAAAAAAAAAAAAAAAAAAAAAAGGGAGGGGGGCCTTACAACACTCAAGGTCGAGCTCCCAGCTCAGACCGATGTTCGCAAAGGCCCAGGACCGAGCTCTCAGCTCGGGTAGACTCATATCCTTAAAGGATCCAGATACAAAGGCCAAGGAGAAAGGCCGAGTTCCCTCCATAGCCGGACTCATAAATGACGATATCCCTAAGAGGATAAAAAGGCTATAATCAAAGCCTATATCAGTTTATTTGAAACAGTTATACGAAGTCACAGCGAAGCAAGCAGGACTAAAAGCCAAAGCACTGACACGATAGTTGTCATTAAAAATATGTAGTTTACATCACAAATTATCAGCTAAGAGCTGAGCTCGCTGCTTGAGCTTAATTCAGAGCTTCTGAATGAAAATATATAGTTTACATCACAACTACGAAGCATAGAGGTAAAATGTCAAGAAATATGAAAAACAAGAAAGAAACTAATATTGCATTAATGACTATTACACTTTATTTCTCTGGTGAGGAAGGAGGATAAATAGTCCTTAAAGGACTTATATCAGTAAGTACACCCTCGCCTGCATTATCTTTATTTACTGCCACCCCCGAAGGAAGCTCGGTGTCCCTGGGGCCTGAGCTCTCAACATTAATAGTAGGGGCAACTTCTGACCTAGGGTGAAGGCCGTCTTTCTCAGAATCAAGATCATCTTCCTCCGACCCTACCTCGGATTCCTCTGGCGAAGACTCAGCTGGACGGTCTATGTTCCTCCGAGAGTCTCCTCGGGGCAAAGGGCAATCATCCTCCCCGTATAGCACTGACTCGCCATCTGAGTCCACTTCGCGCCTACGAAGCTCGGCCAAAGGTATATCAGGAGCCTGTCTAGCTTCTCTTAAACCGCGATTGTAGCCAGTTACATACATGCGGTAGGCCTTATCAAGGATAGCCTTTTTCATCTCACCAGAAGCTTTATACTCATCAAGATGTTCTTCACAAGCCTCAGCCACAAATTCCTTAAACTCAGAAGAGTCTTTGTAGTCCTGAAGATGAGCTTCACAGGCCTGATCAATTTTAACCTTCAGCTCATCAGACTCCTGATACTCCGCTATATACTGTTCACGCTCCAGCTGAACCTTCCCTTCGACATACTTTACCACCTCAAGCAGGGCTAAACATTTACGTTCCAAAACCCTGACTTCATTTTTCAGCTGTTGTTGGCGAAGGTTAAACTCTTCAGCCGATGAAGACAGATCTTTGATACGTTCAGAACTTGTGCCCAATTCCTGCTCAAGGACCTCCACCCGGGCTAGGGCACTTTCCTTCTGAGCCTTCACCTCACTCAGGTGAGCTTGAAGCCCCTCAAAATCAGCCTTTAAGGCCTCATGTTGGCGCTGGACCTCGGCTTTTTGGCCAACAGCCTCATCCCTCTCCTGAAGGGCCGTTGTCATAGAGGACAGCTGTTTTACAACCTCTACACAACGAGCTTCCACTTCAACTGCCCTCTCATCAGACTCCTGGAGAACCCTGCGAGTACGAGACAGCTCTGATTCCAGGGATTTGCTATGCTCTGCCGCCTCAACCGCTCTGTCCTCAGCTCTTTTAGAGGTTTCCAGTGCAGAATGTAACTCCACCTGGAGAGACTGGATCTGCTCCCGGGCGGCTGCCAGGTGGCCCCTCGCGTCGCTGGTGGCAGTCAGGTTTTCATCGCGACGAGCTTCTTCGATCCGGCGGTCCACGGACTCCCGGAGAGAGAGGTCACGGGCATCCACCTCCATAACCAGGCCTAACATCTAGTACGGAAGAACAATTGTCAAGAAAAGAAACAAAGCAAACTCAAAGAGAAGTGAAAAGAAAAAATAACTTACCATCAGAAGCATTTCTCCAATCGTAGATCCGAGCTCCTCACGAGAGCGAGATTGGAAGGACACCTGCTCCTTGGTAGAACTGGCCAAGTGACCAGTCAGGGCCAGAAGACGAGGATCCGAAGCCTCTGTTATCCCGCCGAACATCCGCTCCCGGAGAAGTGCGGCAACAGCAGAGGCCGGAGACTCAGAGGAAATGCTTGACAGGTCCAGAATGCTGTCAGTAGGGGACGACGAAGGAACAGAAGAAACACCCTTCCCCTTCCCAATGGTAGAAAGAGGTGGAGAAGGACCCGCAGCAGTCTTGGATTTCTTCCGAGCAGGAGATGGGACAGGCGTTCCAGAAGGGGTCGGACGCTTGCCCCCGGTCTTTGAGGGGACACCCTCAGATCCCTCAGGCTCAGTCCTCACAGGGGCAGGGGCACCTTCACCAGAAACCTCCGGGCTTTGATCCTCTAGGAGGATGATCTCCATCCCTGTCCCAGAGGCCTCCTTACCTTCAACAGGGGACTTAAGTTTCCCCCCTAACACCTCCTCAGTAGAATGGACGGCACCCTGCCCCACTTGTTCAGTAGCTTGGGTCTGCTCCACAACAGCTAGGGAAGTTTCCCTCACGACCTCTGAGGTTGAGCTCGACCCACCATGGCCAAATGTCCGAGCTGATTTAATGCTGCGAGAGCTCGGCTTGGAAGTCCGCGAAGAGGCTTTGACAAGAGGTCGGCTGATCTTCTTGGAAGAAGCGGCCTGAGCCAGCTCTGCAGCAATCTCAGTTACAGAGCGCCCATCCCCAAAGGCGTCAAAAATTGCATGCATGTTCTCCCGAGACAGGTCAAAATTCTTGGGGAATTTGATGCTATCCATTCTAACCTCGGAAGCTGCGAGAAACAAGAAGTTATAAAGAGTCAGCATACTTCCTGATATCATGAGCAAAGAAAAAATAGAATAACCGAACAAAGCACTATACCCGTGTCCTGGATATCCCTAAGGTTTGACGCAAACATACACTTCTCGACATCATACTTCCTCTCAACGGAAGTCAGTCGAAGCAGCCCGACCTGCTCGATAAGACTCAATTCGGGCAGATCGTTGCAGCCCGGAAAGATCTCCCCCCACCTCAGGTCCACATCCCATGATCGGCAGGACCCTAATTTCAACTCCGCCACAAGGAAATTCTCTACCCATCCCTTTATAGAATCCTTGTAGCCCGTAAGAATAGACAGCCCATTACGGGGGGAAAGGTAATAGAAGTTTTGCTTCGCCCTAACCAGGCGGAAAAAAGTGATAAACAGACAGGCCGTAGGGGCGAAACCCCAACCCAGACAGATAGACTCGAAACAGAACATGAATAAAATGGAATTTGGGGATAACATTCGAGGAGTTACCCCAAAATATTCAAAAACCTCAACAAAGAAAGGGGTAAAAGGAAGCGGCAGACCAAATTCTCTCTGCTTCAGGAAAAACACTATGCTACGAACCTCTTGGGGATCCACTAAACCAGGAGGGCGAGGGTAAGGAAGAACTATCCTCTCATTTGGAAGAGGTGCTCGAATAAGATACAACGGAGTATCTAAAAGCCTCCGGGAAATGTGATTAGTTATGTTGGAAGGGGTAATATGCGACTCAAGGTCAAAAACATCAGGAAGCTTTAAACTTGCCATAGAAGAACAAGGAAGCGTACCTGAGAACGCGATGGGATGAAAAAAGAGACGTAGAAGGAATTGCAGGAAGACAGAGAGCAACCAAGAGCTAGTTCTTCAAAGGATAGAAGGAATTCGAAAAGAAAGAAAGAAAGGCTATTATGAGGCAAAGCGTTGATACTGAACAGTTTTGTCTTGGAGCGGTGCGATCATTAATTGTTCTCGAAATTTACCCTCTCGACGGTTAGGAAATAACCGGCGAGACGGTAAAGGGGCAAAAGGATGATCGTTGGGCTTCTCTACATCTATCAAGGGCCAAGTATACGATGACAGTCCATCATTTAAAAGCCCATTCGCCACCCACATAATACAGGCCCAACTCATCAGTCAGAGCAACTTAGCCTACTACTTTACCATCCCTATGCTAAATGCCGAGGAAACAGAGGGGCAAATCATGAAAAGACTCAAAAGTACAAGCAAATGGGAAGCATGATAAAGGTCAGACTTGCGCATCACTTAAAAAGTTATAAGATTTGATTTACCGCTACTAAACAAAGGGTGGGAGATCGGAAAGAAGCGCCAAAAGCACCTCGGAGTCATACAAAGCTGAGAGCTTAGAGTCCAACTCATCAGAAGCCGAGCTCAGAGGTCGGATTAGTCCAGCTCAGGCAGCATGACTTGAGAGCTCGGCCAACTAAAGGAAACTCAGAGCTTATTTCACTAAGCAAAGACAGAACTTTCAGGTCGGTCAGTTCAGCTCGGACAACATGACCTGAGAGCCCGGACGGATGAAGGAGACTCAAAGCTCAATTCATCGAAATAAAGACCGAGCTCACAGGTCGGTCAGACAGTCCAGTTCGAAAACTTGAAAGCCCAGTTGACTAAGTGGATCCGGAGTTCAACTCATCAGAGCTCGCAGATAGGTTAGATTAGCTCGGGAAAAAGCAGGACAGAGCTCAGTTGGTTAAAATTATAAGGCGAGCAATCTGAAGTATTTCACACATGATAAAAAGAGAACAGCTTAAGCATGAGAGCAAAACAAGAACTTCATTAAAAGAAAAGCACATTACAGCACGTTACAAAGGCCTACACTACGGGATGAAAGACTATCCTTAAAGAATTTACATATCCAGATACTTCCTCATCTACGACTATCACCTACCCTACTATTCTAGTCTCCAGCTCGGAGGACTTCTCGTAGCTCGGAATGAGAGTTTCTCAGAAAAGGCCAAGATCTGTCTCGCTATTACAGGGGAACTGAACAAGTTGATTCCCATAAGCATTTCTCACTGTTCCCCTGGGCGAACGTCCGGTTACCCAAATGTGATGCACGGTACATTCGAACAAGCTCAGATATGGTATGCCGACCGTGCACCACACATGAAAAACATAAGTCTTCGAGGCTATGGCCCCGAAGAGATCGTGAAGTACACATTCGAAAAAATCGCTGGAGACCTGACTGAGTGCAGCAGATCCCAGTCTCACGTAATACTGGTACTTCACACCAAAGGGAATAATAATACTGGTACTTCACATCAAAAGGAACAACGAGCTGAGCGCCGGCGCCACTCCCATTTATATCAAAAGAGGACAACAGGGGCATCGAGGAAATTCCCTTTTTCTCTGCGGAAAAAGGCGAAGTTAGAGCGAACCCCTCAACAGCCCAGACCTTCTCTGGAGCCCGGACAACAAGCAGAGGAGGAGGCCGGCCAGACGACCTGGGTAAAGCAGTTTCAGCAGCTTCCCGAATGGTCCCACCCTTCGGCTGCCATACCAGAAGGATCTTCAAAGCACCATCTAGACGCCTTAGAGGTAACATCAAATTTTCTAGAATTTTGAGCTGACCCATTTTTATTTCAGGAACTGCAAAAAGTTTCAAAACAGAGAAGTCAGAAATAGTTCTCCCTTAAGATGATAAGAGCAAAATCAAAACAAACCTCTGAGGCACAAGGCAATCTGTTTGAAGAAGGCGTCGAATAGACCTGCCACAGATAAAACAAGAATTTCTCATTTCAACAGAAGGCTCAAGAATGAAGAAAAGCTGGCGCTGATATATACTTGGAGCCTGTGGACTTAGTACGGGGCAGAGCTACACTAGACTCTAAGCCAGCGATGTCAGATTCTTAAAAGATATTCACGGAAAAGGAAAGAAAGGAGATGTCCAGATAATGATGACAAGAAAGTAAAGGCGGCAGAGGACAAGAAGAATAGAGAAAAGACAGAAAGAGGAAAGAGTAGATAGAATTCAGAAACTGCGCAACGACTGAAAGATGAAAGGATGTTATTAAGGCACCTGAACCCGAACAGACGTGATCATAATAGTTCTTGGTATTCACCCCCTCGGCAGTTGGAGCAATAACTGCCGAGAAGGTGAAGGGGCAATTGATGACCGCTGAATTCCTTCACCCCGGACCAGGGGCTTGACCACAGCCCAAGGCCCATGACGTAGAGGCCCACACACCTGATACATATAACAATCATGGCTCATCCAACCTTCAAGGCCGGGCTCGACCCATCTTCCTCACTCAAGCCGGTCCGGCCCGCACGAAGCAGGCCCTCTCCACTCAGGCTTAGCATCCGGCCCAACTCTCAGCCCAGTCCAGGATCCAAAATAATATTCACCAGACAGCCTGACAGATCCGCTCGAACGTACGCACGAGGAGAATCAGAGGCCGTTACGCATGGAGCAGGCGGCTGATACCCTAGTACCTCCGAATCCGGATGGCAGAGACGCGTGGCCCAATCCTGGAGAGACCTTTACACGTCACCAGCAAGCAAGATAATGTATAAAAGAGGAGTCCCCTCCTCAGAAAGCTTAAGCCTTATTTTTGTAATACAAGAACTCTTGTAAAACCCTATTCCATTGGATCTCAGATTATCAATAGTTATTAAAAATTTTATTTATGAGATTTTTTTATTATTACAGATTTAATATTTAAATATAATATTAAATTTGATAATTATGATTTTATTATATTATTTTAAAATTTTTATAACCGCTTACAACGATCATTTTTTTGCTATAAATTACAGATAAATTTTTATTATTTTAATCTTAAAAATTAAATTTCAAATAAATCTATTTAATTTTAAATAATTATAAAATAAATTATTAATAACAGTATACAATACTATTCAGATTTTATTATTTTATTTTATTTTTCTAATTACAATAATCTTCACATTTCTCCTGGCTGACATGAGTGATCTCCCTGGAGATGCTAAGATAGAAACTATAAAGTGTTAAAGTCTGTGGTTGAAAGTAGAAGACTTGTGGCCCTAGTGGTTGCTCCAGATTTCATCATCTCTCCATACATTTGCTTTCCTTCCACACCCATGGTTTTGTCTTTGTTCTTTTGGTTGCCAAAGGTAGATGGGATAGTTCCTGCGAGTACTTTCTCATTTGGCCCAAGAGCAGCGTGAAATGTGGGAGTGAAAGCGGAGAAAGATCTGAGAAATTATCGGATGTCCCCGAAGGGACAAGATCTGAGAAATTATATAATACAAGTTGTACGATGTACTCAATTCTACGTGTTATAATAAATTTAAAAAGGTTAAATAAATATTTTTTTTTTTAAATGGAAAGGTTAAATAAATATATACTAAAAAAATATTAATTAATTAATTTTTTTACTACTTTTACATAAATATTTTTATTCTTGATCGTTGGATTTCACTATCTCGATACAAGCTCAACCCATGATCATAAATCTAATCCAAGGGTGGAAATGCGTTTTCAACAAGCCGGCCTGGATCACCCTGCCTCGAAGTCAGGCCTCCCGTGGGCTTCAGTCTTCTCCCACCCATCTCAGTTTTGAAGTCCAGTGTGATGAGAGATAACCGGCCCGTACACCCAGCAGAATTGCTTACATGTGTGCTAGGGAGGGAATTAAATGGCCGATTAGCATGGAGCAGGCGACTGTTATTCCCGCACGTACGAATCCGTATGATAGAGATAGGTGATTCAATAATAACAAGACCATTATGCGTCACTAGCAGACAAAAAAAAAAGAATAATGGGAGAGAAGCACCCTGTTCTCAGACCAAATTTATCCAACTATTATAAACTTTTTTTTTCAGGATCTCAAATTATCATGTACCATATTAATATTCTATAACTTTAATTAATTAGTCATTTGTATTTATTAAAATCCACTTAATACAACGTGATATTTCTATTTATAGGAAGACATTTTTTTATATTTAAGGTAAAATTGTAAAAATTAAAAGTAGCTGAGAATTTTTTTTTTTAACAGTTTTTTTTTTTTTGTGGGTATAAAAACAAAGGTTAATGGGCAATTATTTTATGAATGAGGAAACAAATGAATAAAATACAAAATTGATATGAACATCACAGGAAGCAAATAGACATAAACTTTAAGAAATGATTAAGGTGTCTGAAGGACCATGTACATTTGCCGACACTGACCAAGACTCATATCGTCAAATGCCCTAATTTTGTTTATCAAAACTAATAATAACAATAATTAAAGACTTAAATTTAGGGATAAATTTCTCCTGCCCAAAAATTTATTAGAGGACCTTTGGATTTTCTGATGATGCGATCACATCTCTATCTTCACTTTCGGTCCATGATTTTATCTTTTTCTTAATTACACCCATAATCACACATTATTATTTCCTCCTCAAAAACCCTACACTTCAAACCCTATCAATAATTTTAGTTAATTGCTTCTTTTTTTTTGTGAGTTTGAGGAAAATACATGTCTATATAAATATTAGTTTTTCAAGTTATTAATTATATATATAAATAAATATATTAAATATATATATATATATACCTAATTAATTTCTGAAAAATTGGTATTTGTCTAATAATATATTTTATTTTTTTTCTCGTAGACACAATTATGTAAACACAACAATCGTTCAAAATAAATCATAAAATGTCATCATAAGATAGTCGTATAATAAGAATTTAGCAAATCAATACGTGGTTCCGTAAAAACGAAAGATCCGAACACCGTAACACTCGGTTCTTCATCAAAATTTATTCTCTCTTGAATAGGTCAAGTTTTCACATAAAATTATCTTTAACAAATACAATCCAATAAATATTTATTATACCAATAAATATTTATTATACCTATAATCACAAAATTTTCTATCAATTAATCAATATTAACCGAATTTTTAGAAAATACGATAATTAACTATATCTTTTTATAATATAAAACTTAATGATCGCAGATACCAAAATATATATTCTTACACAAATACTCTTAAATTCTAAATAATTTCTTACATTCACTCTTATTTTCAGTTTATTAATTTGAGTATTGAAGTGACCGTCGTAAACGCCAATTAGCTCATATTCTCCTTAATATATCACGACATAATTTCATTTAAGTCACATCCCATATGTATCTTTTAAAATATGTATTACCCTCCATGTGAATCCTTATCCTATTGACTTCTATTAACTGGTCTTCCACTCTTGCACTAGATTATGCCTTTTTTCAAATAAAATGAATTGAAATAATAATTATAGATTATTTGTTTGTATATTTATTACAATAAATATTAAAATCAATAACAAATATTATATAGCGATATAATTTTTTCTGCTATAAAAATTAACAGATACAATAATATATTTAATTGTGACTAGTGATTTAACGAAAATTATAGATATTAGTAAAAAAAAATTAACTGCAATACGTATTGTCACTAATAATTATATTTTAATAGCAATCATAATTTTATTATAAAATATATATAATTAGCATTTTATATTTTTAATAATAAAATTATAACATATAAATAATAAAATCTCTCATACTATATAAATAGAAGTATTAATTAAATTTAATATATTTTTATACATTAAAGAAAGATTAATCAAATAGTTATAGTCAACAAATTAATATTTTTTTTTCTATAATGCCCGTGAAAGAAGGGGAATAAACAATTATAAAAAAAGGGATATGTATTGGGTGAGCTTAATTTGGTGATTCTTGTAGCCTATTGATATTGATATTTAAGATTTTAATTGATTTTAAAAATGATCATCTCCTCATTAACTTGAGATTTTCTTCCATAGATTTATAGCCATCTAATTAAAAATTTCAATAAAATCTTGGATATATAGATTGGTCTTGGTAGATTATTATTGTTAACAGTTACTTGTAAGTGGAGAGCTGACGCACATTCCAAGTGTTCTTCTTTTTTTATTATTATTATTATTATTATTATTATTTATGGTTTGCTAATTAAATATTAACTTATAATAAAATTTGTTATCTTACTCTTCATAGATTTGCTTCCCTCCACCGAAATGATAATTTTTTTACAATATTTTCCCTCCGTACAGAAAAAGAAAGAAAGAAAAATAAAAGCTACAATATTTTCCCTAATTGTTTTTAATGATATTTTTATTTTATTTACAAAAAAAACTATGAACTGTTGTAGTTAAAAATAATAATAATAAAGAAATAAACTCTAAGAGAAATATCGTTTGATTCAAAAAAAAAAAAGAGAAATATCGCAAACTTCTCGGTAACAAGTCAATCCTTATCATGCACTGTGTCTCTCTATCTCTCAACTGTGAGCAAGGGAGAGTATAAATCGGTCTGAACCGAAAAATCGAATCGAACCGATCAATTTCGGTTTAATAATTCGGTTAATCGAAAGGTTCGGTTCGGTTTAGTTAATATTTTTCAATTTATTCAGTTTTCAATTTGGTTTGATTTAAACTTGTTAAATAACTGAAAAATCGAAAAACCGATTTTATACATAAAAATACTGATTTTATATATATTTTTAAATTTTATATGGATTTTTATGGATTTTTTTAATATTATTATTATGTATTCAAATAATATTTATTGATAAATTTATGTGAAATATTTATTAAATTATTCTACTGAAATTAAAAGCAGAAAATTAAAAAAAAATTACAGATTTCGATTTGAATCAAACCGAACTGATTTTTATCAATTCGATTCGGTTTGATTATATTTTTATAATCGATTTTTTTTATTTTTAATATTTTTATAATTCAATTTTTAATTTTTTCGATTCGGTTCGGTTTGGAACCGAACTCACCGATTGCACAACCCTAACTGTGAGCTTCATTTGTGGATAATTTACACAATAAAGTGCATTAATTTCATAAGGTTTAAAATTTATAATTAAATTTACTAAAGATCTTATTTATTTTTCCATATTATTATTTTTTATTTTTTAATTTTAATTTAAAAAATAAAATATATCAATAAATTTATATACAAATGCATTAATAAGATTTTTAAAGTGGATAACATGACTTTCTCTTTAAAAAAAAAATTATTTTTTTTAAATAATTTGATTTTTTCTTTAATTAGAAAAATACTTTTCTTAAGTAAATTTTTTTTAATATTCTAACATTAAAAGAAATAAAAAAATATTTTTCTGTAAAATATTTTTCATAAAGTAAAGAGAGCCTCTGTATATTAAAAGTGTAAATATTTTGAATTTGAAATACGTTTATTTATGTATTTTGAAATTATCTATTTATTATGAAATTTATCATTTTTATAGAGAGAATCTACTAAAATAAATTATTATTTTCTATTATATAACTCATAATGTCTTTTGTATTAAAACAGTAATTTTTCATTATTTTCAATAATAAATTAGTTTTTAAATTTAATTTTTATCTAATAAAATAGTTTTTCATTCATAAAAAGTACAAATTATTATTAATCACATTAATTAAAGGTTTTTTTTTAATGATCAAAATACTCTTTTAAGTGGTTAATATTTTTATAATAGAAGTTATTTTTATTTATTATTTTAATAATAAAATTTTGAGAGATTACTATTTTAATTTTTAAAAATTGGTGAATTTATAGTTTTTATAAATTGATATTTTATAAGTGTAAAAATTTTTATACTTATAAGAATCAATTTATGCAGGTTTTAAGTGTAAAAATTAATTTTTAATTTTATCATTTTTATACTTACATAATATAAAATTTAATTTTGATTAAGTATAAAATTAAAATTTAATTTTTAAATTTATCATTTTTATACTTACATAATATAAAATTTAATTTTTAAGAAAAATTAAAATTATTCATTATTAATTCTTATACAAAATATTAATTTTATACTTTAAAAATTAAAATTATTCACTATAATAACAAGTAAAAATTAATGAATAAAACTCACAAATTTACCAATTTTTAAAAATTAAAATAATTTTTTCAATTTTTTTTAAAATAATAAATAAAAATAACTTTAAATTAAAAGAATTTACCACCTAGAATGATATTTTGATCATTAAGAAATATAAAGTCTCTAGGAGTCAATAATCAACTAACAGAAATTTATTTTTTTTATTAACGGAATGATTATTTTATTAAACAAAAATTAAATTTAGAAACTAATTTATTATTCAAAATTTATTGAAATATTATTTTATGGATTTTATTAAATCTGAGTGAGGTTCCTGTAAATTAAAAAAAAAAAAACTCTATTTTAATTGATTTTTTTCATGAAAAGCAAGAGGAATAGAATTTAGAATTATTGGCATGAAATAATGTAAGGGAGGTAATTTACTAGGGAACAAAACCCTAAAATTAGCAACCCTTATCTAGTAGTAGGATCATAGATCAACATTATCAATAATATTTGTCAAAAGGAGCACATGATTCTTTCCTTTCCAACAAAGAAACTTGCTTTCCTTCTCAAAATTTTGCATAGTCAAGAATAAAACTTAGACAAGTGAGATCATCATATTGTCATATTGTTATATAATAGTCTTAAATTGTCACTATTTAAATTTTAATAATCGCGGAATTTTCTATCTACTAGTCTGTACCGGTAGAAACTAACTCCATCTTTTTACAGTATAAAAGCTAATAATCATAAGGATCAAGGTATGCAATTCTTACATAATTATTGTTAAGTTAAAAGTATTACATTACACACGCTTTTCTCTTTAATTTACTGACTTGAATATCAGAGTGTGACTGTCGTAGGCGTCAACCACTTCATATTTTTTTTCTTGCAGATTGACCAATCGCAGCACATCTCCATTTTGGCCACATCATTTGGTTCCGTTGCTAGAAAATTTCATTGGATTTTCTCTATTCAACTAGAGTAGAAATCAATCTTTTTTTTTTATCTTAAAAAGTTTTTTTCTCTCTTTTATACTCTAAGATGGCTGACAATTCACGAGCTGCTACTAAGGCTGTTGTTAATAAGAGCGTAATTATTTCCTCTACTCCTGGTAGTGGACAAAACATCCCATCAATAGCCAATGAAGTTGATTTGAGCAATCTAAATAATAAGAAGATGCTTTTATACATAAAAAACTATAGGCCACTCTCGAGCAGTATAAAACTCGGGAGGAGGCCTCTTTCATGGCTCCCAAGATAAGGGAGGAGGCTTCCATCGATACCTTCAAGGACCTAGACAGAGGTAATCCAAACATAGTCCAAGGGGAAAGCCAAGCTGGAGGAAGAGGAATCATCGGACGAGACTCCGAATGACGTCGACTGAAAACTGATACGGGCCGTGTAAAGGTACTAGAAGGAGCTGGAGAAAGACTATAGGCTGGATGATACTTCACCCCTGTCAGAAGAGATCTTAGCAGAAACTTTTTCTTTCAAGTTCAAACTCTCAAGTTTGGACAAATACGATGGAACAACAGATCTTAGGAGCCACCTGACGATCTTTAGAATAATAATGCAGCTCCAAGATGTTAACGATTTTGTGTTGTTTAGAGTGTTTCCGTCAACACTTATAGGTTTGGCTCAGAAATAGTACCAACATTTAAGCCTAGGTTTAATTCAGAACTTTACTGTCACATGTCTTTAATTTAGCTTTTGAATAATTCTTGCTTTGAATAAGTCTTGATTTTATTTGTATTTTATTTGTTAGTTGCTGCAGAATAGTAGTTTGCTTCCTTGTATTTAGCTTGAAGTTGTTAGCTTGTTGGCTATTTAAAGTGAATGAAATAAACATACCGGGGGAAGAAAAAAAACAATTATCAATACGTTACTTGGACGTAGAGGCCTGGTTTCCTCAATTAAACCTTTTCTTCTTTTAATATTTTCTTCATTATCAATATAGGTTCCAAAAGTAAAAAGCAGTTTGTACCAAAGTTGTATCAGAGCTCTGGAATGGATCAAAGAGTCGAGCTGCTCGAACAATCAGTTCAGTCTCTTTCAGGTGGTCAGGAAGGCATCGCTAAGCGCCTTGAAGAGCTTTTCTCTCAGCTCAATTCACGGATGGACCGATTGTCCATTCAGTCCTCTCCTGGAAAGGGAGTCGAATCTGAGGCACACACCCCTGAGTCTAAAACCAACCTTACTCGTTCTGGGAGTACTTCTTACACTCCTAAACTGGTAAAACTGGACTTTTCACGTTTTGATGAGAAGGAAGACCCTACAAGCTGGGTTTGCAGGGCAGAGCAATTCTTTCAATTCCACCACACGCCGGATGACGAACGAGTTAAGATTGCCTCATTCCATTTGGTGGGTGATGCACAATTATGGTACCAGTTACTTAAACAAGGGAATCCTGTAATTACATGGGCAGATTTTAAAGAAGGATTTTATGCACGGTATGGTCCTAACCAACTTATCGATTACATTGGGGAATTGTCGAAACTTCAACAGTGTGGTACCGTTCAAATGTACTAAACTCAGTTTGAAAAAATTATTGGCGAAGGTGGGGCCATTATCACAAGCACGACAAGTTGGTTGCTTTGTCAGCGGGTTGATCTCATCCATTAGAACAGATGTGCAGGCCAATCGGCCGAAATCCTTATCTGAAGCGATCGCACTAGCAAGGTTGTATGAAGCCAGAAATTCAGTCCAAGTGAAGGGGACCTCCACAACGTCCTGTCCAGCATTTCAAACATCACGTCCCTCACCTGTAATCAGTCAACCAGCAGCAAATCCTGTAAAACGTCTGACTTGGGATGAACTCAATGAAAGAAAGAAATTGGGTTTATGCTTCAAGTGCAATGAGAAATTTGGACCTGGCCACCGATGTAAAAAACTCTTTTCAATTCAAGCAGTTTTAGAAGAGAGTGATGATGATATGGAGATGGAGATAGAAGAGCAAGATCAAACAGAGGTACCTGCAATTTCCTTACATGCAATCTCGGGATTTGAAGGACCAGACACGATGAGGCTTAGAGGGAAATTGGCAAATCAGTTTGGCACTATTCTAGTGGATTCTGGCAGCACCCACAACTTTGTGAGTGAGAGATTTGCACGGAAAGCGGGCATAGAACCAACTACAAGCAAAAAAATTAAAGTGCTTGTTGCTTCTGGGGAGGAACTAATGAGTTCAGGTAAATGTGCACAAACTGAAATTCTGGTTCAGGGAGTTTCAATTATTGTAGATTTATACATTTTACCTTTGGAAGGCTATGATGTGGTTCTTGGAATACAGTGGCTGCGAACATTGGGGCCAATAATTTGGGATTTTTCAGATCTTCTCATGACGTTTAATTTGGATGGGAAGCAAGTGATTTTGCAAGGATCAATAGTTCCAGATAATCAGCTTATCTCAGCCTACCGGATACTTGTCTACAGTAAAACTTGGGATGATCATATTAAACATTTGGAGGTTGTATTTTCAATCTTGCAAATTCATCAATTGTTTGTAAGAATTGAAAAGTGTCAATTCGGCCAAAGGGAAGTTAAGTACCTTGGTCATGTGATTTCTAATGGTGGAGTTACTGTAGATCCAGAGAAGATTGAATCCATTCAAGGTTGGCCGAAACCCACTTCTCCAAAAGCCTTGCGGGGATTTTTGGGCCTTTGTGATTATTATAGGAAATTTATACAACATTTCGGGAAGATAGCCAGCCCTCTAACCAGGATGTTAAAGAAAGATGGTTTCGAATGGACCCCAATGGCAGAAGAAGCATTTGTCAAATTGAAAAAAGCTATGACTTGTGCCCCAGTGTTAGCTTTGCCGAATTTCTCTAAAAAATTTATTGTGGAGTGTGATGCCTCGGGGACAGGGGTAGGAGCTGTGCTACTACAGGAGCGGCCAATTGCCTTTTTCAGTCATGCTCTACAGGGCAACCATCTTCTCTTATCCACTTATGAGAAGGAGATGCTAGCATTGGTACTTGCTGTTCAAAAATGGAGGCCCTATCTTCTTGGTCAGACTTTCATTGTGCGGACAGACCACCAGAGCTTAAAGCATCTATGGAGTCAACGAATTACAACATCAGCCCAGCAGAAATGTCTATTTAAATTAATGGGCTACAGTTTTACCATTGAGTACAAGGGTGGCAAAGAAAACATTGTGGCTGATGCTTTATCCAGACGTGAAGATGACGAACAGGTGGGGGGACACGTGTTGGCAATCTCTTGTCCAATCCCGAATTGGATTGATCCGATCAAAGAAGAGATCATGGCTGATCCTGATTTGCAGAAAAAAATTCAGCAGATACATGATGGGGAAGCGCTTGGTCCATGGGAGTATAGAGATGGAATTCTATTTTTCAAAGGTAGAATATTTTTATCCAGGAATTCAGCTCTGTTGAAAGATATAATAGAGCAGTTTCATAACAGCACTCATGAGGGATTTTTTAAAACTCTTCATCGGATACGATCAACCTTTTACTATCCTAATCTCAAGAAAAGAGTGAGGGACTTTATTAGGGAATGTGATGTTTGTCAGAGGCATAAGATGGAGCACAATTCTCCGGCTGGACTTCTTCAACCTCTTCCCATTCCCAACAAAATTTGGGAAGACATTTCCATGGACTTTATTGATGGACTCCCAAACTCCCAGGGTAAGTCTGTGATATTTGTGGTGATGGATAGGCTCTCAAAGTATGCTTACTTCATTCCTATTTCCCATCCTTATACTGTTGTAACGGTTGCTAGAAAATTTTTTGATAATATTTTCAAGTTACATGGAATGCCACTGACCATAGTTTGTGACCGGGACCCTGCTTTTACAAGTTTATTTTGGAGAGAATTGTTTGACTTGAATGGCACCCGGTTCAATTTTAGTTCAGCTTATCACCCCCAAACTGACGGGCAGACAGAGGTGGTAAACCGTACTTTAGAGATGTATCTCAGATGTTTCACAAGTTCCCAACCGAAGTTATGGACAAAGTGGTTGTCATGGGCTGAATATTGTTACAATACAAGTGTTCATTCTGCAACAGGGAAGTCTCCTTTTGAGGTAGTTTATGGGAGATCACCTCCTGCACTTCTTACTTATGTTTCTGGTACAACCAAAGTCCAGGCAATTGAGCGGGAATTGGTTGATCGTGACATCATGATTAAGGAGCTTAAGGAAAAAATTCAATTGGCTCAGAATCGCATGAAGCGGGTGTATGATTCGAAACATCAGGAGCGTGAATTTGAAGTTGGTGATATGGTTTTTCTTAAGTTGCATCCCTATAGACAGCAATCTCTGGCTTTGCGGAATAATTTTAAATTAGCAGCAAGGTTTTTTGGCCCTTTTAGGGTGCTGTAGAAAATATGAAAGGTAGCTTATAAATTGGATTTGCCGCAAAATGCTAAGATACATCATGTATTCCATGTATCTCTTCTTAAGAAACAGATTGGGACCAAAAGCGTTGTGCTTCCACAGTTACCTTTTTTTCATGAGCTTGGGGAATTAATTCCACATCCTGTAGCAATTCTGGACAGCAGAGTTTGATGCAAGAAGTTGGAGGTGTTGATTCACTGGCAAGGGTTGCCCCCCTCTGAGGCCACGTGGGAAGAGTTAGCTAGAATTAAATCCAGCTTTCCAGATGTCCTGCTTGAGGACAAGCAAATTGTTTAAAAGGGAAGGAATGTCACGTGTCTTTAATTTAGCTTTTGAATAATTCTTGCTTTGAATAAGTCTTGATTTTATTTGTATTTTATTTGTTAGTTGCTGCAGAATAGTAGTTTGCTTCCTTGTATTTAGCTTGAAGTTGTTAGCTTGTTGGCTATTTAAAGTGAATGAAATAAACATACCGGGGGAAGAAAAAAAACAATTATCAATAGTTACTTGGACGTAGAGGCCTGGTTTCCTCAATTAAACCTTTTCTTCTTTTAATCTTTTCTTCATTATCAGTATAGGTTCCAAAAGTAAAAAGCAGTTTGTACCATTTACACAATTTGTTATGTTATTTAAATCCAAGTTTATTATTTATATACCGTCTAAAAATTTCTCCTCTGACTTAGAGGGTGCGAGTTTTTAAGGAGCTTTATATCACAATTTAATACAGAAATAATATAAGAATTAAATCATCAGATAGTATGTGAAGTGTTGAAAAAAGAAACATGCAATATCAAGTTCATAGATTCCTAATCAATAACCCAGCCGATACGTACTAACAGCTAATAGATAAAACCTAGAAGATATCAGGCTAGATGATGAAGTCTAAGCGTTGAGAGAGGACAAAAAGACGAGTAAAAAGCAAACCAAAAACCAGAGAAAAGTTGGATGGATTAAAGCATAGAGACAAGGATAAAGCCACAAGGCGGGTATCCGCTAGGCCCTTAATCTGGGTGTTAGTCCCGCTAAAGGTATTTCATGCCACAGTCACAAAGCAAGTATCCACCAGACCCATAATCTGGGCGTTAGTCCCACTAAAGGCATTTCATGCTACGGCTACAAGGTGGATACTTAGGGGTGAGCATTCGGTCGGTTCGGTTCAAAATTGAACCGAACCGAATAAACTGAAAACTGAAATTTTAGTTTTTATGAAAATCGAACCGAATCGATTTTGGTCAAAAACCGAATCGAACCGAACCGGTCTGATTCGGTTCGATTCGGTTTGGTTTGATCGGTTTCGCTTTTTAATATTTTTTTAATTTTTTACACTTTATTTTTAGTATTTTAAAATTTAATTAAAATATTTTAATTTTAATATAATTTAATTTCTCTATATTATTGAAAAAACATATTATTATCTCTAATCGGTTCGGTTCGGTTTTTTCGGTTTTTTTCTGATCAAAACCGAACCGAACCGAAATAACCGAAATTTCTGAAATTTAAAACTGAACCGAACCGAAATATATAAAAAACCGAACCCAATTTTTAAATCGGTTCGGTTTGGTCGGTTTTTTCAGTTTGAACCGGATTCTGCTCACCCCTATGGATACTTGCCAGGCCTCTAATTTGAGTATTAATCCTACTAAAGATATTTCATGCCATGGCCACAAGGTGGGTATCCGTCAAACTTATAATCGAGTGTTAATCCCGCTAAAGGCATTTTATGCCACGACCACAAGGCGGGTATCCGCCAGTCCTCTAATTTGAGTGTTAGTCCCGCTAAAGGCATTTCATGCCATTGCCACAAGGCGGTATCCGCCAAGCCCACAACCCGGGTGTTAGTCCCGCTAAAGGCATTTCATGCCACGCTCACAAGGCAGATATCCGTCAAGTCCATAGTCTGAATATTAGTCCCGTTAAAGGCATTTCATGTCACGGATGTTAGTCCCGCTAACTAAGGCATTTTATGTCAAATTATAAGGCCGATATATACCAATCCACATAATCCAGGTGTTAGTACATTTTAATTCGTATTTTTTCGTGAAAAGCAAGATGAATAGAATTTAAAATGCTCAATTATTGGCATGAAATAATGTAAGGGAGGTATAATTAAGTCTCAATTTACTAGGGAACAAAACCCTAAAATTAGGACCCTTATCTAGTAGTAGGAACATAGATCAACATTATCAATAATATTTGCCAAAAGAACGAAATGATTCTTTCCTTTCCAAGAAAGAAACTTGCTTTCCTTCTCAAAATTTTGCATAGTCGAGAATAAAACTCAGCCAAATTAGATTATCATATTATTATATAATAGTCATAAATCGTTACTATTTAAATTTTGATAAAAAAAGTCAATTTTTTTAAAAAAAAATCAAATTTCATCTTCCGATGCAAATAAACCATTATTACAGTACTAAATTAATTAATAGAACACTAAATAAATTGCGTAAAACATAATTTACACTCACAAATCCGATTAAGTGATAACTTTATTTAGCATTTTAATAATAATTTAATGGTAAATTTTGATGTAAAGGTAAAATTTAATATTTTTAATTTCGTCATATAATTAAAAGATAAATTTGATTTTATATTTTTTAAAATATTAATTTTTTTAATATAATTGGCTCCAATTGGAGTTTAAATTTGGAAACTTCCAGTTTTAGACACCTTTAATACTAGTGAATTAAAACTGATTGATTTAAAATTTTTAACTTTCAATATTATAAATTTGATTTTTTTTTTCAAAAAAGGTTGATTCACTTTTCCAAAATTGGAAAATAGATTTGCATTTTTTAGTTGGGATTTTTCTATGCTAGTAAAATTGATTTACCAAGTGGTAATATACTAAATTATTAAGGTGTTGCTATCTCATCTATTAGATCAAGTAATTTAATCTCTATTTATTTACCGAAAATAATTTATACTTTAAAAATACTTTTTATGAAAATATTTTTTTGTGAAAATTATTTTTTCTTAAAATTTTCTATTTTGTAATTTTAATTTAAAAATAAAAAATATTAATTTACATATAGTGTATTAGTAAGATTTTTAAATGTAGAAAATAATTTTTTATTTTGAAAAAAATATTTTCTTTAAAATGACTTAATTTTTTTAACTGAAAAATATATTTTTTATTTATTATTTTTTAATATTTTAAATGTTAAAAAATATAAAAAGCATTTTTTTAAAATATTTTTCATAAACAAATGGAGCTTAGTTTCTCAGCGCAATACATTTTAGTTAGATTTAAATTTGAGAATTTATCATCTTTTAAAAAATTTAGTATTACATTATACTCGACTAAATTCTAATATTAAAATTTCAACTTTTTAATGAAATCTCAATTAGAATTTGGAATATCGAAATCCAAAATTTTATAAGGGTAAAATGAGTTTTTATAAAATAAATTTTACACAATTTATAATGTTTTTTTTTTTAATTTTGAAAAATTTTAAGATTCGTCTGTTGAAAATGGTTTCTCCAGTCATTTATAAAAGGGTTTCAGCCCGAAAAGAAAAAAACTCTTTCTCCATTTTCAGGCAGAGATAAGTCCAAGCATTCTCTTTGATGTTTTCGAGTTGTTCCTTCATTTTCTCTTCAAAAAATTCACAATTTTTCTTCTCGATTTTGAAGATCAATGTTTTGGGTTAAGAGTTTAAAGTCAAAAGTGTTCAAACATCTTTCTTCTCTCTCAAAATCCTTGTTGCAGTTATAGATTCATCTTAAGGAGGTAAGCAAATCCTTACCTCTCTTCTGTTACTTGAGTTTTTAAAGGAAGCATAAGTTGTTTCAAAAGTTTGGCTTTACATGCAAGATCTTTTAAATGTTTTGGATTTAAAATTTGAATATTGTGCTTTAATCCATGTTTAATGAATGCATGTGGATTCTTTCCTTATTTTTATGTTGTTTTGTGACCCTAGTTATGTTTTTGAGTAGTTTTATAAGTCTATGTATTGGTTTATTTGCGTTTGGGGGCTGGATTTAAGAAGCAGAATCAGGTTCGACATGAAGCCAAAATTCAAGTTCGGCCGTCGAACATGCATCTAAAAGCAGCCATCTTTGGCCTCCAAAAATGCCTCTGAAAGCTTGACTTTCGAATCTATAAGGGGACTTTAGGCCGTTTAGTCTATTGCCAAAATTTCCCTGTCCAGCCGTTTCCCGTATATTTTTTTTTATATATTTATAGGGGTTTCTTGGTGTAGTTCTAAGAGCTATAAAAGTTATATTTGGTCTCTCATTTATGTCAATCTGCATAGGATCGAACTTGGGAGACCATAGAGGCTAGTAGTAAGACAATTGTTTCAGAGCTGGACTTTAGTTAGCCAGAGGTGAGTAGGACTAAATTAAACTATTATTTTAAAGAAATCAAACATTTTAAGTATGCTCATATATTATAAATGTCATGTGTATATGATTAGGTTATATTGTATTAGAATTCACGAATATGATGTATTGTACAATTAATTATTGTTGTGGATGAATGTTGAATGGCTCACTAGCCCTCGATCATGCTACGATATGTTAGGATGGATATGAAAAGATTAGGGTTGCACATTTTACGCCCCTAGCATTATGTTACAGAAAGATCATGGTTGTCTATTCTATGCCCCTGACATTATGTAAGAGAAAGATCAAAATTGTCCATTCTACGCCCCTAGTACTATGTATATGTTATGTTTAAGAAAAATTTTTGAGCACCCGTTGTATGCCGGGCACTATTAAAATTATGGAGGGTTACTGGTAATAAGTGCATCTTGATGTGAATTGTTTGTATTATAATACATTCATACGATCATATATTTTATTAAACTATTTTATAATTATTTTTCTACTCACTAAATTCTTGTAACTTATCTCTTTCTCATAACCTCAGGTTTGGAGGACCAGAATTAATTCAAGAGGTTAGCAGTATTGTATAGTATAGTTTTGATATAATAGTATAACTGTAGACATATACTATATATTGCGGATTAGAATTGTGTTTTGCCCGAATTTTCTTTTATAATATTTTTATTAATAATCTTATTATGTAAAAGTTTTAACGTTTAAATTATATTTGAACCAAGTGGAGATATGTAATGATGACTATACTAGAACTTTTGATAAGGGTTCTAATATGAGTTTATATTTTCAGTTATGCTACATGCACACGTCGAGTTTTGGTTCATGAGATAGAAATGTTTTTTATATAATTTTATTATAATGTTTGAGATTATATTAAGCGAAATAGATATATAGTTAACTTACTACGAATTCCAGAGACCTTAAGTCGACCTAAATTCTAACGCCGATAGTGATTTGATTTTCAGATCCTTATAATTAAACTAAATTTTATAATTAATTTCTTTATTTTATTGGCATAATATTATTTCATAAAATATATGGCACTTAAATTATTTAATTTCATTTTACGTAAAATGTTTAAAGTTTGTTGATGTCTGTCATCACATAAGATTATTAATATTAATTTTTCTTATAATAGTATATGTTTGAAATTATTTCTCTAAGAAATGCAAAACATGGTAGCTTTTTGCCTAGTTGATGCAAACTATATATATATATATATATATTCTCATATTGGGATTTTGAAAAAAATAATTTCACATCAAAATAAATAACCACTTACCACATTTTATAAATGTGATAAATATTATTACATTTAATTTATCTGTTAATCTTTCAAATTTGAAAAATACAGTGCATTTTTAAAATGTTAGAAAATTTATTAATTAATTATTCTATTAATTTTAACTGTTAAATATTTTATTATTTATTTTTTATGATTTAAAAAAAATCATTAATTAGTCTCTTTATTTCATAAAAAATCTATTAATTAATCTATTCGTATGAAAAGTATTTTACATTTTTTTGCATTACTTAACGGTTAAAATTAACGAAATGATAAATTAATAAATATTTAAAAATATAAAAGACAGAGAATTTTGATAAAAAAAATTTTAAAATGAAAATTAACAGAAAATTTTTTTAAAATAATTTTTTTTAAGTTAAAAAATAAAATTTTTCAGTTCAAATAAAGAAAAAAATCAATAAAATTAAATTTTTGTGAAATTTTTATTTCAAACAAAAGAGAGAGTGAAATTTTGTATGGGGAGGGACGGAAAGAAAATTCATAGAAGAATATAAAAAAATTGGTTTTATTTAGGAGAGGATAAAGAAAGCAGATGGATATAAATTTTGGTATAGATGGGATGCAAGATAAGGACTTGTTTCTAACTAAATTTTTCAAACAGAAAGTGATGTTGTGCATGTGTACTCACTTCACTTGTCCACCTCAGTTTTTTATTTATCATGCTTACGCTACATCTGTTTTCCATTTAAGTATCTCTTTCACTTTCTCTGTCTTTTGGAGTCATCACTATTTAATTTAAATAAAAAATTAATCAAATCTATTTAATTCATAATAATAAATCCAACTAGAACGTCAAGTTTAAAATTTTTAAAATAAAAATAAATTTCATATATAAACTATTAATTATAAAATGTAAAATTAAACATGTTCGAGAGTTATTTATTCTCTAATGAAATGTGCTATTTACAGAATGATATACTATTAAATTTTATTAGTAATTAATTTTAAATAATTTAAAATAATATTTAATCAAATTTAAAATATATTACATATTTAAAATAATTATAGCATTCATGAAGTATCTTATAATTTATGTAAATGAATTCTTTTTTTTTTTGAAATTAATGAATTCATATATTATTAATAGTCTAATAAAAGGTATTATAAATTTAACTTAAATTTAATAGTTGTTGTATCTTTGTGAATTTTATTTTATTCTTTTTTTTTAAATTCTTCACTTCGTTTTTTATTTGAATATAATTTTATGGTTCAGCCTAAACATAACAACAGTCCAATTTAAATTATAAACCAGATCGATTAAATTTGAAATTAAATTAATTAATTAATTTTAAAAATGGTATTTTCTTTTGTGAACTTAGTTGAAACTGAATCGATTTATTGAATCAAAATCGATCGATTTAAATTTATAGTTTTATTTGATTTCGATTCGATTTTTTTTAAAAATAAATGATTTTATAAAATTATATCACTTAAAATTATACTTATATATTATTAAATAATTAAGTTAAAATTTATTTTTAACTTGTAAAAATATTTTTCTATATTTAAATGTAATATTATTTTATTTTTTATATTATATGTAAAATTATTTTATTTTTTATCATATAAATGAATATATTTTAAATATTTTATTTAATAATATTTAAGATTTATATTTATTTTTTTATATTTTATTTGAATTTTTTACTTTTAAATTTTTTATATTTATTTCTATTTATTTTATTTAAAATTTTCACTTTTAAATCTTTTTCAAATTAAAATTGAATTATTTATTTATAATTTAAATTTAATTAAAAATCATAAAAAGTGAATTATAGCTGCTTTAAAATTAAACTGAAACTATTAAAAAATTAAAATAATTTTGAATCTCTTAAATTCAACAGTTTTCGATTTAATTCGAAAAATAAATCAAATGCTTACTCTAAACTGGAGCCGGCTCGAAACTGGCACATAGCCACGTCTACTCGGAGGTATGGAAGTTTGTGAGAGCGCAGAGGCGCGTGTTGGAACGGCATGGACGGAGGAGCGGCGGACACAGTGCCGAGCGACACTCTGACACTGGCGGATTGGGACTGTGCCACTGCCCCAGCTTTCGCGATAAAAAAACGACCATTTTTTTTTTTCCGTTTCTCTGAAAAAAGAAGTAGAATTTTTTATAATAAGATGAACCAATAACGGAGAAGAAGAGGGGGGAGTGTGGTCCACAGGAGGACACGAGGCTACCAAGGATCGAGGCATGAACCGAAGCATAACTGACACGTGTCCGTTAAAGGTCCAGGGAAGGTCCATTTGTCCAGTGCATTATGACCCGGACCGACTGGCGATAGCCAGTAGCTTCCTTTCTGGCATGCCTTGAAAAGCAACGAGAGAATTCACTCCTTTCCATATTAGAAACATTTCAATTCTCTTCCAAAGCAATCTCTTGTCTTTTGGCCTCTTCTCTCTCTCCCCCTCAATCTGCTCTTTTATTATACATACACACATATATATATATGTGTGTGTGCTCAGTTTGCTCTCCATAGCCAGCCTCAGTCTCTTTTTCTTCCCTTTTGTTTAGTGTTTTCTTTAGAATATTCTTTTGTTCCTCAAATCTTTTCTCCAAAACATAAGGATGACTGGTGTATCAGATGGAGAAAGTGTTTCTCTCGATCTTCTCAAGAAGAAAATGGCGGAGTTTGCTCAGGAAAGGGACTGGGATCGATTTCACAGCCCCAGAAACCTGCTTTTGGCTCTGGTACGTTTATATTTCTAATAAATTTTTGCTTTATTCTCTTATGGGTTACTGTTTGGTTGATTTCTGATGAAAACTTTTCTCTATCTCACCCAGAAAAAGAAGGAAAAAGATCATATAATAGAATTTACTCCATTATTGCTGTGCTTTTCTTTCATTATCTATTCGATTTTCATTATTTGACCAAACGAATACAACTGATCATTTCTTTGTTTTCAATTAATTCTTCTGGTACCAAACTTCGAGTGGGCCTTTTTGTTTCTTCAATCTCAAGTTAGGGTTTTTAATTCCTATTTATCCAAGTCTTCGACCACCCCTTTATTTATCTCTAGTCAAAACCAGACCATCTTTGCTAATATATCATCATTTTTGTTTTTTCTGCAACAGCAATCAAAAGAAAACCGACTTTTTTAGTTTTTACACTTTCTTGCTTTTTCTCTGGTCATTGTGAAACGCCCCACAAATCAAAAAGGGGGTTGATTCTTGATTTGTCTTTTTCTTTTTTAGCAGATTGGATTATTTGATTTTGATTTTGATTCACAGGTGGGTGAAGTTGGAGAACTATCAGAGATATTTCAATGGAAAGGAGAGGTGCCAAAGGGACTCCCTGACTGGAAAGAAGAAGAGAAAATTCATCTTGGTGAAGAGCTCTCTGATGTTCTGCTGTATCTTGTGAGGCTATCTGATATATGTGGAATTGATTTGGGCAAAGCTGCTCTAAGAAAAGTAGAACTGAATGCAATCAAGTACCCAGTAGGCATGTGCAAAGGCTCTTCAAAGAAATACAACAGCAATAATGACAATGACACACTCTGAACTGATGATCTGAATCAGACCAGTTGACTGAGAAACCTTTTTATTTTTGCCTGCTGCCCTGAAACACATCCTTGGCTTCAAGACTTTTTGGGCCTTTTTGTCCAGTTTGTGCCTTTGTCTGGGAGATAGACAAGTGTTTTAGGTATTTAGTAGAGTTTTTTTTTTTTTTCCTTTTCCATGTGGCAGAGGTAGCAGGCAAGTGTAGGAGTAAGCAGACTGCATGGAAATTAGTATGGGTGGCTTTGTTTTTGCTTTTATTCTTGGTTTTTTTCAAAACCCTTTTGACATATGATGTGATCTTTTTGTAAGAATTATGAAGAAGATAGACCAAAATGAACAAACTTTGTGTCTTGGTATTAATCAAAATCTAAAAGCAAATATTACATTTATTTTAATAAATTAGCTACATTTTGAAAAATATATATTAACAATTTAGGCTCTTTGGTAATATGAGTCATTTTAACGAAAAATTAATTAAAGGAATGACAATTCATTTCATAATTTATTATTTAATCATACCTTTAACAGTATTTTTTTATATTATAATGACATTATATTATCTATTATAATTTTATTTTATATCTAAAATATTTTTTTATTAATTGTTATTTTTGAAAATAATTATTCAAAATATTTATTAATATTTAATATTTTAATATGGATATTATTAAAAAAATATTTTCTTAGTATATGTGAAATAGCAAAGTGACAAAGATTATATGTTGGTTAGTAGAAATTTTGATTTAAATTCAACTAGTGGAACTCTTTTTTGAATGTATTGATTATTAGAAAATTTTATTTAAATCCATCACTAATAATAACAATTTAATTTTATATTAAGTCTTTACTTCAATTTTCTTGTTGATATTTTAAGATAAATGCACTATTTAATTCATAGATATTATAATTATTTACAATTTTATCAATTAATTTTATCTTTTCATTCCATTATATAAAGGAAAAAAAAGAAAGGAACTATTCGCTTCTAAAATAGCTAATATTATTTAATAGATATTAAAAAAATAAAATTTTATCAAAAAAAATAGCAAACTCTCTTATTTGATTTGAATTATTAAAAATTTTATGATAAATATAATATTCTATTTTTCTTATATGAAAAAGTAATTTTATTTTAAATCTTATTTGATTTTAATTGCTTAAAAAGTGTTATAAATCTATTTGTTTAATTAATTAAATTATCTGAAAAATGAATTTATAAAAAAATAAATCATTTAAACTATGTGGGGTAGTATTAGGTGAGCAGTATACGGTTCAAACCGAAAAAACCGATCGAATTAAATTAATTTCAAAATTTGATTCAGTTTTTTATTTAATTCGGTTTGGTTCGGTTTTTAATTTCAAAAATTTTGGTTATTTTGATTCGGTTCGATTTTGATTTGAAAAAAATCAAAAAAATCAAACCTAACCGATTAGTGATAATAATATATTATTTTCAATAATATAGAAAAATTAAATTATGAAAATATTTTAATTAAATTTTAAAATATTAAAAATAAAGTGTAAAAAATAAAAAAATTATTAAAAATTGAAATCGATCAAATCGAATTGAATCAGACCGGTTTAATTCGATTTAATTTCTGATAAAAATTAATTCAATTCAGTTTTTATAAATACTAAAATTTTAATTTTTAATTTATTCAATTCGATTCGATTTTAAACCGAACCGACCGAATGGAGTGAGCCGTAGGGAGCATTAACTTGGTGTTTAAGTTGAGTTTAAACTAATTTAAATTATTGATAAGACTTTTAAGCGCTGAATTATGATTGATTGAAAATTCATCAGTATGAATTTTTTTTATAGTTTTTTATTTTTTAATATTTATTATATTAAATAATTCATTATTATATCAATTAAAAAATTTATATTAATTTTTATAATTTATTATTTTGATATATTTATCATCACATGAAATTTATAAATTTAAAAAAAATAATTTATATTTAAAATTTTTTTTAGATAAAAAAATTTTAAAATCAAAATTTATGGCTTCATAATGGGAAAAGATGTGTCTGATTAGTCATTTCAAATTTAAAATGTGGACATTATCTGTTTGCCAACAATAATTGTATTTATGGTAGGAATTTATTATTATTATGATTATGTACAAAAATTTATAGTCAATTTATAAAATTGAAAGAAAATTTATTTAATCATTCAAAATAAAAATCAACAAATTATTATTCAAAATTTTTTATTCTTTACATAAATCCAATTTGAACAGAAGCTTTTTTTTTATTTGAATTATTCTTGTATTAAAAAATAATAGTTGTACTTATTTCTCTTGCTTATGAATGAACTACTAAATTTTATAATTTATAATTGATTTTTATGCATTTTTTAAATAATTACTCCTAATTCACATTTAAATTTTAACTTTAAATTGCGTTTGTTTTACGAAAAGTTTTGTTTAAGAAAAATACTTCTAACCCGAAAGTTGGTTATTAATTGATATAACGATATTAAAAATATTAAATTTTATTTTTTATTTAAATTTATTTTAAATTATTATTTAAAAATTAAATTAAAACATCATTTATCAAAATTTCAGTTAATCTATTTAACCGTAAATGATAAAATTAAATCAAAAATCAAATTTGATATTTATAACAATACTGCATAATATAATTTGGAGGTAAATTTAATTTTTTATTCATTCTGAATTTATGGAAATAAAAAGTATATTTTTCTTAAAAAAATCATAAAAAAATTTATGATGTATGAAATTAAATTAAAAAAAATAAAAAGAAAAAATTATTATTTAGCCTTTATAATATGAGAAAATGGTTATTCAAAAGAGAAGAAAATAATGAAAACTTGGTATAATTATTTTATCAAAAGCAATGATATGGATGGAAGGCATTAAGAGAAGAATCATAATCATTTGGTCTCCACATGACTAAGAAGCCAATGGGGTGAAAAAAAGAAAGAGATGGTAATAATTAAAGTAAGAATTTGAGTAGAAGTACTAGGAGAGAAGACAACAACATTAACGTTCGCAAAATCTCATGATTCCTTTACCCTTTTAAAGAGTTTTTGTCACATTACCAAAGTTTTAGCCTTTGCTTGTCTTGTACTTTGTTTTGTATCGAATGATTTTATATAAAAAAATTTAAATAAATTTTTATAAAAATTAGATGTGATTAAAAATGAACCGAATATAATTTCTTAATGTGTAAAAAGAAAAGAATATGAATTAGTTAACACTTATGGATAGTTAATAAATTTATTAAATAAGGCGAATATAAATAAATTATATGAGTTTAAGGAAAGTGTGAATACATATTTTAAATTCTACCTATACTTTATTTTTATACTACATAGTACTTTGCTTTTATACTGTAAGGTTGGTGACTTTTTTAAAAATTCTACTAGTGAATAAAAGATTTGATAATTATAAATATAATAGAAATCTGCTACTAAATGTCATGAAAAGTTCGACCAGACACTTGATTGAGTCTCCTATCATTTTGAATATTGATCGTCGTCGAGTCTTCTATCATTCTGAATATTGATTGTCGTTATGACAATGTTTTTTTTATTTTGTATGGATGAGACTTAAGTGATTGAGGATTATAGATTATTAGTACCGTGTCACGCGATTCTATTTTATAGTGACAACACAAAATATATTTTAGGTAAATATTGTGTCATATTGTAAACATGAAAATTTTTATATTTAAACGAATATAAAAAATAAATCAATTAATTTAAATTTTATTAAACTATTACTTCCAGAGGAAAATTTGGTGTAGCCTTAGGGTCAAGCTAAGTCCATTCCATACATCTAAAGCAATATATAAAGTTAATTCAAGAATTAAACTCCTTTTTGGTTTTATAAGTATTTATTTATTTACTTTTATATTACTTTTTAAAAGTTTTTTTCTAAAAATATTTATTACTTTAAAACAATTAAAGAGATTTATTTTTAAAATTTTTCTCTCTTTTTTATTATCTCTGAGTGATAGATAAAGGGGAAGAGAATTATTAAAATTGATGTAATTACATAAGATAAAAGATAATATTTAATTATTTATTTATATAAATAAATTGGAGTAAAAAATACCTAAAATACAAAATTTGAATTCAATTAAAATTTATTATGGATATTTTTTTTTTAATTTAATTCCATTACAAACAACGCTAATCCGTACAAAAAATATTTAATTAGATTGAATATCTGTGAAAATTGATCCATGAAGGCCCCTTTTAAAATTTGCAAACCAGTCGAAGCCCATCTTAATTGAACTATGGGCCTAAAATTAGAGTCTCCATGCTCATGAGGTCTCAAATTTTTTTTTTCTAATAAAGTTAAATTATCCAATAAAGTTATTTTTTTAATTAAATTGGCTATTTTTAATTTTCTAAACGAAGTAATAAAAGTTTTTAATTAAAATTTTATAAAATAGATATTATTAATTAAAATTTAATACGAACATATTTTATCAACCATAAAATCCTAAAATATCTAAACTGCGTCTGCCTTGTCAATAATGCTCTCATAGTCCAAGCCCATAAGAATAGCACGTGCCCACGTTAATCGGGTGTTCGGGTGGCAAAATACGACACCGTTCGCTAGGAGAAAAACCAAAACGAAATGTTAAAACCCATAAGCAAAAGAAACCTTTCTCTAAACCTTATCGCCGCAAAAATGGCACTGATGCTCTCCTGCCAGACCGGAGCTCTTTTCCTCTCCAACACTAAACTCTCCGGCCGTCCTCCTGTCAAACCCGCTGCCTCTATCTCCTCTCCGATTCAAGGACCTCTAAAGCCCTTCTCTATTTCCATTAACGCCAACAAAGCACCTCTAGCGTCAATTTTCATCGCCAAACAGCCAAGAGTTAGGGTTTTGGCGTCGGGAACCTCGCAGCACTCACAATCCCCCACTCTTTCTCGTCCTACCGAGTCACAAGACCTACTCACCGGGTCAACACGGACTCTGACAACCATCGTGACCCTTGCGTTCTCTCTGTCACGGATATTTATAAATTCAATTCAGAAATTGGCTCTATCAGTCGGAGGAATTTCGATTTTACCTAATCTCAATGAGTTGGCAGCAATTCGAGCTTTACAAGGCAACCTGATTCACTCGGTGGGCCCGTTATTCTTCGCCGCCGTCAGGAACCGTCCAAAAGGATTCTTGAACACTCCTTTGACGGTGGTGGCGGCCGGTTTGGGCAAATGGCTGGATATATACAGTGGAGTTTTGATGGTTAGGGTTTTGCTCAGTTGGTTCCCTAACATTCCCTGGGATCGCCAACCCTTATCGGCTATAAGGGACCTTTGTGATCCGTATTTGAACTTGTTTAGGAATATAATTCCTCCCGTTTTCGACACACTTGATGTGAGCCCACTTCTGGCATTTGCAGTACTGGGTTTTCTCGGATCCATTCTCCATAGCACCCGTGCAGCGGTTTGAAGGGGAACGATGAGTGACTAGGAGGCCTTTTTATTCAGTAAGAAATAATTTTAAAGTTTGTGTCAAATGTTTTCTGGTCTTTTTGGCTTAGTGGTTTTAGCGATTGTAATACTGTAATAGATCAATTTGGTTAAGATATATAAATTTTGGAAACACTACTTTTGTTATTGCTCTATGACAATTTTATAAGTTGTTTGCTGCATTTTTCATATCTTATCTGTTCCTCTCCCTAGTTTGATGGATGGATATTATTGAAAGAAATTTGGATTAAAATGTCTTCTTTGCTTGTCTCCTTGATGTGTTGCTATCTAAGTTCATATTTGGATTTTGTGAATGACCAAGTAGAATCCATTTCTTTATAGATATCTTTCCATATTACTAGTGTAATTTCTGATTTTATTTTGAAAAGTGAGCTGAATTTCATTAGACTGTGAGTGCCCTGTTTCATATCATCACTTGCGCTCATTCTTGAATCCTCCCTAGAATAGAACGTATGAAGTCCAAGAATATTCATTTCAAATTCCAATCTGTCCAAAAATGCAATCTAAGTGAAATTTTCTGTGCGTTTTCTTGTAAAGTGCACAACTTCTAATATACTATGGGTGCATTGAGAAATTGTGTGTTTTATAAACTGAAGATATTTTTTAAGTGTGATTATATGTTATCATATTGCAGATTGCATTAACTAAATGAATATATTCATCTGCCTTTGTAAGAAGTCACATATCCATTGTGGTGAAATGGAGACTGGATATGGTCATGTGAAGGTTTTGCATTCAACTTTCTGCTTGGTTATTGTTTTCAAGTATGATAACATGTTATCATATTGCCAATTGTAGTTAACCAAATGAAAATTCTCACCTGTCCTTGTAAGAAGTCATATAAGTATAACCGTGGGGTTCCTTGTAAGAAGTCATATAAGTATAACCGTGGGGTGAAAGGGAGACAAGATATGATCATGTGATGGGTTTGAACTCAACATTCTGCTTGGTTGAGTTGTATTTTGATGGTGGGAGAAAATTATATTGTTTGCATGACTTGAATTGTATCAGCCTTTATTGGGTTGACTGTAGATTTAATGTGGGTCGAACTTAGAATAGTTTAAGCCAAGTGGAAGTGATTTTCCCATAAAGAGTTTTACCTGACTTGACCATGAGGCAGACCTTCAGAAGAGCAAAGTCTAACTCTAATATAGATGATGAGATATGATATCGCACTATCTAGATTAGCAAGTGAATAGGAGGATTGTCCTAGGAAATAGTTGTTTCTACTTGCCCTGGATTTGCATTCCAGTTACTGAATTGACTACTCAAACTTTAACTTGATATCACAATCACAATCACAATTCATTAATAGGACAAAGATCTTAAGATAGTTCAATGCATGCCTGGGTTTGCACCATTTCTAAGGTATTCATCTCAACTTATAGGATAAATGATTTATACTACCTAATTTCACGCATTGTCTCTTAACACAGTTATTTCAGTGTCATCCCTCAATTGAAATTTGTATCACGCTCTTTTTCATTATACAGCGATAGTATGTGAGATTTTTGGGAATTTTTGGGAAATACACCGCGGTTAAAGTTTGAAAGTTTTGAGAGATTGTATTATATGCTTTCATTATAGTATAACTTTATTTTTGCCTTTAACGTAGACTTTATCAAACCATGTTAAATCTCTATATCTATTCTCTTTCTCTCATACATTGTGATTTTTGAGTGTATATGTGTACCTAATATTGTGCACTTTTTCAACAAACCCGTAGATGGATTGCAACTCTTAATTGCTAATCATTGCAACTGAAACATGATTTTGTCAAAGGCAACAAGTACATATTTCAAAAGATTTATGAAAGAACATTTGCAGGATGAGACCAGCAGTGGATAAAATCGAAAGCGTTAGTAAGTATTGTGTTGTCATTTACGTAAGTGATACGTTTGCAAGTCTTGTAAATTACAGTTCCTAGTGATTCCTTACGTGCACATAGGAGATATTACACTGGCACATAGAACTGCCCAAAATACTTGCCACAAGACTTACCTCTTAGGCTGTATTCGACATATTAGTTGTTTGAATAGCGGTTGTTTGAATAGTGATTAGATATTAACCATTTGAATAGTGATTAGATATTAACTGTTAATGGTTAGTTGTTTGAATAGCTGTTAGATATTAATCGTCAGTGGTTAATTGTATATATAGTGATTTAAAATAAAATTTTTGATACAAAATAAATGTTGGATTAGTTAAATATATAATGTCAATAAAGGACATGAATGAATATTACAAGTATTAATATAAATCACAAACTAATATAAATTAATATCTTTCTAATAAATTAGAAAATATCTAATAAATCAATGAATAGAAAATATAAATCAAAGTGATAAAACATAGCGATGGCAGAGTATATTGTGATAATAAGGAGGGTGTGGACATAAGTTTCAAAAAAGTATAACTAGTTGTTATCAAATATTAAACTTTAGGGAGAATAGATAAAAGAAGCCGTTACCAAACAATAAACACTAAAATTAATATTTTGATTTAACCTAAATAGTGTTGCTGAACAAAATCTTAGGGTTGTCATTACTTCCTTGCAGGAGAGATTTTCAATTTTTGTATGTGTTTGAATCCGATTAGAAATTTCTGGCAGAGTAGAGTAGAAGCATTTTCGTCAATTCATAATGAGGATTAAATTGCATCTTGCAAAATATTATAAAGGAGTACATTACCACTGGGAGAAGTATGATGACAGTTAGGTATCACACACACACCGTTGTTGATTGAGCCAGGTGATAGGCAATAAAGTTCAATGAATCCCTTCACAAAATCTCATGTGACGATCACACTTTCGGCATGATAAAAACTTTACAGTATACATATAAATTTACATCGTTTCTCTGATGCTTTTTTGGATGACTTTACGGGATGGTTTAGAAAAGTAATGAATGGATGGGAAAATAAATTTTATTTTTTTGTAAAGAAAATAATTTTACATTTTTTAAATTAAAAACTCCTATTTTCCAATTTGGAGAGTAAATAAGGAGGAGAAAATAAAAGTTATTTTTCCTTTTCCTCTCTTTTTCCAAACAATGTAAAGTAAAAATTCTTCCATAAAAAAATTATCATTTTTTTTTCAAAGTTAAAGATCTCTATTAATAGAGATGTATTACATCACAACAAGCCAAAAAAAACACTTAAGAGATCTAAAAAGGCCCAAAAACTAATATAACCCTAAAGATGCTAGTCAACTGAAGAAACTTTTGACGCCTTCCAACACGTCACCGTCGACCATCTCAGAAAACTCGCGAAAAACCAATCAACGATAAAGAGATTGTCAAGAGTAACTTAGAAGATTTTTAAAACAAGCACTAAACAATAAAAAAGGCAGGTGAGGAGGTGTTGATCATGGATATGAAACCCAAATAAAAGAACCAATTCAAGAGGAGTAACAAATGGTATCAGAAAAATCAAAGTAGAGCAATTCATAATTGAAAAGGCTTAGAGAACAAACAAGCCATGTTGGCACGCATACAGAAAACCGCTTGTCGATCTATGCAAGGAGTCATCAAGAAACAAACCTGCAGGCAAACAATAAAAATACATCCAGTAAAACACTAACAAGGTTGCAGATAAAGGAATCCCTCACCTTAAACTTAAAAAATGCAACTAACTATAAAGAAAACTTATGCAGGTACAACCCACCTGGAGGTAAAGAGAGACTCACCCTCTGGGCTAACGAAAGCCGAGACTCCATCAGAGAAAATAGACTATTTCAACAAAGAAGGAAAGAAGGAAAGAGAGAAAGAAAAAATGACAAGTAAATAGCACAATATTTTTTTTAACTGTCATGGAATTTAACACCTTTTAAAGAAGAATAATGTGATTTAACTTGCAATAACAAAAAAATTCAATGCTTTTTATCTAATACCGTTAGATTATTGATAAATTGTAATTTAATTCTTAACATTTATTGACATCTACAAATTAGTCTTTATATTTTTAAATTTAGTTATTCAAATTTTATTTAATTAACAAAATAATAGCTTTTTTAAACTTTATATCTTTAATTAAAATGAATATTTATATTTTTATAAATTGATTCTTAAATATATTATCACTACAAATGAGTTCTTATATTTAGAAATTAATCTCACTGTTGTTTAGATTTTAATATGTTATATGTGAAGAATAATAAAATAAAAATTAAATAAAAAATCTATCATTTTTTTTATAATTAATTAAAAAGTCATAGAGAGTGGAAAAGTTGGATAAAAGGTTTTAAATTTGGATGCACATTGTGTTGACATTTTTGTTTAATTTTTATTTAATTATTTTTTTATCAAATAAAAAAATTAAATTTTTTTAAAAAAAATGGAAGATTACTTTGTGAGAAAAAATGTATGTATTTTTTTCCGGTAATTATAACATTTAGAGATTAATTTTGAAACATATAAAATGAATTATGATCGAAGGAATTATTTTAGAAATAAAATTAAATTTTATAATTAAAATTATATTTTATAAAATTTTAAACATTAAAAAATTAAAGTATAATTTATTTTATTAAAAATTATTTCTAATTAAAATTTAAAATATCACGTCAACATTTATAAAAGAGCTAAAGAAAAAAAAAACCATCACTTTGATAGCTTGCATGACATCAAATGAGTATTTCTATTACAAATTAAATGACAGTTTAGGATATATGATGTGAAATTAATTAAAATCTATTGTTATAAATTTGATAAAATTTGAAGTGAAGTATATAAATCTTTTATAACAATATTTTTTTTTACTAAAATACATTTAAACAAAAAAAAGCTCAATTATATATTTTCTTTTTTTTAAGAATATATTTCTTATATTTATGTAGATGAAATAACTTACCAAATAGCAAAAGAGAAAATTAAAAAAAGTAACGAGAAAGAGGAGAGAAAGCGAAAGCATTTTTCATTTTATTTCCTCGGCCCGCAGCATCTCTACGTTTGTTTAGTTTTGTGATAGGTGGACTAGTGTACGGTTTATAGTTTGGGTGAGGCATGATATCGTTTCTTGTTTTTGCTAATATTGGAAGCGACTTGCTGACCAAACCTCCTGATGATCCGACATGTCGATCAGTATCGACTAGACGTCTTGAAAATCCGATCTCTTAATGACTTACCGATCTGTCTGATGTTTCAACGACTTACCGATTTGTACCATCCTATCTGACATTTTGACGATCTGCCGACCTATTGTGGTTTAAGACTTGATTTATATATAAATATTTTTTTCTTTTTTTTGTCTTGTGCAGTATAGAAAGTTTAATTTGTACAACATAAGAAATTTGACTTGTACTGTATAGAAAGTTTTGCATTCTTAGGCTTTCCTAAACAGAGGTGAACCTAGTGTATATATTGTCACATTCCTGTTAATAAAAGGGCAAGGATTTTCATTCTCAAATTGTGTGATTCTCTTTCTTTACATGGTATCAGAGTATTGTCTAATTTGAATCGTGCTTATGCTATGGTGGTTCAACAGGAGCAAGTGAGAACTATGACGATAAGCAAAGATGAACAGGGCAACCCCATGAGCTTAGCAATTCTAGCCAGTAGTCGGAATTCAGGGGGATAAAGATAAAACTTCTATTTGTTCTCATTGCAATCAAAAGGGTCATGACACTGAAAGTTGTTTTCAATTAATAGGCTACATAAAATAGTGGAGTACTCGGCCTTGTGGCAACTTAGGTGTGCGTGGTAGTACTCAAAAGCGTGGGACTGGAGAAGGACATAACAAAGGAGGTGTTGTCCGTGTTTACGCAACGCAAGCAGTTGCAATTCATACTGGATGAGAAGCAATGATGGATGCAGATCGAAAGGGGCTGAACAGACTCAATGATGAGCAATGTGCTGCTTTGCTATGCATGTTAAACTCTCACCATAATACTATTGAGAGGTTAACAGATAACCAAAGAAATTTTTCTTGGATTATTGACACAGGAGCTTCCCATTATATGACAAGAACTAAGGGTTTTTTAAGTGACTTACATGACATTGCACCATGCTCTATCGGATTGTCTAATGGGGAGAAAACCATGGCAATCAAAGAAAGAACCATGTTTGCTTGGCGAGAATTTAAAATTACGATGAGTTCTTTTTGTTTCAAATCTAAAATGCAATTTGATTTCTGTCTCTCAGCTTCTTAATCATTCAAATTTGGTTATTAAACTTACTAACAAAATATGTGCTATACAGGATCTAAATTCGATGATTCTTATTAGAATGGGTGAGCAACGAGAGGAGTTTTAGTTTCTCAAACGAGTCACTTCAATTCATACTTGCAAACTGAGTAGTGAAGGAATCTTTGAGCTTTGGAATAAAAGAATGGGTCATCCATCATTTAAGGTGATAGACTTGATTCCAAGAATTGATAGATTGGATAGATAAACTAATAAAACTTGTGAAGTTTGCTTTAGAGCAAAACAAATGAGAGAGGTTTTATTTTCTAGTAATAATAAAGCAACATACTGTTTTGATTTGATACATTGTGACTTGTGGAAACCTTATACAACTCCCGCCTCTTGTGGAGCTCTTTATTTCTTGACTATAGTTGATGATTGTTCGCTTGCTGTATGGATTTATTTGCTCAATCGCAAAAGTGACATGACATGTATTTTTAAGAAATTTGTAGCCATGATTAAGGGTGAGCAGTATTCGATTCAAACTGAAAAAATCGAATCGAATTAATTTAAAAATTCGGTTGGGTTTTTTATTCATTTTGATTCGGTTCGATTTTTAATTTTAAAATTTTCAGTTATTTCAGTTCGGTTCGATTTTGATAAGAAAAAAACAAAAAAAACTGAACCAAACCGAACCGATTAGTGATAATAGTATATTATTTTCAATAATATAGAGAGATTATATTATATTAAGGTTAAAATAATACTAAAATTTAAGTGTAAAAATTAAAAAAAATATTAAAAATTCAAACCAAACTGAATCAAACCGGTTTGATTCAATTTGATTTCTGATCAAAATCGATTCGGTTTGATTTTTATAAATACCAAAATTTTGATTTTCAGTTTATTCGGTTCGGTTCGATTTTAAACCGAATCGACTGATTGCTCACCCCTAACCATGATCAAGTGTCAATTTAAGAAACATGTAAAGTTGTTAGGAGTGATAATGAAAGTGAATTTGTATGTTTAAAGCAATATTTTGAAGACCTCGAAATATTGCATTAGATCTCTTGTATAGGAACGCCCCAACAAAATGGCCAAGTGGAGAGAAAGCATCGATATATTCTAAATGTGGCAAGGGCCTTGCATTTCCAAGCAAACTTGCCTACAAAATCTTAGGGTAAATATGGACTAACAGTCGTATATTTAATTAATAGAACTCCATCTGAGTTGTTGCATGGCAAAACTCCATATGAGATTCTCTTCAGGCAAGCTCCTCCTTACAATTACCTTCAAGTTTTCAGTTGTCTGTGTTATACCCATAACTTGCAAAGGGATAAATATAAATTTGCCAGTAGAAGTCATCTGTGTATCTTTGTTGGGTATACTTTTGAATGAAAAGGTTGAAAATTGTATGATTTGGACACTCAAGAGTACTTTGTATCAAGAGATATTGTGTTTATTGAAATATAATTTTCATTTTCCAAGACCATTGATAATGTGGCCATTGATGCAAATGGTGTGGACTTAGGGCATGTAGTTGATGACTCACACAGTGACGTGGGAGAGGAATCGCCCGGCAACTTGGGTAGTTCATATGCTGACCATCATGAGGAAGCTGACTTTCTCATATGCAATAAAGAGGTTGGAAGGAGTGATGTAGCTCCCGAATAGTTAGGAAGAGGATGCAATAAAGAGATCGCCAGTAGTTAGGAAGGGGATGCAATGAAGAGGTCGAGAGGAATGATATAGCTCCCTAGCAGTTAGGACGGGGAAACGAACCAAGCAAGTTTTAGCTAGTTTAAAAGACTATGTTACTCATGCGATTAGTGTAAGCCCTTTGACATGCTCATCCTCTCAATCAGATTCTTCTTTAGGTACTCCTTATCCTATAACGTATTATGTGAGTTATGATAAATTCTCTGCACAACATAGGTATTTCTTGGGAGTGATTACTGTAGGACATGAACCCACCTCTTATACTAAAGCTTTTCAAGATGCCTGGTGAAGAGAGACCATGCGCATGAAAATTCGGGCTTTGGAGGAAAATGGTACATGGATAGTCGAAGCTTTTCCTTCTGGGAAGCGAGCAATTGGCAGCAAGTGGGTGTACAAAATCAAGTATAATTTTGATGGGAGTATTGAACGATACAAGGCACGACTGGTTATCTTTGGCAATATACAAGTTGGAGGGCTCGATTATCAGGATACCTTTGTACCGAGAGCAAAAATGGGTACTATGTGTATCCTTCTTGCAGTCATAGCTGCCAAGAAGTGGGAATTACATCAAATAGATGTTCATAATGCATTCTTTCACGGTGATTTATAAGAAAAAGTCTACATGAAACATCCCACATCGTTAAAATACGGAAATCAGAATTGTATATAATAGCTAGCACGGAACTACTAAATAACTTGAATTAATTATTTTGGGTCAAGTGGAAAGTAGGTCCAAAATTTATTTGGGTCAGTTTGAATCGGACTATTATAATTGATATCAGAGCTACCCTGGATTAAAAAAATTGTACGGAGTTAGTAGGCTTGCGAGGAAAGGGCTATTTGTGCAGAATGAGGTAGAGCCGTCCGAGGCACTGGGGAACTACAATACTTGAGGGTCTGGTCCTGGTTTAGCAATTCTACCCAATTCAGCATGAGGATTGTGACGAAGACGTCGAAAAATTGAGTGAGAAAGAATGAAACATCCCACATTGTTAAAATATGAAAATCGAAATTATATATAATAGCTAGCACGAAACTACCAAATACTTGGATTAACTATTTTGGATTAAGTAGAAAGTAGGTCCAAAAGTTATTTGGGTCAGTTTGGACCGGACTGTTACACTATATGAGATGCCATCCGGCTTTGGCTCTTCCTCTTTTGGCGAAGTCGGTCGCTTCAACAAGTCTCTACTTTTTGCTCCAAGCGCCTCGATGTTGGTCTGCGAAGCTGGCTACTTCTTTACGAGCCTATGAATTTCAGCAATCATATTCAGATTACTCCTTATTCATTCTTCACGTTGGATCGATTCATTTGATTGTCCTTGTTTATGTTGATGATCTAGTTATCGCAGGAAATGATCTTTCCACTGTCCGAAAAATCAAGGAGTACTTGAGCCGCTGTTTCCACATGAAAAACTTGGGAAAACTGAACTTCTTCTTGGATCTCGAGGTAGCCCGCATCGTAGAAGGTCTTTTCCTATGTCAGTGTAAATATGCCTTAGATGTGATTTCTGACGTCGGATTACTGGGTTCCAAACCGGCTGCCACTCCTCTTGAACAAAATCATAAGGTGGCTCTTGCGGGTGCTAAATTCAATGCTCCTACTTCCTATAGGTGCTTGGTGGTCGCCTTATTTATCTCATCATTACTCGGCCCAAATTTTCCTACTGTGTGCATATCCTTGCACAATTCATGCAACGATCACTGCAGGTTCATTGGGAGGCAGCTCTCTGAGTAGTCCATTATCTCAAAGGCCAACCTGACTAGGGTATCTTGATGGGTGCCAATTGTAATTTTACCTTGACCGCTTACTGTGATTCTGACTAGGCTAGTTGCCTTTTGACCCACAGGTATCTCACATGCTATTCTGTTCTTTTAGATGACTCTCCCAATTCTTGGAAAACTAAGAAGCAACTGACAGTGTCTCATTCTTCCGCTAAAGCTGATACAGGTCCATGACCACTGCCGCCTGTGAACTTAAATGGTTGAAAGGCCTCCTAATTTCTCTTGGTGTGTCTCATTCTATGTCTATGCAATTGTATGTGATAGTCAAGCTGCTCTGTATATTGCGGTCAATCCTGTTTATCACGAACGCACCAAACATATCTAAGTATACTGCCACTTTATTCGTAATAAAAAATTCTCTGTGACAACATTCGCACAGCCTACGTTCGCAGTTACGTGCTGCCGGCTGATATCTTCACCAAGGCCTTGGGCAAAAATCAATTTCATTTTCTCCTTTACAAGTTGAGCATTCAAAACTTTCATGCTCCATCTTGAGAGGGTATCAGAAGTAATCTGTCGATTAGACGTCCTGATGGTCCGACCTGTCGACCAGTGTTGATCAAACGTTCCGAGGATTTGACCTTTTAATAACCTTCCGACCTATCTGACATCTGAACGACCTACCGAGCTGTACCGTCCTGTCTAACGTCTTGACGACCTGCCAATCTGTACCGATCTATTTGACGTCTTGACGACCTGCCGATTTGTCGTGGTTTAAGGCTTTTTTTTTTTTCTCCGATAAGTAATATAAACGATTTAATTTGTATAATATAGGAAATTTAGCTTGTAATGTATAGGAAATTTTGTATTTTTAAATTTTCCTAAACGGGAGTGCACATGATATATATATTGTCAGTTTATTTTTTTTCCAAAGACATCAATTTAATGGAATTACATAAAATTTGAGTTCAAATAATATGTTTTAATTTAATTAAATAAATTTATATACAATTTTTTTTTCCCAAAGATGTGCAATTTAATTGAATCACATAAACCTTGGGTTCATCGGATTCGAATTGGTGAATTGAACCGTACCCCCAAAAACCCATCGGAGGCGGGTCTATAGCAAGCGGCCACTGCTCGCTGCAACTTCATTCCTCCAGTTCCCATGTTCTCCTGTGTAAAACAATTAAAGATCTTAAACCCTGGCCTGCGGCTCGCAGCCTACCAGCTTCGATATGCCAGAAACGAAGCCGGTCAAAACAGGCGCCGCTCCAAGTCCCCAGCCTTTTCAGCGAAAAAGACCGACCAGAAATCTCAGTGGTGGATAGTCGACGGCGAGATGCACGAGATTGGCGATCACGTGCCTCCACGCGAGCGCTTTGTTATTCCAAGAGATAACGTCCCCAACCGGCGCCGTAAGCAGCTCAGAGAGCAGTTCATGCGCCGTACACGCCTTGTTCTCAAGGAATCCGTGAGTTTTCAATTTTCATCTCTTTCTCTATCTCATTTTGTAGGATGTGGCGTTGTTTTCCTTTTGGTTTATTAGATTAGCAATTTTGTTATTCATAGTAAAGTGAGCTTGCTTTTGCTAATAGACGTTGTTGAATGAATGAAAGAGGTGTATTAAGAACGATTTTGCACACAGAACTGTAATGGAAGTCTCTCTAGCACTAGCGCTAGGAATTGTGGTGGCACCCATTGACTCATTTTTAAGATATGTAAAAGGAGATTGAAGCGTCTTCACTAAGGGGCCAATCTCCGTCATTGCCTAGAATTTGTTGAAGAACTATTGATCATTTACTCTCTTCCAGTTCATTTCTTATAAATTGGAACTAGGATAGGTATTCTAGGAGGAAGAATTTCATGTCTGCTGGTTGAGTATAAGTTTTTAATGGAGGATTAACTGGTTTTGTATCCTTGTATATTTATTGTGCTTGAAGGAGCATGAGCCTTGGTGCAAAAGATATTTGGAATTGTATCAGGAACTTCGAGAAAATTGGGAAAGGCTGTACTGGGATGAGGGCTACTCTAAAAAAATTGCCCAAGACCATGCCAACTACGATTCTGCTGAGGATGATGATCAAGATTTTAATCCATATAGGTTTGTTGAAGGAAGTTTCTACCCTCTTGCTATTCCAATCCCTCTCTAGATATTTTGTTACTGCATTTCATTTTTCATGCTCTAGTACATGATTATACATGTAATATGTAATGATCATATATATTGGAAAAGGGAATGCCAAAGGAAATGCTTAGCTTTGTTTGCAGATGTTGGACTTAATAAATACACTTTTTTTTATGGTGGAGTAAACTAGAAGGTTATGTGTGCAGGATAAGCTAGATCTTATTGTCAGTTCTTAAAACAAGTAAATGAATAAAAAGATACCTCCTTATATACACAAAAAGCTAAAACCTACTTGCTGCCACGAAAATTGTGGATTTGGCTTTTAAATAGTTAGAAATTCATAACATGTTCCTGACAATTTACAAGTGGAAGCCAAGTGAAAATCATATATATGGAAGCATGGAAGTTAAATTGCCACAATGAAAACAAGAGCTTGTTCTCTCTCTCTCTCTCTCTCTCTCTTGCATCGGGGTGGGGAGGGGTTGGGGGATCCAATAGAAGCCTGTTAAAAATTTCATAGTAATATCTTATATTTTATATTAAATGTTATTATTATTATTATTATTATTATGTTTTTGGGAAAAGGGTGGTGGGTTGAGTTGGGCCATGTGCTTGAAAAGTTATGAATAATTAAAACTTTAGCTGTTTATAACAAAGTCACATGTTTTGACTAGAGTTGCCTAATAATTTTTTGTTTTTATTGCAGGAGCAAGAGACTTGAGCAAATGAAGGTATGAACTCAGACGATATTATTTTTTTTATTTGAGCTATACTTGGTTAGGATGAAGTAAATACATTTATATGATATTAATTTGTTCTAGCAGATATAGCTGACTCTAACTATATTGGGATTGAGGTTGAATTAAGTTTTTGTTTTAGCTGATGGACTTTGGAATAAAAAAAGGATTGGTTGTGAGGTATTTATAATTGTATAACAATTTAGTTCAGTTGTTCCCTATTTGTATTAAATTAATTCAATGTCGTATTTTGCAAACAGTGAACTTCTACAAGTTTGCCAGGAATATTGCTATATTAGGAAGCATACTTATGAATGGATTTGTATGCTTGTAAATATTGAAAATTGAGTAATGTTGGAGATCATACATTTGTTATGTTATTTACATGTATGATCTTATACTTTACCCCCTCGTTTGGAATGAATGATTTTATAAGCAAAGAATTCAAATGAATTCTTGCAAAATCATTCATGATTTCATCTCTATATATGATGAAAAATTTTCAAGTTAAAAAATTTTGAATTCTTTTATTCCAAATAAGAATTTTGCAAGAAAAGAATTCAATTGAATTAAATTCTTACAAAATTCTTGATTCCAAATGGACAGTACAAGATATTTGAAAGTAATTGATACTTTTACCTTTGGAATGTTTGTTTTTGTTGCTGATTGGAGTTTGGATGCAGGATGAAGGTTTTGGGAGAAATAGGCAAGATGATACATGGGATAAGGTTAATCAAATTCGGGACAAATTTGAATATGATAGAAAGAAAAGAATGGAAGAGAAAGGTAAGTTCAATGGGCATAGCTTTTTTATGTTATGGTTTCTTAATTTTTAATGTAGATTCTTTGGCAAAATTGATGACAGAGTCACACTTATATCTGTCTAAATAACTGAAATACTTAATGACAGTTTGAAATTGATATCTTTTGCTGGTCAGTTAGTCAGTCCAAGACTGCCTCTAATGAGCTTAGTATGATAGCTTTAGTACACAACAGCCAGGTTTACGTGTGCATGTGTAATGTCTACTTGAAGATCACCTGTATCAATTCACCTTAAACCTTTTTGTTTTTTGTGGAGTGTGTGGAAGGAGACAGCTTGTGCTTTTAATTCACTATGTATTTTGAGCGAAGTGATGTCTACACAGAAATGAATAGCCAATCCTAACCAGTTTAGGTTTAAGACTTAGCAGTTGCTGCATTTTGAGCGAAGGGGAATTTTCAGTGTGAAGTACAATTATTCACTTTTGCACTCCATTATATGTTAATTTTTTGGTACATCACTGACTTATGGTACCACTGGTACAATAACTTTTGGAAGTGCGGATTAAGAGTTTTTTGGCATTGATTAATGTGCTGAATGATTTGTTTTCTTTGCATAGATTTCAAGATTTTATTAATAGATTCTTATAAAAGCTATGGTAATCCTGAGTTGATAAATAGTTTATTTATTCAGGGGAAACAAAACCACAGGTTGAAAGAAAGAAGATCCTTGATACTACCTTTAAGGACTGAATTCTTTTATTGAGAAAACTAATACTACCTGATTTACAAAAACATGGCAATACTGTGTCAAGTACAAAGGAGTGGTGTCCTGTAGGGCTGGGTTGAGTGAGAACAATTTCCATTTGACCGTGTGAAGGACTGTTTCTTTTTTCTTCTGCATTTGGTTGTATAGTTTTCTCAAACTTCTATTTGTATTCATTGTTGTCCATTCATTGAACAACTAGGCATAGCTGATTCTGCTTGATTTTTATTTTATTCAAATCTCATGACTGCAGCTCCCATATACTTGTGTTTTCAATGCAGCATTTGCTCCAATGAACAGAGGAATACCTTCAGAGTTACCTGGTCCAAATTTCCGGAACCAGCCATTTGACACCCAGAGATATTTTGCTGATGAGAGGGACTGAATGATATTGTCCTTGAAATTTAATTGTGAAGTCCCTAAGAGCTCAGGGAGTACCATAATGGAGATACGCTGGAAGAGCTTTTGTCTTTTGGCTCTTGAAAATTGTGGCTACCCTCTGATTGATGGTTGTTTCAGTGAAGCCAGTGCAAAAGCATATCTGATAATGCTAGGATGATGTAACATTTTTAACCTAGTTGTAGTTTAGTCAGTAGGTTGGCTGATAATCTCCATGTCAAATAAAATTTCTTGAAGATATTACTTGTAATCAATTTAAAGCATGATTTATACCGTGCACAGCTTGATCTCTCCTTAAGTTGGAAGATACTAATACAGGAAATGTCTAACCTCGACATTTCATTTGACAATTGACCTGCGGGATCTTCAAATTACTCCCATTTTATTCATCAAGAGAAATGATTCTCTTAATAGAAAATATAGTTACTTCGATGTAGAACTTAAATCTATCATGTACCTTTATTGTCTTGTATTACCTGATGAGTTGCATACCATTTAATTTATCTCATCTTCAGTCCTTGCATTGTTGCTGGAGAACCTGGGTGCAAGTTTAAGATGAATAGTAGGGTTTCATGGAGTTTATTTTTCAGGGTACTTTGCTGGTCATATTAGCAGAGACGAAATGAGGAAGTATTCGAAAGTTCTTGCCAATCTGTCCATGGTATTATTGCTTCTTGTGTTAACCAGGCTGTGGAATTTGCTGTATTATGATTGCGATAGAACCTACAGCATTCTAGCTGTTCAAGTGTCATGGGTTCCTCCTTTACTGTCATGGGCGTTTTTGAACGCAGATAGTGCGGTTAAGTCGCACTCTGTTGTCGCTCTTGATCTTGGTGGTGGGTTGTTGAGGGATGGCTTGGGTTATTGGCTAGAAGGTTTTAGTATGAATACCGAGAGGTGTTCAAAGCTATTGTGGACTCATGGGCAACGTAACGTGGTCTTGACCTGGATTTTCGTAAAGGATTTCATGAAGGCTGAGTTCAGTGTGATAGCAGTGTGCTGCAACTGATTAATGGGATTATGTTCCTTCTAGCGGATCAAGAGTTTTTGCTAGTTTTATATGGTCAATTTCACGAGTAGTTTTATAGTGAAAGGTTATTTCCTGCGACACAATTGCATGATATGTCAAAGAAATGAGACAACTAAGGGTAACTATAATCTAAAAGAAAAAATAATTATTTTGAAAACATGAACATGTTTATTATGATTTTACCATCCTATATAAATAAATTCACATAGAAATCAGCATGTTAGAAGTATAATTTCCCCTGTTTCATAAAGGAAGTGGACAGCTAAGGATGTCCGTGCAGATTTATTAACTAATTTCGCTGTCAACCTTTCTCTACAATTTTTTCAGACTGAAAAAAAGAGGTTCAAATCGTTTGAGTTCTCCCATGACCCTCTGTTTCGCAGATGGTTTTTTCAGGTAATAAAAGATTGTTCAATGTTTAAAATTGAGAGGGAGTGTGAGTTTTTAAATTAAAATTCTTAAAAGCTTTTAAAAATCTTTAATTTCAACCGTGGATGGAAAAGATTTTAAATCTTATTTCTTTTCAAACATTAAAAAATTATTAAGATTAAAAAATCATGAGAAATTTTACCATATAAAAACTATATCTTACAAAACTTCACTTCATTTTATCTCCTTTCAAATAAAATGTTAATTTTATTATTCTCGTTTGTTGGGCGTGGCTCCTCCTAGTCCTTTCTAAGAAAAAAAGCCTTCTTTTTTTTGAAGCAAGAGGGAAAGGAAAAGACAAACCTCCAATTTAAAATACTCAAAATCCAATATATATATTTTTAAAAGGGAGAGTAGAAATACTCAAAATTCAAAATGCTTGGAGTTAACAAATGTAAGCACAGTAAAGCTGTAAAAAGAAAGGAACACTGAGTATTACGGATAGCACCACCTTCAAAAACCAGCCTGATTTCAATCAGGCCGGCGCCAAAAACCCTCTCTCTCATTACTCTTTAACTCTACCAACGCTCAACTAATTGATCGCCGATAAACAATCGAAATGAGCGGAGCTCGATTGTGCTCTTTGCTCGTTGAATTGGGATATGAAGGTGCTGATACATTGGACCCTGACAGCTTCGAATGGCCCTTTCAATACGACGATGCTCGCCCCATCCTCGACTGGATCTGCTCCAGCCTCCGCCCCTCCAACGTCCTTTCTCTCTCCGAACTCTCCCAGTTATTAACCTACTCCCTCTCTCATTTATTTATTATTTTTTTCAGAATTCGTTCGTATGCTCTAGAAGATCTGCCCAGAGGAACAATTATCTCTGTAATTGCCTTCAATTCGGTAACTGTATCAAATGATATTTATGTTGTCGATTAATTCTTGCCTTGTGAATTATGTTCCAGGTATGAGCAGTTTCTGCAGGAAGGGAGGCTACTGGAGGTAAAATTCTCATGCTTCTTACTTAAAATTTTAATATTAGAATGTCTTTTATATAAATTCCCTTCATATTTGTAATGGCATAGAGCGCAGTGAGGGTAGGTCATTACAAGTATGCTCAAAGACCAAATCCCATGACACAATTGACTCTTCTTCATTTACTGTATCACTCACCAAGTGGGCTATTTTTATGGTGTTATGCACTCTTTCCTATCTTTGATCTAAGTTTGATGGATGCTCTAAAGCAAGTACCTTTTGTTTTTTAAGAAATAAAGTGAATATATCATATGACTGGACAGGGGGAAGATTTAGACTTTGCTTATGATAGCATTTCAGCCTTTTCTTCTGGTAGAGACAATCAGGAAGCAGTTTTTGGATCTGAAGAAAGTTTAAAAGATATACGGTAATTTTCATTTCAGTCCCTCATGTTTCTCTTAGAGCTTATTGCAATTAAATTGTATTATGCTATTCTCAGTTTGATGATATTGGAAATTGTTTTGACATAGTAATCCGTTAGTGATTTTGTCTTTTAATTTTTGGTCTTCCTTCTATAATCTTCATGTAAGTTGCGTAGCAGTTGAGGAAGGGGCCTGAGAGAGAGTGGTAGCTAGTGTGCATGATGTTTGAGTTTTGGTTCATGTTTCATGTCATATTTCACTGCTTGCAAAACACATTATTGATGAATTATTAAACTAGAATGAATGTCAATAGAGTGAAATCTGCAATATTATCTTCCGGATTTGGCTTTCATTGGAATTCTTTGCAATTAGATGCACTTCTTCATTTTTCTTTTCATATTCAGCTGAGGAAGAAATTTGTTTAGTCAACATGCTGCTCTCATTTTGGCGTAAGGAAATTTTAGAATGAGGTTAAGATACTGATTCTGAGATTTTGTGGATGCTGGTTTGTAGCTTTGACGCATGTTATCTGTGTTTTGGACTCTCAATTCGATCAGTTTTTGTTTCTATGGAAAGAAAATCTGGTTTTTGGATACAATATAATGGTGTTAAGCATGATAAAGTTTTTACTTCCAGTGTTGTGCACTTTTTTTTTGCTTAAGGTGAAGTCAGAATTTTGAAGTAAGAGAATTGAAGCATTTTGTAGTTGTGGATTATACCATTTTGTGTCATGATTAAGGTTCTCAAGGACTCAAACCGCTATCAATAAATAGTTTTAACATTCAAGCTTGATCTTATATTTTAGCATTTTCTTCCAGTACTTATGGATCTCTATTCACTTTTAGGGATGCAACTCTGGCATATAAAAGTGAAGCTTTAGAGTTGCAGAGACAGCTCAGGTATCTACAGTCTCAATTTGACATGCTCACTGGCCAGGCATCGGCTTTGATTCAAGGGAGACGGGCTCGAGTTGCTGCAACATCTACTGTCAATGGACACCTTACATCAATAGATGATAGTCTTTCTGCACGAAATTTACGGGTATGGAAATAAAAGAAATGCAAAATCTATAGCTGTGTAGTTAAAATACTCTCTTTCTGAGTTGGGTGTTTCCTTATTTATTGCTTCTATGCCCAAACTTTTCATCAGATGAGACTGCTAGTAGCAAGTTGCTTCTCATTTATTTCCTTTTTTTAAAATTCTCGTGTAGATGAATGAAGTTCTTGGAAGGATTGCATCTACAGCACAAGAGTTGGCTCATTATCACTCTGGGGATGGTATTATTTTCCTTTTCATGCTTACACTTCTCACATTCACCATTTGACATTTACCACTGGTGTTGCTGTTTTTTCCTTTAGTTTAAAGCATATTATATTGTGTGAGAAATGTGAACTTTACAACCCAGTTTTTTTATTTGGAAACACAATAGGTTTAGTTTGGTCCAATTAGTAAATAGGATAAACACGGGCAACTTAAAGTTAGAGTCTTTTTGGTCAGATATGATTATTGGTGTATAATTTAGTTTCTTCTGTATAATTTTACCTGGTAGACATGGGACTTGTTGCGACTCTTATTATGGTGACATGTGGTCCACATTGCCATTATTATCTCCTCTCTCTATCAGCAATAGCAAAGTGTTAAAATAAAAACTGGGGTGTAAACACTGTGTATAAGATGTGCATGGTTGGAAATATCAAAAAGAACGGCAAATAAAACTTAAGATCCAAGACAACGGTCAAAGCACTATTCTTAGGCAGAGTTTTGCAATTAGTTATGACTTATGATGTCAAGCATGCAAAATTCATCAAATCCAACTCCACTGTTCCTAAAAAGTGGGATTCACTCACATGCAAACACATGCATGAAGAAAAATATCTTTTGATTTTTCCTTTTGGTGACACTAGCATTTTGTTTCTGCAGAGGATGGCATTTACTTAGCTTACTCTGATTTTCATCCATACTTGCTTGGAGATTCATCCTGTATAAAGGAACTAAATCAGTGGTTTTCTAAGCAGTTGGACACGGTATGCAGAAAACTTTCATTATCTAGGATATTTGAAGCCATTTTGTTCTCCATATTGGTTCTGGTAGAAACTGAAGTTGGCTAAATTTGGATAAGAAATTTATCTGAACCAGAGGGGTGGTGTAGATAAAGTTTCCATTGAGTGTTTCTCATTTCTAAATGATTTCAAATGGAAGCATAGTCTTAGTTATGCTAATGTTATATCTGTAATCTCTTTGAATGCAAATATCATATTTTTAGAAAATAAGAAGAAAATTGAGTATTTTTGCATTTCTTCTTTTCTGCTTTGGTGTTGTTCCCTACAGTATTAATACAAATAATGTTGTATGCTTGCAATATCTATTACTTGGCTATAATCTCAATTGTGCAGGTGCAGCTGCATCGCTCCTTTTTTCAGTTCTATGTTTAGGGCCATATGCATAGTCTATAGATAATTGTTTATCAATGAATATCATTCTTATTTATCTCTCATCTTCTTTGTTAATAATTGAAAGTTTTAGATGTGCTCATTCTTCTAAATTGCCACATTGCATCGTTCTTCACTTGGACATAACCATACTATCTCAAACACCATTAATTGGTGCAGATGATAAATTACAAGGATGTGATGATATTATGGTGGTTGTCACCTTTTTATGCTGCGCTTTATTTCGGCTTGGAACTAGCTATGCTTGATTTAGCTGGGGTTAAAACTTTCATTAGTGTTATTATTCTGTAGTGTACTCAGCTCAATATATTCTATACAACCTTTTCTACTATCTCCAACATTAAGCAACATGTTCCATACCCTGATAATTCTGACTGAGATTATAAAAATATTATTGCAATCATAGTGTATCTTGGATATTATTGCAATGGTAGTGTTAATATATTGCTATAATCAGGGTCCTTTTCGGCTTGTTGCTGAAGAGGGAAAATCAAAATGTTCATGGGTGAGCCTTGATGACATCTCAAATATTTTAGTAAGAGGTACTCTTCCCTTTTGCTTTTGTACCTTTAGCTTAAGTTGTTTCTTCCCTTTCTTGCAATTTTGGTGTATATTTTACCCCCAGCATGAATATATTAAAATTTGAGTACATGAGTGTTGAAACATGAAAACAGATGTTCTAGGTATTAATAGAAACACATGCAATACAGCTAATGTAGTGAGATGTTATGGCAGAGCCACAACCAAACATGAAAACAGGGAAAGTGAAGAAGAAGAAGAACAGAAATAGGAAGAAGAAAGATATTCTGATATTATCAATCAATGACTCGTATCTTTACATTGTGGTTCGCAATCAGACATTAGATCAGGATCAAAATAATACCCAATTTATTCTTCCAGTAATAAAACTACCTCTATTTTCAATTACAACTAACTGTGACTTTACTATTTAACCTATGACAAATTGGCAACTCCAACTTATTAACAACCCATCTCAACTAACTAATCAATCTTCATGTCTTAGCTCAACTTTACTTTGATAGCTACTGCCATCTTCCTTGCCACAGCTAGCTGGCTTAGTTACAAGACATTACCCTCCCCTGCAAGCTCGTTCTTTCCTCTAGAATGAAAATGGAAGTCGCTGCCATTCATTACAAGAATTCTGATTTCAAGCACAATCAATGGCTTGCAATGTCCAAACTCAAGAATCAACAGTTGAACTTCATACGTCAATTGGACTCTGTTGTTAAAACAGTGATTTTTTGGCCTCTTTTTTTCACTTAATATATTTAGGAATGTGCAGGTGCCAATAAGTAAATGCTGCCTTCTTTTCCTCTGCTTTCTCCAAATCTCAAATTCCTATTCTTTGAGAATAATGCATTTGTTGAATGCCATTTCAATACAAAACCACTGCTAACTACTAACAAAATTTTCTTTTTCTTCCTCAAAATTATCCTCACCTATAAGAAAATTCTTGCTTCAAGCTTTGTATATTGAAACTGACATTTCTACAAATATCTTGAAGGCACCCTTTATCCATTGACTGAGAATCATAACCACCTTCTATTTGTTCCTTTTCTTTATATATTTCGTTAACATAACAAGACCCTAGACCTTAGAGTCACTCTCAATTATTTTGGCAGAATTGGAAATTGAGAAAAGAATGAGCTCAACTTAGATGTGATAATTCTTCCAGTAATATAACTACTATTTTCAATTACAACTGACTGTTGACTTTACTAGCTAATGAACCAATGGTTAATTGACAACTCACAGCTTATTAACAATCCAGCTCAACTAACTAATCAATCTTCACCTCTTAGCTCAACTTAGATTTGACAGCTACTGCCATCTTCCTTGCTACAGCTAGCTGGCATAGTTACAACATGAGATGATCCTGCTGTCCTTGTGGTATTAGACTGATGCAATTATGTTGATAATTGCAATTTGATATCCTTGATGTGAACATGCATGAGCATCAGATTATTTATTATGACACTGACCAAATTATTTGGTTTTTAATGTGTCAGACTTAGAACAATCTCATCACCAACGTGTATCTGAGTTGCAACGGCTTCGATCCATGTATGTATTTTTTCCATAATCTTTTCAAAATTAATATTCCTCCAAAACTTCCTTTATATTTTTTTTTTGGTTCATATAATCTCTGAAAATATATTCATTTTCTTGATAATGGGATCTGCACTACCAATTAACAGGTTATGATTGTGGAGGTTTTAAATTAGTGTAGGATAGTTTTTCAGTTCCATCCAAGGTGATACAAATTTTAGGCGTTGCAAATCATTCTTGTCAAAGAAACTAAAGATTGGAAGTTTTCATCTTTAATGCTCAGTGTAACTTGACTTCCCTTAAAAAGTTTATTTTACAGGAAGTGTATAGGTTGGACATCGGTTTATAAGTACTTATATCTGGAATTAGTAGTTAAGTAGCATATCATGATGCTATTCCAAGTGTTTGCCAATTTATTCAGCTTCTCCCTCTCTCTCTCTCTCTCTCACACACACACACACACACAAATGCACGTGCATGGAGTGCTGGGCATGATTTTCGTTTTTGATTATATGATCATGCTGTCTATGTTGGGTCAGTGGAAAAAAAGTTTGAGGCTAATTGTTGGAGGCCTTTCTCTGGGTTGCTACTTTGTTCAAGTCAATTGTGGAAATAAGCTGTTAACTAAATTGACAGATTTGGAACAAGTGAAAGACAATGGGTTGAAGCTCAGGTTGAGAATGCTAAGCAGCAAGCCATTCTCATGGCACTTAAATCTCAAATAACTTCAGATGAAGCTCATATTCATCTTGATCTTCACACTCTCAGGTAAAAGTTTTCATCTTTCAAACTGTCTCATTTTTTCTTTAGCTGAAACTTCTAGTTTTTTACAGCTTTGTTCATACTTCAAAAGTCATTAGGAAATATTATTTTGAGTTTTTATGAATTGCATGTAAATTTTGAAACACAACCTTCTTTTATATAGTTCTAGTGACATGGGAAACAAAGTGGAATGTGCTGCTATAACAAACATGTCTTTTTGAAGTACTTAATGACATTTTAAATTTATTCTATTGCCAAGTGAAATTATTAAATCTGAATCTTTCTCTTATATCTACTTAAATGTTTCTTAAATAATAGGTCAAAACAGGTTATCCTGCATATGATAAAGTGATATCTACTGCTTTTGTAAATGTCATTTAGAATCTTGCTACTTTTGTCTTGTCAATGGCTCAAATCCTTCCATGATACTGAAAGACAAATGGTTACTACTAGTTTAATCGCTGTATGCTGAAAATGAAATTTTGCTTATTATTTGGAGTTCTCATAATTAAGAAATGAGTTCATGTGAAATTTCGCTGTATACTGACACCATAGTGAATTCAGGTCATGTAAGTGCTTTTAGTCATCAAACCATTCATGGTTTCTTGTTAATATTTCAGCTTAATAGTTACAAAAATCTTGGCATTCAATTTTACGTCCATTTTATTCGAATTTAAACTAGTAAGGAAGATCTAACCATTCATTAACATGTTCCCAGCTATCTCTAAACTTCTATGGGTTCTCTGTTGTACTTCTAAAAGAATTCCCCCCATCTAATAAAATAACCATTTAATTGAAAGTTCTAAAAGAATCCCCCCCCCCATTTAATACAATAACCATTTAATTGAAAGTGAATAAGAGTGACATAATAGCTTCCATTCGGACATTCCCCAGTTCTATTTTGAATGATGGTAGCTTTTTTGTCCCACAAGGATAATACTTATATCCTTAATCCTCTTGAAAAATTTGGCTTGATTTTGACATGTTTTTGTGAGGCTGGATATTCTAGTTCCTTGGCTCACATGCACAAACCTGCAACCTCATGCTTGCTGATTAAACCTTATGAACTTCAATATTTCCAATTTTGGTTGCAGATTTTCCTGTTTTCAGAAAGTATTTTAGAAAAATATTCATTTTGGTTGCTAAATATTATACATTTTTATTTAATATAAAATGAGCAGAAGAAAGCATTCTGAACTGGTGGGGGAGCTTTCAAATCTTCATCACAAAGAAGAGAAGTTATTATCCGAGGTATGTACATGTGTGAATTTCCTATTCGATTCCTCTTTCCAGTTGTTTCACAATTATTACCTAAATTATCTCTGAAGCAGTTAGGAATCTGACCAAAACGAAGCTTTTTTGCCCCCAAAGGTCTTTCACAATCTTGATTATTTATTCTATAATGGTCCAAATAGTAAGGTTGGCTATCTTTTGTTGCCTGATATAGTTGCATTAACCTAGAGCTTTGCTAAACTCTTACGTACTCAACATTGGTTATCTTTGCGATTAATTAGACAAAGGCATACTTGGTTATCTTTGTGATTAACTAGACAAATGCATGTTTCAATTGTTGTGGAGCAAAGTAAACCATAGTTCCCTACTGATAGATGATTAATTTGAATGCTTGGTCAATCAACACAAATTATTTACTTAGATGCTTGCAGTTAGATGTAGTTCCCTTTAAAAATATAAATGGAGTTGAAACTTTTCATTGTTATCCGCCTATAAATAACTACCAGTACCTATTTGATAAGCTGTGAACAATAGGATATCCCAAATACAACATGGCCAATGCCACAAAGAGCCCAGCCCCAGGTGTGAGTGGCTGAAGTTGAATATAGTTCTTTGGTGGCAGATTGAAGAGTTATTACAAATGTCCATGCAAACAAGTTGGCCAAATGGCACGTCTAGCTCGTGGTTGTGAGGATTGGAAACAATACACAAGAAAAAGAAGGATGGCTTTAGGTTGATGGTTCTGAAGATTAGGGACATTGTAAATTTGCAATCATAAAGGTGGAAACTTGTAGTGGGGTGGATAACCTTAAGGTTAATTGGTTGCAGCTGGATTGGCCATGTTTAGATGGCAGTAATGAGTCTGTTGTGGAGATTAGTGGTCAATCAAAAAATGATGTGTTTGATGGTTGCGTACTAGGCTATGATTTGAGATGGCTCAACTTGTGAGAAATAAGAAGTTGTTAATGGCTGGAAACATATGGACCAAGTGATGGTCAATGGAAAGTGGGGGGGAGGGGGGAGATAGAGAGGCAGCAGCTGCATGAAGAGGAAAGAAAGAGAGAAAAGTTGGTCACGACAACAGGAGCCAGTCCAATGGTTACATGTGTCTATTCCTTTGCTCAATCACTCGTTTGGGGACGCTGACAATGAATTATATTTCATTATCTTTCCTGGGTTATTATCAGCTCCTTATTTGCATTTATTCTAATGATTCAATCTCAAACTTTCAGACCATTCCGGATCTTTGTTGGGAGCTTGCTCAACTACAAGACACATACATTTTGCAAGGTATTGGGTGACAACTTTCCTGTTTTACAACTGTTGCTGACAGTAATTATTCTTTATTTTATTTTTATTTTTCTGTTGTATTTCTACGAAGCTTTATGGTGTAAATTTATACTCTTGTAGGTGATTATGATCTGAAGGTCATGCGACAAGAATATTATATTAGTCGACAGAAAGTGGTATTGTTGTGAACTTTATGTGTTAATATCTTTTAATTCTTTTCTTCTGCAAATAATAGCTTGCTAGACTATGATGTATAAGGACCCGTACTACAAGTATGCCTTAACCTCCCTTTTCCTGCAGTGCCTGTGTTCCAATTCAGAAGTAATTCTTACGTTAAATTAATGTATTATTTTTGAAAATATACTTCCATTATGTTATGTTAACTTAGAGTTGACATTCATGGAATGGTGCAGTTTGTTAATATTAGTTTATCACGCAAGACTACCAACTTATGCTCTAATATTACAATGATGCTGGAAAAATGTGTAGTTTGAATGTATGTGGATATATTCCACCAAGTTCACAATCTTAATTTCTTGCTGCAGTATATAAATCATCTCATCAATCAGTTAGCAAGGCACCAGTTCTTAAAAATAGCTTGTCAGTTGGAAAAAAAGGACATGCTTGGGGCATATTCATTACTTAAAGTTATTGAGTCAGAGCTTCAAGGGTACCTGTCAGCAACTAAAGGCAGAGTGGTATTATAACCTTAATAATTTATTATATTTTTATTTTAAAGTTTTATGAGAAGATTACTACATCTATCATTTTCTAGATGGCCATTGTCTGGACATTTACTTGTAACGATGCGTATTGGTAGTCAACATTGAGCTCATTTTGGAAAGTTAATGAGTCACTTGTTAGCAAATCAGGGATTGGATTACTCCTGGCCATGGTCTAGTTCAAACTGTGAACTGCACTAGAACTGGTCAAATGGTTCCAGTTCATGAACCAGGCTAGGATTGTTTATTAGGGGGTTGGTTATGGGCCTCCTCTACTTGAAGCTTGAACCAAGACCAAAATCGCTTAATATGAACTACTGGTTTCAAACTGAAAGTGGTCCGATTAAAAATCATTATTTTTTTTCTTTTAAAAAATCATATTGGTTCCCTTTAATTTTGTTGATATGGAGAAAGAAATGATGTATTATTAAACATTAACCTATATCTTATAAATTTATGTACTATAGAATATTCATGTTGTTGTAGTTTAAAAAGTTCCGAACTAGTATCCAACTGGAAATGAATTGAAACCACTTTTGAACCGTGACCTTTTTTGAACTAAAACCACTGGGAACCTTGGAGTCTACTGAACTGGTGTTCCTGCTTGAAACTGATCAGCACTGGCCTATAGCCAGGATTAGATTAGATTAAATTTTTCCTGTGCATGGCTGCTGCAGGTCTGTAGGCATGATTAGGGATAAGACATTATGGTAAATGAGCATGTGCATGCATGCTTTTTAGTTGAATTTTTCCTTTTGTTGGTTGATCATGGAGATCCCTGTTAATGGACTATACTTTTTTCTTTATTAATATTATATAATCATTATAGGGTCGTTGCTTGGCGCTGACTCAAGCTGCATCTGATATACAAGAACAAGGAGCAGTGGATGATCAGGATACTCTTATGCATGGTGTCAGAGACCTTCTAAGCATTCATTCAAGTAAACACCATATACTTTTTGATTCGTGAATTACTTTGTCAGTTAGATTTTGAATGGCGATGAGATTCAGCACTTCTTTTCCTGAAAAAAAAAATTCTTAGATGCTCAAGCTGGATTATCAACATATGTATCAGCCCCAGGCATTGTACAGCAGATTTCTGCTCTTCATTCTGACTTGATGACACTGCAGTCTGATCTTGAAAACGCTCTTCCAGAAGACAGAAATAGATGCATCAATGAATTGTGAGTAACCATATTTTTACTAAAGTATCCAAATAGTCTTCTAAATGTGAAAATTTCTTCTTTCATTCTTTCCTTATTTGTTACGTTTTTTTGTTGGAATTTAACCCCAAAATTACTTCCTTAACAAGTGCTTGCTCTTTTGGTGTTGCAATGTTAGCAATTATGAATTTTTATTAAATATAAAAGTCACGCAAAAATTTCTTGTGCCTGTCACGAGGATAAATATACCTATCCTCAAGAAGTTACATGAGGAGCTTACATGTTCTACAAATACCACCACAGCTTCTTGTTAGATCACTTTTACTTTTGAGAGTGTAGAAAGATAATATTTGTTGTATATCACAATAGAGATTACAACCTATTTATACATGAGAGACGGTATCTAAACAGGAAGGAAAATCAAGCCTATGATTATGCAATCCCTAAGATTAAGTAACTAACTCATCTATCAATATTTACTTCTTATATTAATATATTTACTTACTATAACCTATAACACTCCCCCTCAAGTTGGAGTATAGATGTTAATCATGCCCAACTTGTTACATATATAATCAACTCGAGTTCCATTTAGAGCTTTAGTAAAGATATCTCCTAATTGTTCTCCAGTTCGGATATGTCCTGTTGATGTTATCTTTTGTTGGACCTTTTCACGAACAAAATGACAATCAATCTCGATGTGTTTAGTCCTCTCGTGAAATACTGGATTGGAGGCAATGTGGATAGCTGCTTGATTATCACACCACAACTTAGCAGGCACCGAATTTGTGAACCCAACTTCTTCTAATAGTTGACGTACCCACAAGACTTCACAAACGGCTTGTGCCATGGCTCGATATTCAGATTCAGCACTAGAACGGGAGACCACATTTTGCTTCTTACTTTTCCATGAGACCAAGTTACCTCCCACAAAAACACAATACCCAGTAGTTGACCTCCTATCAACCTTCGAGCCTGCCCAATCAGCATCAGAAAAGCATTCAATATTTGAGTGCCCATGGTTGCCATAGAATAGCCCTCGCCCTGGGGCCCCTTTAAGATAACAAAGAATCTGTCCCAAAGCATCCCACTGGGCAATAGTAGGAGATGACATAAACTGACTTACCACACTCACTGAATATGCAATATCAGGACGAGTCACCGTCAAATAATTCAACTTGCCAACTAATCTTCTATATCTTTCAAGATCTGCAAATGGCTCACTGTCTTCTGTGGTAAGTTGAAGGTTAGGGGTCATTGAGGCACTACAAGGCTTAGCACCCAATTTTCCTGTTTCTGCTAACAAATCAAGAACATATTTTCTTTGAGATAAGAAGATGCCTTTCTTACCCCGCATAACTTCGATTCCGAAGAAATATTTCAATGAACCCAAATCTTTTGTATGAAATTGTGTTTTAAGAAATTCTTTTAGGGATGTGATGCCAGCAATATCACTTCATGTGATAACGATATCATCCACATATACTACAAGCAGAATTACTCCACTATCAGAATTTCTATAAAACACCGAGTGATCACACTTACTCATTTTCATTCCAAACTGTTGGACCACCTCACTAAACCTGCCAAACCATGCCCGAGGACTCTGTTTCAAGCCATAAAGGGATTTTCGAAGTCTACAAACCTTGCCTGACTCCCCCTGAGCAACAAAACCAGGTGGTTGCTCAATATAAACCTCCTCCTGAAGATCACCATGAAGAAAAGCATTTTTAATATCCAGTTGATGCAAAGGCCAATCATGTGTAGCTGCCAAGGAAATAAACAATCGAACAGATGCGAGCTTGGCAACTGGGGAAAATGTATCAGAATAGTCAACTCCATAAGTTTGTGCATAACCTTTGGCCACTAAACGGGCCTTGAGGCGAGCAACAGATCCATCAGGATTTACTTTTACTGCAAACACCCATTTGCACCCAATAGCCCGCTTTCCTGGGGGTAAGGACATCAACTCCCAAGTACCATTAGTGTCAAGGGCCATCATTTCCTCTTCCATTGCAGTACACCAACCAGGATGGGACAAAGCCTCAATAACAGTTTTGGGAACTGAAATAGAATCTAAAGCAGTGGCAAAACAACGAGAAGAAGAGGATAATTGATCATAAGAGACACAAGCTGAAATAGGATAAGTGCAAGTACGTTTACCTTTGCGAAGAGCAATGGGCAAATCCAAATCAGACAGTGAAGGATCAGTGGGAACAGGATCTGTCGACGAAGAAGTAGGTAGCGGAGCGGAGTCAGAGTCCTCTAAGTGTCTGGAATACACAAGAAAGATGGGAGGGCGACCAGGCACATGAGCGAAAGGCATAGGAGTAGTCTGAGGAGACAGAGAGCGAACAGTGTATAACAAAAGGTCATCTTCCTCACCTTGGGCGTTATAAACAGAGGATGGTGGAAAAAACGGAGTGGACTCAAAGAATGTTACATCTGTAGACACAAGATACCGATTCAGATCAGGAGAAAAACAACGATACCCTTTTTGACGTCGAGAGTAGCCAAGGAAGACACATTTGAGTGATTTGGGATCCAATTTAGTAACCTGTGGACGAACATCACGAACAAAACAAGTACACCCAAAGATATGTGGCTCAATAGGAAACAAAGATTTAGTGGGAAACAAAATATTATAAGGGATATCATCATGAAGGATGGAGGAAGGCATGCGATTAATCAAAAAACAAGCAGTGGATACAGCATCAGCCCAAAAACATTTAGGTACTTTCATTTGGAATAAGAGGGCTCTGGCTACTTCAAGAATATGTCGATTTTTTCTTTCGGCAAATCCATATGATCGGTAGAATTACCTGACATATGATCGGTAGCCCCAGAATCAATAACCCATTTGGAGGATGAAGACACAAGACATGCAGTAGAGTTACTTGACTCGGCAATTGCAGTGATAGAGGAGGAATTAGAGGATTTCAGAGATGCCTGGTATTGGGTGAATTGTGCACTCATCTTCAGATATCAAAATCCCCTGATCTGAAGGGGCCTCAACTGCCATATGCGCCATTTGTGTGCGCTGATTCTTATTCTGTAGTTTTTGACATGTCTTCTTAGTATGTCCTGGTTCGCGGCAGTAATAACAAATGATTCCTCCTGAGTCAGAAGTAGAACCTGTTTCCCCAGAATTCTGAGATCTTTTACCAGCATTAAAACCTCCCCTTTGACCACCTCTATTATTCTGTCTGCTACTGTCATTGCGGCTAACAAGGGCACTAGTGGGGTGTGAAAGAATTGGAGATTCTATACGCAATAACCTAGTGAACACATCATGTAACGATGATATTTCAGAGTCAGAAAAAATTTGAGATTTAGCTGTCTCAAACTCTGGAGGGAGACCTGCAAGAAAGCTCATAACTGCCATTTGCTCTCGTTGAGCTTGTTGAGTTTTCACATCTGTACTAAAGGGCATCAATACATTAAGTTCTTCATAAACTCTTTTAAAATCCGTAAAATAGGATGTCAAAGTTATCATTTTTCTGGGCTCGATAAAACGCCTTACACACATCATAAATACGGAAAATATTCCTTTTGCCAAAATACAAAAATTCCAAATACTCCATTAATTCTTTAACAAATTCACAGTGATTAATAAGACTAATCACCTCACTATGAATAGAATTTCGAATCTGCAGAAACAAACGGGCATCATCCCTCATCCAATCTCTACGAGTTTCATCAGTTGGAGGATCCTTGGTAAGATGATCATCCATTGCAATACTTCGTAAATAAATACAGATAGTCTTGCTCCAGTCTAAAAAATTAGATCCATTTAATTTGTGTTCCGTGATTTTAGTCATCACAGGAATCACATAAGTTACGGTGGTTTTAACTTCAGTCATCAGAACAACCAACCCAAAACAATCAAAATAGCAAAGGATCAGAAGAACAGTACCCGTGAACAGTACCGACAAACAGTACCGTGAACAGTGTCGATGAACAGTACCCGTGAACAGTGCCGATGAACAGTACCAAATAAAACACCTCCACCCAACACCCGAGCGGCAAACAAACCTCAGATCTGACAAGGGGTCGGTGTGGCGACTCCAGCGATAGTGAGATCCAAATGTTACCCTTTATGGATAATCCAAATGAATGGAGCCCTAAATCTCCAAAAAAATTTTAAAACTTTACGAGAGAGAAAAGAGAAAAAAAATCTCTACGAAAAAGACTCTGATACCATGTAGAAAGATAATATTTGTTGTATATCACAATAGAGATTACAACCTATTTATACATGAGAGACAGTATCTAAACAGGAAGGAAAATCAAGCCTATGATTATGCAATTCCTAAGATTAAGTAACTAACTCATCTATCAATATTTACTTCTTATATTATCATATTTACTTACTATAACCTATAACAGAGAGATCTACTGTTTGTTTAATAAAGTAATTTTAATTGACAATGAACTGAAGGGGAAAAATGATGGAGTTTGAGTTTTTACTTGTGGATGTGCGCCTAAACACATTCAAGTGTAATGTGATTTTTATCTGCATCTAAGTCTCATGTTACAGACCTTATGTTTTATTTCTTTTAACCCTAACAAGGTTATTATTCAAGCTCAATAGTATATGCATGCATGTATTTATAAATGAAGGTTAATTGATGCATGGTGTGGGGGGGGGGGGGGGAATACGTGGCAGAAAGAGACTATGCTTCTGATTATGCCATGAGTTAGTTGGACGCTTGTATGCTGAGTGTGGCATTTGTTCTTTACTATTGTGTTTTAGAGCTAGAGGATAGTGATTGTTATGGTTTACAGTGTACGCGATTGGAAGACAGGTGAATATTAAGATGTTTCAGTATATAAATCATTTGATATTTTTTGGACTTGACATTACAAAACGTTTGGCATATCAGCTGAGAAACAATTACAATTGTTGGTATTTTTAAATCATGACTATTAATAGTGATGTTAAACACAAATTTAACAGATTCTCGTTTTCTTTTTTATCTGCTTGTCTGTTTTAGGTGCATACTTATTCAGAGTTTACAGCAATTACTATTTGCATCTTCAACAACCGCGCAGCCAATATTGACACCACGTGTATGACTACATCATCACTTTATTACTGCCTGCAGTCTCTGTTACTTGCACTTGTTTTTATTCATTGGTTTTTGTTTCTGCATGTTTTTGGTTGTTTAGGCTTTTATTACTCTTATATCAGAAGTTTTCATGATTCAATAATGAATTTAGAAGATCAGTAATTGTCCATTTTGTCATTCTTATTTCTGATATGCTAATTTGTGACATGTTTCTTCACTTTCTACCACGTCATGCATACAGCTAGTCTAACTGTGGGCTTATAAACTTCCCCTTCAACTTAGCTGGTAGTTTGTAATGACATTGGACTTGTCACATTTCTTCGCATCATCATCCTGCTTTAATTCTCTGGTTGATATCTGCCTCATTTTTACCATCTGTTATGATGGGCATGGGTATTTAAAATATGTACTTTTGTGGAACATTTTTGCAACAATGCTAACCCCACTTTGCTTATACTCTTTCCATTGGCTGAAAGTGATGTGCATATAATTGGTTCAGTTATACTTAATTTAAATTCTTTATTGGGATTCCAAATTAAATAATAATTTTGAGCTGTGATGAAGTAATATCTTCCAGTTTGTTTAATGAATTTGCTCATGATATCTGAAAACTTTGATCTAATGCTTGAGGCTTTTAGAACCAAATTGATTTTGAGCTAGGGAATTTACCTGCATTGAAAATAATGATGTCTAACATAAATCTTGAATGCCGACATGTTTATCTCATAGGATTCATGTGTGGGGTCTACTTTAAAATTTCACCTTGGACTTGGAGGCTTGGAGAAACATAACTACCTGGCTTTGTTTGGAAATTTGGTTTCTACCCTTGCAAGACTCCTAACAGTTCTTGTTATGATTCTACAGTGGTTTTAGAACTGTTGCCTTTGAGGAGAGATTGCCTTCATGTGTTTGGTTCTAGAAAGGGATTTGTGGATGATACATGGATTTACTTGAAATGATTGGAATAGTTGGTAACATTTTTTCAGCAAGTTATGGGTTTAGAAATTTCCCACTAGATTATCACATCTGATCTTTTTTTTATTCTGTTGTATATTCACCTGTCATGCTCATTTTATCCTCCTGTGTGTGATTCTTCTGTACTCTAACTTGGTATATTTACTCCATGATGTATGCTGCTACTCTTTTAGCCATTGATGAAGGAGCTTGATGAAATGGAAAAGATAAATGCAAAGCTCTCTGCTGCAGTGGAAGAGGTCACTCTTGAACACTGTAAAAAGAATGAGGTAACGTTAAACTGACTACCATGTTTTAATTGGTTAGTTTCTTCCAATGATTGAAACTATGCACTGGTGGACTCCTGCCATGATCTGCTTGTGTGCTTATTTGAATGTTATATTGGTAATGAGAGCAACTCACAGGCTCTTCTTATCATCCGCCTCAAAATTTTGGAACTGAGATGCATCTCCTTACCAGGCTAGTCTAAATTAAATTAAATTGCCGAACTCCAAGTTTGGGTGGTGTTCTCTAGCAGTGTCCATGATTACTAAATTGCACGCTTGGATGTAAGGAATTTGAAGATAATAACGGCTGGATATGTCTATCATCTTGTTTATAAAAGCTGAAAGAAATTTCAAAGAAACAGAAGAGATCACGATGTCAGTTCTTAGGCCAACATGGTAGCATGGCTGTGTGCATATACACAATCAATGCGCCTGTGATTGCTTTAAAAGGCAGCCTGTGCAGTGAAATTGCTCTATTCTCTCCATGTATAGCTAATTAAGCTGTGTGAAGATATGAAGCACAATTCTTCAATAATGCTGTTATTCTTTTCTGTGTACTAGTTGCTGAAATGCAAACTGAAATCCTCATAAACATTCTTTATGCCATGTAGATTGTGAAACATCATTCGCAGGAGGTTGGGCTTCAAAGGCGTGTTTTTGTTGACTTCTTCTGCAACCCTGATCGTTTGAGAAGCCAAGTTAGAGAATTGACTGCACGAGTTAGAGCTTTGCAAGTTTCATAACCCATTCACTTCATTTATGTAGTTAAATTCTTTTTTTTTTTTTTTTTTTTTTTGTGGGGGGGGGGGGGGGGGGTTCTTTTCTCCCCGACCAACCAATGCACAAAGAGACTACTGAATCACTGCATGTAGAGTTGTCAATGTGGCCATTGTAAAGGGTATTGTAACTGCTGTTCCCAGCTTGTGTTGTTTACAAATGCCAAATATAAACTTGACGTACTAATATTAACCTTCTATTTAAACCACTGTTAAGCTGGCTGCAAACTCCAAAGCATCTCTGCATTATAAAATATGCATGCAGATATCTATGCTGCCCACAATTCCCCAGTAGAGGAAATCTCCTTCTTGGCTGCCATGCGCCCATCGGCTCGTCCTTTCAGTAGCCCACAAAAATATGAAGGGAAAACGTAAATTTTTGGAGGAAAAAAATAGACATGTTATTTGCGAAATCCATTGGCTATCATTCAGCAAACAGAGCTCTACCGAACCTAGACAAGTGAGTTCAGCTCTCTGAGAAACTGTGATGCATAGTGATCTGTTGATACTCTTTCTTCGAATGCTAGATTCTTCCATTTGCTAGCAAGAGATATAATATCTTAGGCACAAATATAACTGTATATATGTACGCACAATTCCACCATTTCAATGCAAGCGAAATTTTTACCTAATATTTAGTCATTGTGGACGATATATCTAATGGGATTTATGCTTATGTCTTAAACCCATAAAGTATGTTTAGCTCAATTTTAATTAAAATAATTATCATTTCTTAATTTTTATAAAAAATAAAAATTATTTCAATAAAAATAAATAAATATTATTAATTTTTATAAATAAAAAATTATTTTATATTAATTTTAAAATTTTTGTTCATAATTTTAATAGGGAAAGTAACCTCTAGAGACCTAATTTTGAAAAGGGAAAGGTGTCAGAGTCGCAACATGCTCGTGAAGGATTATAAGTGGTTGTGCAATTCCCAAAATACCACTAAAGCCAATTTAAGCTTTGGTCTCCTTTTGTTTTGGGAGGAAAATCAAGTTACATGATTTTATTAAGAAATTATATTATACATTCTGTGAAAAAAAATATATTGCTGCAATGTGACAATAAATGGAAAATTAATTAATGTTGGAAAATATTAAAAAATATTAATTTTATTCTTCCATAAATTCATTTGTTTTGAATTGTAAATATTTTTAAATTTTCTATTATAAATTTTAGTTGTGTAATGAGCACATATTTACACAATTCTTTTATGGGTTTGAGAAGATAATTTTTAAAAAAATATATTTATTTCCATAAATGTTAAATTTTTATGAGAATCCAAAAATTAAGAAAATATTCTCTTCAGAAACAAGGGGAAAGAAGTTAGCTTTTATAGCTTCTCCCTTTGGAACTTTTCCAAAATCGGAAGCATGGAATCAGAGCATACAAAAAATATATCTTACATTCCAAAGTCAATGTGGTCCGATCTCAGTGAGTCAATTATTAAAATTTATGTACCAATATTTAAATTAATTATGCATAAATATCAATAAAAATTTTTAATTTAATAATTATTAAACTCATTATTTTATGAACTTCAGATTATAGTGTACCGTATAATCTTTATTGGTTTAAAATTACTTTTTATATTTTATAATTTTTTCCAAATATTTTATGTGTGTGGTCTTAATTTGATTTTTCAAAAGGTTTGTTTTAGAAAATATTATACATTAATTACTCTCTTTTTTGCAAACCCTGATTTATAATCTCTTTGTCATTTGCCAGTGCCAGGAGAATAATGGCCCAAAAGAGAAAAATTACAATAAAATCCTTCACTTAGATATTATAGTGGAAACCCAACAAGTGCATAAAATTAAAAATATCAATTTAGTGCTTTTTCTTTTTTAAGTATATTCTTCGCACTCCCGGCTATGTACTTCTCCTACAAGCTTCACAATACGCAATTTGGCAGCAAGCAGCTTGAAAAGAAGCACAACCCTCTCTTCTGCACAATAAACAAAAAAAAAAAAAAAAGCAAACTTTAGTACAAAGTCAAAAAGATATCAGCCTACAAGACTATGCTATGAGCATTATAAAGAAATCAAAGAATGAGAAAATCAGCTATGTAAAATTGCGAAAATTCTTGTCCGGATTGATATAAATTCGTCAAATTTCATATATTTACCGATTTAGATAAATTTTTTTAGATAAAAAAAGTGATCCATTATGAATTTAAGAGATATGAATGTGTATTATATGTAATTGTTTTTATAAAAAATTTCACATTTACGTGTTTTAAGCTCACATAGACCGAATTTTAAATAAGTATTTCTCCAAAAGAAGCTTAGGGCATGCATGCATGCCTTGTTGGGCTTTGCGTAGAGAAGCTGTGGTGACAGTGTGTACAAGTCTTCGTCAACAGGCTTAGGTGTTGGCCTGGCCTTCGCAGGATTTGGTTGAGGAGGAGCGGTGGGGCTCGGTGGTTCTTTCATGTCATTAACCACCCAACTTTTCTGCTGCTTTTTTCTCTCTTCTTTGACACGGGATTGACGTACTTTTGCCTGCAATACCAAGAATTTCCAAGCTTAATCATCATCCCATTTTCAAATCTATAATTACGTATTAACATTTAACATATTCTTCCAACAATACCAACAATCACTTCACTTCACTTTGGATTTTCTTTTGAAATTATATTTGTAATTTATCATTCAATCGATCACGTAAAATCGATTCCGGTGATCAAGCCGGGCTATGAGCTATACTACTACCATATCTAACAATATGCGACCATTGGGAAAGCATTCCTAAAACACCCTTTTCTTGTTTGTTTTTCAATTCCCCATATACAAGCTATCGAAAGCATTTCCTTTGCTTGTTAGCTTCTTTTAATGAATCTTTTCTTGTCTTTTTCTTTTTCCTTTTTCCTTTTCTTTCTCGTCTTCTTTTTTGTTTTGTGTTTTACGCTGCTTGCTGCTAACTTTCATGAATTATTCAAAAATTTCAAGAACAAGAAGAGCATTTGAGAAAAAGAAGAAAAGAATCTAGTAAGTATAATTACCCTCCGGCGAGGAACAACAATCATGGCCGGCGTTACCACATCATTCTCATACAAATCACCAGCAACATATAAATCCCGATCCTCTGAGTAACTGTAACGAATCAACCCACCTTCTCTAGCAGATTCAAAACACTGAGTGAAAGGAAGATCATCCTTCCAGTCCCAGCTCCCAAATGCAGGTATATTGTTCCTCGAATAATAATTATACTCCTGCACAACGCAAAACCCAGAATATTAACAATCTATAAGAAAGAAAACAAAGAAAAAAAGATCAAGAGAGCTCACTTCCATGAGGTTGAAGCAGCAGATGAGTCAATATGAAAGTTTTTTTTTTTTTTTTCAAAATTTAATATCTTTTGAAGCTGCTGAGCGTGGACACACAAACACCATATATATAGAAAAGTTGGTGATGGTCATGGAGGAAGAGTAAAAAAGAAAACTACTCAGATAAAGAAGCTTCACAGTAACAGACAGAGAGACAAAGAAGTAAGGAACGTATTAAGGAATAGAAAAAGAGTAAGAAATGTTACTTTTTTTTCTCTTGGGTTTCTTTCGATATTCTGTAATTTTAATCTTTAAGTAGCATCAGAGTTTTGCTTTACACGGTTTGTCGCTGATCAGATGAATATCCCAATGCATGATTAACATCAAAGGGTAGTTGTGTTTTCTACTTTCTTGGAGTTCTCCATTCTCCAGCAAGAAATAAATTAAAAACCCCATCAGGAAAATTTGAGTTTGCAGCTTTTGCTTTTCCTTTTAAACCCCCCCACGCGTACCAGAGACCTGCTCAGGATTTATAAGGAATAAATTAAAATTGTATCCACCTTTAATAAACAGTTGAGCTACTGACACCGAGTCTGCAGTCGAACTCTCACGGGAGAGTTGAGTACAAAATTTATCAAAATTTATTATGCAAACTGATCCATTAATATGGAATCTAGCTCACAATCGAACCGGTTAGGTTAAGTGGAATCTAGACTCATCAGAGAAAAAATTCAGTTTATCTAACGAGATGAAAAGTAGGAGAATAAATTCAGCTATGTCACGACTCTACCAGTACAAATATTAGAAAAAAAATTAAATAGTCTTTGTAACGATGGTGTACGTGTGGTTCTATATAACAGCAATAGATAGTACTGTAATAAAATAACCGTTATATAATATTAAAAAATAAAAAAAAAGGAATAAAAGAGAGATATTTGAACCATTCAAATTAAATTTCCGTAAAATCCCACATCTCACATCATCAATAAGTTTTTAAATCTCATCATAAAATCCCACATCTCACATCATCAATAAGATTAAAATGGCTCAGGTCAATTTTTTTTCTTAGAAAAAAAAAATGATTGTTTATGAAAAGTTGAATTCATGTGATTTGTTGGTTTCAATGTAAAATATTTTATTTGATTTTAGCTTAATTATAAGTATTATCTGCATATAAATTAATTTAAATTTATAAGCATTTTTAAATTTTAAATTATTACATATTTAATACAAATTGATGTATTTAATTAAAAATAATTTATAAACATATATATATGAACCATTAGCAATAACAATACCTAATTGAATAACAATAGAGATAGCTTCAAGGGATTAAGTTAAATGTTGTGATAATATAGAGAGGGAAGGAGAAATTGTAAGGGGGTAGCACAGCAAATAGGAGGAAAATAGAAGAACTATATGTTTTAGGGATTTAAAGATTATTGATAAATTCTATAATGCATTGAGATTATTTACAAAATTGTAAAATCCATTAGTAAAAACAACGTACGTAAAAATTTGTCATTGGCTGTTTATAGTGGGCATTAGTGCAGATTTGAGGCATTCATTAATTAATTAATAACATAATTACTAGCAAATTAAGAAATCATAATTAATTTACCAATTTAAAATCGCATTATATATAAAATCTCTTATTTTGCAGGACCAATCAAGAATCTTCGATAATTTATATTTTATTTTATTGATATAATACGGCGTATGCATATTAAATAATAGTGATTGTAAAATTATTGCTTTAATATTTCTGAATCAATAATTTGAAAACAGTTGTATAAAAAAATTTACTTTTTTATTCTATACAATAATATATTTTAATAAAAAAATTATTTTATATTTAATAAAATTATAATTTTAATTATATTTTTTATTCACTACTAAAAATAAATAAATTATCTTTATATTCAATAGTGAAATTAAATGTAATAAATTTTAAATTATTGCTATTTACTGATAATTACGGTAAAGTATATAAAATAATAATTTATTATTTTTACCTTAAATTTATTTTTATAGCAGTGGTTTAATCTTTAATACTAAATTTTAAATCATCATCTCCCAACACCATAAGTTTTTCTAATTATCTTTTACCATACAAAATAAATACATTAAAAAGGCTTATAGTGCCAAAAATGCATAGGAACAAATTTAATATCAAACCCATCAAAGCACAAACTCACTCTATAAAATGCCAAATCCAAAAATATAAATATAAAATATGGCCTAATTTTAAAAAATGGTACTATTAAAAAATAATATTTTAAATTATCGTCGCTCTTTGTTATAATCGATAAAAATTTGTTCATAAATCGATTCACATTCAAGTATAAAAATATGTAAAAAATCAAATACAAATGACACAAAGTAAAGCAGAAGAAAAAAATGATACAATTAGAAAATAACATTTTAAATTATCGTTCCTTTTGTTATAATCGGTTAAAACTCATTTAGAAATCAATTGCACATTCAAATGTAAAATGAAAATCATATAAAATATTAAATGCAAATAGCACAAAGCAAAACAGAAGAAAGAACAGAAACGACTGATACCACCAGAAACAATTTTACCATCAATCTACCACCACCAACAGAAACAATTTTACCATTAATCTACCACCACCAACGTCTATCCCTTAGTCACATTTAGTGAAAACATACCCATAATAAAGACATACAAATTGAAATGGCACAAAAGTAGAAAGAAGTGGAAGTTCAACCCAACCACAACGAAGCAAAATAAACTAAACAGATACTCCCACACTAACTAATAATCAAAATTACTAAAGAGAACTTGATTTACCGAATTAACACCATCACACGAGGTAAAGAATGTGATAGAGCTCAGTCTAATTGGAGCTAGTGGGAGCATTGATCATCAGAACACCATAACACGAGGTAAAGAATGTGATAGAGCTCAGTCTAATTGGAGCTAATGGGAGCATTGATCATCAGACGCATCGATGCAATCCCGAAATGTTGATGTCAAAGTCGATGAACCCTCCTTAGAGTAAAAAATAAAACACCCTAAAAAAATAAATAGATTCAAATTTTATCAGAATTTAAAATAAGAGCAATAGACGGAATAAATTTAAAACAAACCAAAACTATACATGGCGGGACAGAGAGAAGGCAAGAAAGTCAAAGACTCATTTTCACCGATCAAAGAAATCCTCACCGAATGATCTTTGAATTTCTCTCTTTCTCTCTCTTTTACTATCTCTTCTGTAATTTTTATTTATTTTTTTATTATTTTAAAATTATTATTTACTTTTATTTTTTATATTATAATAACGTATAAATGAATTATTACAACTCTATTTAATTTTATTTTATTTTAAATAAATCTCTTAAAATATTTTTTAATATTTAATAAAAATTAATATTTTCAAAATAAATATAATTAAAAAATTTATCTTTTTTTACTGTATATGAACAAATAAAATGGATGAAAATTAAGACGGAGACATTTTTTTTTTTCGCAACATAGACGTTCGCTTTAATTTTCATCGATGGATGTGCCCAATTACATTCTTGCCATGGGCCATCATTTAGGCCCATGAACATTACCCAGCCAGAATTCCAGCTTTTAGGCCTACTTGTAAAGAAACTTGCAAAATAATTATTTCAATTCTAATTTATAAATTGATTAAATCAACCTATAAATTATAACTATAATTTAATTTATTTATTTGAAAATATTAAAGTTTATAAGATAAAAATAGTTAAAAAAAGGCAGAGGAAGAATAGTTTTTATTTCCATATGTATAAATTAATTTGACTAGTATTTTATGATATTATTCTTATCTATTTTTAAGATATTATTAAAGAGTTGCTTTTATTTATTAATTTAACTAAATAATTTGCATTAAATTTAATGAATTTAAAAATTATTTATTAATTTCTAATACAATATTTATATATTTATTTAATTTAAAGTTAAATTATATGGACCTGATTTAAATAAGTATTTTTATTTGGTTGTATAGTTGCCATCAACATGATCATGCATCAACTTGGATGATCTCATTTTGAATAGCAGTGGCAGAGGAGATGAGATTGGAAAAAATGTAGATACGTTGTCGTTTCTTACATTCTTTTTAACTATATATATGAAATAAATGTCTTAACCACTTTGGAATATTGATAGGCCGTTATTAATACAACTTGGGTGTTTGGGAGAGGGAGATGAAGCTCGTGAATTATGATGATATGTTATCTGAGGGCATTTTTGTCTTTTTATCATTCACTTATGAAAAAATATACGAATTAAATAAAATGACTGCTTAAAAAAAATTAAAATTAAAAATTAAAACTTTTTAATATAATTAGTTTTTTTAATATAATAATAAATATATTTAATTAAACTTTAGGAAATTCTTAAGTATAACATCGCAATTCTCATATTTTTATGTTTGGAGAAAAAATATACTTAATTTTATTATTTATTTATTATATATACTTTCTATTATTAAAATATATTGTAGCCAATTAAATTTAATTTTTTTATTATAATATTAAATTATTATATACGGATGTAGGTTTAATTAAAGTTTATTATAAAAATCATCAAAAATTGAAATTAAGGATATACACAAATTTTCCTAAACAATAGAAATTATATATAAGAAATTGTTTAATGTTTCTTTTTCTTGCAAATAATAAAATTTTCAAATCCTAGCATTAATTAATAACACTTCCCATATGAAATGCTAGTGTAAAAAAAGTTGGTGATAATTGTTTGTAAATATAAAGGGGAAGAAAAGAACTTTCCACCAAGCTAAAGACAAGGCAATATTCCCTCCGATCCGATCTCGACAATCTACGTCAGCGGTGGCCTACTCCCACTGGAGAACAAAGCCAAATTCTGAACCGTGAACCTCATCCTGCCAATTCTCCTTCACGGGTCCCCAATATCTTCATCGCCCTCTGTCTCTATAAATAACAAGAGATCCATCTCCATGATCACCACCGCAGCAGGACAACATTAAACACAAGAAACAAGTGCTACGGCGACGTATTAGATGATGGAGAGAGCGTCAGCAGGGAGGTGGGTGGTGGTCATGGTGGTGGTCATGGCGGCCATATTTGAAGGGACAAGGTCGTTGAGCTTGTGTGACATGAATGAGGATGGTTTATTAGCATGCAAGCCATCAGTGAGCAAGACAAATCCAGTGGATCCACCATCAAAAGAATGTTGCAAGGCCCTTAAATTTGCTAACTTGACGTGCCTGTGTTCTTATAGGAATTCACTGTTGTTGCCTTCTCTTGGGATTGATCCAGATCTTGCTTTGGCTTTGCCTGCCAAGTGCAACCTCACCGCTCCTGCCGATTGCTAATTAAGTCTATGTTCTTTTTGTTCGTATTCACACTCTATTTTGAGAAAAATTCTTAGAGAAAAAAAAAAGGAAAATGAGGAAAAATAAAAAAAAGTGATTTTTTTATTTTCCGTCATTTGTTTGTTTTGTATGTTGAAAAGGAAAATTAAAAAGAAAAAGAGAGTTTGAATAATAAAGTACTTATTTTATTTTTTTATTTATAATGGAAAAAATTATTTATTTTTTTAATTTATAAAATTTTCTTTGAAAATAAATTATTTCTTATGTTTATAAAAATTCATTTGAATAGGATATACGAATAAAATTATAATTATAGTTATTTATGGTTGAATTTCCCACTAATTTTAAGAAAACGAGAGTAATTTTATGCAGAAATTTTCTAAGAAAATTGCATAACGTAGTTTATATTCACATTTGTTAGTTTTTCAAAAATTAACTAAAATCACTAATGCTACATTTGCAATGATTCTTAATAAGAATTTAAATAAATTATTATAAAATTATTCATAATATTTATTTATTTTAAATAAGAAAATTAATAAGAAAAATTAATTAAATTTTTATAAAATCTTTAATTTCAAAAGAGAAAGAAATTGTCGAATTAAAATGAAAATTTATGTTCTAACCAGAGTCAATCCATAATTTAAAACAGAATTTTATCCTTTTTCACGACATACCTTGCTAGTTGAGTTGAAAGAAAACTGATTATGATTACTTTTTTTTTAAAAAAATTAACAAGTTAATACTTTAGCGTATGAGCTGAGGTTGTCTAGGTTGATGATTTCTGATGATCTGAGATCTAATGGAATAGGGTTTTACAAGGGTTTTGTATTACTGAATAAGGCTTAAGCTTTCTGAGGAGGGAACTCCTCTTTTATATATTGTCTTGCTTGCTGGTGACGTGTAAAGGTCTCTCCAGGATTGGGCCACGCGTCTCTGTCATGCGGATTCGGAGGTACTAGGGTATCAGCCGCCTGCTCCATGCGTAACGGCCTCTGATTCTCCTCGTGCGTACGTTCGAGCGGATCTATCAGGCTGTCTGGTGAATATTATTCTGGATCCTGGGCTGGGCTGAGAGTTGGGCCGGATGCTAAGCCTGAGTGGAGAGAGCCTGCTTCGTGCGGGCCGGGCAGACTTGAGTGAGGAAGATGGGTCGAGTCCGGCCTTGAAGGTTGGATGAGCCAGGCTTGTTATGTATATCAGGTGTGTGGGCCTCTATGTCATGGGCCTCGGGCTGTGGTCAAGCCCCTGGTCCGGGGTGAAGGAATCCAGCGGTCATCAATTTCCTTAACTAAGTGAACTATAATTAAACCTATTAATAAGATCTTCAATGATAAACAAATCAAAACCATAGGTAGCTAAAATCATAATGTGATAGCACACAAAATCAGCAAACAATGATGAGATTGAAATTTCCAGTTAACAAGAGTAGAATGCCATGTGGGTAATGGGCCTACTAGTGGGATCAGTATAGAAGTTTGGCAATGATTTGAATGTAGTGAGTAGTAGAAGCAAACACAGCAAGGATTGCTACATATTCCTCCAATTATTTCCTCAGCTTTTCCCCACAAGCTTCCCCAATTGCCTTTGGGTTTTGCCTTTTTAGTAAAGTAAACCTAGTATATGCATAGAACTCCTCCCTATTTTGATTTGGATTTTACACCAAGCATTGTCTAATTGTCTATCATTGCCCTAGCATATGCTGTTTTCTCATCCTCTTCTCTTTGCCTTGTTGGTGTTCTTCATAAGCTATCTTCTTTTTCAGATTTGTTCCCTTCAACTAATGAGAAAGATCAAGCTAATCATTTTTTTTTTCATCTATCGAAATTTAAATTCAATATCTCCCAAGAAAACCACTCTAGTACCAATAAATTTAAAACGACTGATTTAAAAAAATTAAAAAATATATATATAAAATACCATATAATTTTAATCATTTTTATTTTAGAATCTATTATTTAAATTGTATTTTATGGTATTTTACTATTAATAAATAATAATAATTTCTAAATTTCATTAAAAAACACTAGCATAATAAATAAAATATAATTATTAATTAATATTTTTTTTATATTTAAAAAAATATTTAAAAAATATAATTTAGTTTTCTTATTTACACTTTAAAATTTTATAATATCGAAATAATATATTATAATATAATTTTTTATATCGATATTTTTTAATCAAATTTAAGAATTATTATTATTATAATATATTATTTTTATATTAATTAAATTAGTGATTTTAAAATAAAAAATTGATAAAATCACTTTTAAAAAAAAAAAAAAAGATTCTTGATTTATTTAATAATCATCACATAAAATCTAGAAGATTTTTGTAGTGTAGAAATGAGGAAAGGGAAGTAAGAAACGAAGGTCGGTTATAAAGACAACAGAACTTGCTTTACCAGTGGCACCACAAATACACATTCACACCCTTTTTTAGGTCTCATATCTCTCTCTCTGGTCCCTCCGTCACATGTCTTTTCCTTTTTTTATCTCCATAACCTAGTTTAGTTAGAATGGAATGGAATTAATTATTGGATAAAATTGTACATTATATTGTCTTAACATTTGACATGTTTCTCTTTTGTTCTTTATTTTAAACTTTTGTTGATTTTGTTTTTTTACATATATTAAAAAATATAATATTTTTATTAATTTTTTAATTATATTCATTTCAAATTTTATTAAATATTAAAAGATATTTTAAATTTTTTTTTAAAATTTTTATAAAATTAAATGAAATTATAATAGTTAATTTATAGATTATTATAGTATAAAAAAGAAAAGTGTATGATAATTTTAAAATAAAAAAATATATATTACGGAAAGAATATTTATTATAGTAAAATTTTTTTATAATAAAATTTTATTTTATTAAAAAGTTAAAAAACTTGGAATGACCATCATATTCTAACTTTACAAACTCCGTTAGCCCATCCTATAACAATGGTATGCTAACTTTTTATAAAGTTATTAGATTTTAAAACATTACAACAAAATTTCTAATGAGTAATCAACCATGCGAAATCAAATTTTGAAGAGTTTACATTTAATTTATTATAATCCATAAAATTATAAAAAATAATATTTTAAATTTTAATAATTCAAATATCTATATATTCTAAGAGTTTAGTAAATTGATCTTTGATTGATAAAAATTTATGTAAATTTTTGAAATCATTTCTTTTAGACATCTTCAACTCTATGCACCATTTACACTATTTTGATACTTTGCATAAAAATAGTGCAATATTATCTCCAACCGTCTGCATCATTTTTAACACCAAAAATAATATTTTATTTATATTCTTCTCTCTTTAATATTATATTATTTATTTTACTTTAATTTTATTTATATATTTCACTCAAAAAATTCATATAATTTTATATATTCACTTTAAATATTTATATATTTTATATTTTTATCCAATATTCAAATATTTAATTATTTTATAAATAAATAAAAAAAAATATATTAATTATAAAAATGTATTAATTAAATAATAAAAAAATATAAAATTTAAATTATATTATAAATTTTAAAAAAAAGAAAATGGCGCTGCTACAGTATCATGCTATATTTAGCGTTTGGCGTGATACTGTAGCGCAACTCTAAAATTCCGTGAATTTCGGCGTTGCATTAGAAGGTCATCTCCGATGCCAAAATATTATTGACTTCAATTTATTTAACAAGTTACTTAAAAATAAACCAAGTTGACAAGTTTTAATTAGTGAATATTGTAAAACTTAATGTTAATTTATTTACTAAATAAATTTAAAAATTAAGTTTAAATTTATCTCGTATAAAAATTAAATTCAATCCAATTAAATTTTTTTCAAATAAAATATTAAATATCAAATAAATAATTTAATTTGTTTATATCCCTCATAATCTCTTGCTCCATTCTTCAATAATAGTCAACTATTCATATGTGACAGTGCCTAGAAAAGTCTAATATATCGTACAGGTCTTGCTTTTTCAAGAGAATAAGAAAATAAAGTGCCTAAAACATTAAAACATTTAGTCCTATCGATTAAAAGGCATTTAACTTGATCCCGAGTTATTGGATTTAATCCCGTTCTCATTATTCTTAAACATGGTTTAAATGCTATTAGCATGAAAAACAAGTAATTATTTTAAATCATAGGTTCTTTTTTCAATTTCTTTATTTAATTTTTACACGATGATGATAGTGTCTGGTATGAATTAATTATTTTTATTTTAAATAAAAATTATTTGAAATTTTATAAAATAATTAATTTCAAATGAAAGGATAGAGAAAAAAAATATGAGAGAAAATTTATATTAAATAAAAAATTTAAATGTATTATATATATATATATATTTATTTATTTATTTGCCGACTCCTCTAATCTTTTATACTTCCAACTTAAAAAATTTAACACTTGCTCAAAAGTTTAAATTGAATTATTTCAACCAGTCTTAATACTGAACCGGCCTTCAACTGCAACGGAACGGAAGACGATTCAACTTTTCAAAATGCAGATGAGCTTTCTCCGATGGGCCCCCCTCTCAGTTTTCAAATTGGCTTAATATCTTCTTGTTGCTATGTAATTACCTTATTAGCCTTACAATTTTCTTTTTTTATTATTACTTTTAAGTTACATTTCTTTTTTCGCATATTGTTTCAGTTGATTGAATTTTAAATGAATTATTATTATTGTTATTTCCTTTGCGGCAATCGAGCCTTTTAAATGTTGATATAAAAATAGTAATTATTATTAAAAAAAGATATAAATGTAAAAATAGTAATTATTTTTTAGGAAGAAAAATAATATTAATCACTCGTTATATTTTAAAGATTCACTCATTTATTTTTAGTGCATATATATTTATTTATTAAATTTTTATTTATATATAGTGTAAGTGTTGTATTGTATATTACTTTTTATCATGAAAAAGAAAGAAAAAAAAAAAAGAACGCTCGTCGTTTCGGTAAGTGGCCGTTGAGGATAGATTAGTCATTATTTGAATTTGGGGGCGACAGGAAAGTCCCATCGCCTATCTAGTGGAAAAAGGAAGGGGACAAATTGGTCATTATTTGAATTCTTCGAAACTCCAACAGCTCCCACCCCGTCCCCTTCAAACTGAACTCACACAGTAACAGAGGGAGGGAGAGGGAGAGGGAGAGAGAGAGAGAGAGAGAGAGAGAGAGAGGCTCAAAGAAACACCCAAACACGCTGCTTTTGAGAGGGGGAGATAGAGAGAGAGCAGAAAAAGGAAGAAAGTCTGGTGGAGATAAGGAAGGAGAGGAAGAGGAACACTTCTTTCTCTCTTTCTTTATATTTTTTCATTAGAACAGAGAAACAAGAAATTGTATCAGGTTTAAATTTGTTCAAGAAGAAGAAGCAAAATGTCAGGTTACGTTGGCATTATTGTGTCAGATCCATCGCTCCAAAACCAGTTCACTCAGGTGGAGCTGCGGAGCTTGAAGTCTCACGTAAGCTTTCTATGGAATTTTTCAAATCTCTCAATTTTTTTCTTTTTAATCTGTTGTGTGTTCTTTTGATTCTGTTCTGTAACTTTGCTTTTGTTTATCAAAATGAAGTTTATGAGCATGAGAAGGGAGAGCGGGAAGCTCACGCTCAGAGACTTGGCTTCTAGGATGTCCAGATTGAAAGTAGTAGGAGAGAATCTGACGGAGGAAGAAAGAGCTTCTTTTATTCAAGATTTGTATCAAAATCTCGACGATGAGGTCGATTTCGAGTTCTTTTTGAAGGTGATCACCTTTCACTTACATCAATTAATTTGCTCTAGATTTCTAGTTCAGATTCCTGTTTTTATGCTTGTGTGAGAGAGCAGATTTTATTTTTGGTATTGTTTGACACGTGAATCAAAGCGATCTTGAACCCGCAATTTCCTTTGTTTTTCGTTTGTCTGGTGTTCTCGATTTGAATTGTTCGTCAATGCCACTGGGTAGCAAGTTATCAAATCCAACATTGGCTGCTTGGAAATGAATGGAAGAACAGAATTAAATACTTGAATCTTCAATCTGCTGGCATATTTGTTTCCTGTAACTCGGTTTCTTCAAAAGGGGCGATCAGAACGCAAGGTTCTCTTTGCCTCATAAAAAGGAGAACTTCTAACCAATCAATTTTGTGTTTAAAAGTTTTTTTTTTTTATCACTTTGCAATATCTTCCTTTAGTAAATTTGGAACATTATTTGTCTGAAAAATGATTAGTGAAATTAGTACGTCAAGTAGGATATTATGCATTGTGTAGCCTTTAGAAATAAAGCTTATATTTAGTGGGAGGTTAAAGTGGAATTTGTAATCACTACAGGTATATTTGAAACTTCATGCACATGCCAATGCAAGAACAGGAACTGTTGCAAAGAACTCATCAGCATTCCTTAAAGCCGCCACCACTACATTGCTTCACACCATCAGTGAACCCGAGAAGGCATCCTATGTTGCTCATATCAATAACTATCTAGGAAAAGATGACTTCTTAAAGAAATACCTCCCCGTTGATTCTTCGACCAATGATCTCTTTGAGATTGCAAAGGATGGAGTCCTTCTCTGGTATTATGCTTTAGTCTCATTATTAGAGTTCTTTTTATTGATTTTGTAGACTCCAGATGGTGGAGTAGTATTTTGAAGCATTCTTCTTCAATGCAGCAAGCTTATCAATGTGGCTGTGCCTGGTACAATTGATGAAAGGGCTATTAATACTAAGAGAGTTCTCAATCCATGGGAAAGGAATGAAAACCATACACTCTGTCTCAACTCTGCTAAGGCTATTGGATGTACCGTAGTCAATATTGGGACCCAAGACTTCATTGAAGGAAGGGTATGTACAATGGCGTGCTGTATTTTACTTCATCCCTTATTCACTTGAATGAGTATTAACATGATTTTGTATGAACTTGTTTCAACTAACTGTGGTCAATGATCATGACATCCTGGGTTTTTCAATTGCAGCGCCATCTTATGCTTGGATTGATTTCTCAAATCATTAAGGTAAGATCTCAAGGAATTTTCCTAAATTTTAGTTCGATTATGTATTGATGATGATGGTTTATAGAGTTCTGAAATACAGTGCTCATAAATAGCTGATACTGAAAGCTCTGTAACTTATATGGCTTTGATAATTGATATTCATAAAAATCTACGCAAATGTGAACTATAAGATGTTTACAGAATTTTATTGGACATTGTTTAATCTATTCAGTGGTTATGATGTTTTAGATACAACTCTTGGCAGACCTCAGTCTGAAGAAAACACCTCAGTTGGTGGAGTTAGTTGATGACAGTAAGGTATATGGTGTTGTTCTTTCAGTTATATTTTCCTGAATGATTGGTTTAAACTTCAAGCTACTCTTACCTTTATATATTTCCATATGCATAAAGGATGTGGAAGAGTTGATGAGTCTACCACCAGAGAAGATCTTATTAAGATGGATGAATTTCCAGTTGAAGAAAGCTGGATACAGGAAAATAGTCACAAACTTCTCTTCTGATGTGAAGGTCAGTGTTTGTGGATTCTTCATGCTCATAATCTGCTAACTCCCTTTTGAATATCATTTGAGCAATAAGTGAAATATTTTAATTTACACTCTAGAAACCTGAGATGCCGATAATCCTCAACGTACCAAAACTTTTACTAGTTGTACTCAACACCAAATGACTTTGAATGTTTGACTGATAGGTTTATTGTCTTCTGCAACTGATAGAGACTAAAACCAACGAAGGAAGGATGTGCAATTCTTGGATAATAGTTTGTTGATTGTAGAAACAATAGTTAAATCAATATCACTATCATATGAACATAACCCATCTTTTATATTGATACTTGATTTTTATCATGGCTGTAGTTCATTTAACATAGATTTGGGTTTCATCAAGTCATAGCTTCAGCTGTCGTAGTTTTGTAGTCCTTATGTGGACTTAGTCTGTAATATCCATCCTTTTGTTTTTTTTCTCTAAGAATTTTTCTTTTCTTATATTTTTGTACTCATATTTTTTCTTTTTCTATGTTGAGTTGAACTATGTATGTATCATCTAATGAGTTATTTATCTAATTGAGTAGTCACTATCTTCAGATTCATGCCAGTTGCATCTAAATTCTATAATATTTTCCCATTTGCTTCCCTTTGCTGATGCTAATTGTATTATGGTAATTTTATTATAATACATCCTCGGATTAAGCTGGTGTCTAACTTTAGGATATGCTACCTGCAGGATGCAGAGGCTTATGCTCACCTTCTAAATGTTCTTGCTCCCGAGTATAGCAATCCATCTACACTGGCCATGAAAGATCATTTTGGAAGAGCAAAGTTGGTTCTTGAACATGCGGATAGGATGGGTTGCAAGAGATATTTAACTGCAAAGGACATTGTTGAAGGTTCACCAAATCTCAACCTGGCGTTTGTTGCTCACATTTTCCAGCATAGGTGAGGATAGACACTTCCGTACTCAATGGATTTCATGCAAATTATTCACAGTTTGTTCACAGAAATTGATGTGTTCATATTACTTATCTGTCTGAAATTGAATACATAAATAACTTACGACCATTTCTCGCCTGCAGGAATGGGCTGTCAACCCAAACTAAGCAGATATCTTTTCTTGAGACGCTACCTGATGACACACAAATTTCTAGAGAGGAAAGGGCATTTAGATTTTGGATGAATAGTCTTGGGAATTCAACCTATATTGACAACGTCTTTGAAGATCTCAGAAATGGGTCAGTGTTAGCTTATAAGTGTTTTTTTTTCTTTTTTCGTAAGATCTTGCTGTCATGGTGTTTTATTCATACCTTTTGAACTTAAAATACATCTAAAAATTACCCACTTTTTTTTTGTCAAAATTACCTCCTTGTTAAAATAGAAAACTTCCAATGGCTTTATCATAGTTAAAAACCTGGATCTAATACTTTCATCCTCAATTCAAACTGAGGCTGAAGTGCATTCTCTGTCGCTGTGCAGGTGGGTGCTTCTAGAGACCCTTGAGAAGGTGTCACCAGGGATTGTTAATTGGAAGATTGCAAATAAGCCTCCAATCAAGTTGCCATTCAGAAAAGTAGAAAACTGTAATCAAGTTGTAAAAATAGGAAAACAGTTAAAATTTTCCCTGGTTAACATTGCTGGGAATGACATCGTGCAAGGAAATAAAAAACTAATACTGGGTACGTTCTTTACCCAACGAGTACCATTATTCAACAAGAGCATTTACGGTGAATTTTGTGAAGTTAATGTTTTGGTCAATTCTTAAACTCTGCATAAAGTTTTTCTGGTAGTGTTATCAGATTTGAACTAATGTTTTCAATTCTCTTTAGCTTATTTGTGGCAGTTAATGAGATGTAACATCCTCCAACTTCTAAAGAATTTGAGATTCCACTCTCATGGAAAGGAAATCACTGATGCTGATATTTTAAAATGGGCCAACACCAAAGTGCGTGGAGCTGGAAGGCAGAGTCACATGGAAAGTTTTAAGGTATCGTTCCGTTGCTGACTTCATTGCATAGCAAAGAAAAAGCATTATCCAATACATGCATCAGCATTTTGAACTACTGGAATTGATTAAACATAACAAACCATTCCTTGAAGCTTGAGTGCATATTACTTTTGTATGCGTGCATTTTTGGAGAATGCATGCCTAAAAGTAATATGCATTCCTTGAGGTTTAAATTTTCCGAAAATGAATCTAAAGAGAAGTACTGAATCAGAAGCATTAGATAACTTGTGCAAGATGTTGCTTTCTTCCTCCTCTCCCCTAAGACTGCTTGGTTATTCAGACTGCAAGAAAGATCATCTTAGATAGTGGATACTATCAATTTTCAACTTTAACTATCTGAATTTTACAGGATAGAAGCTTGTCAGATGGCATTTTTTTTCTTGAGCTTCTCAGCTCTGTTCAGCCTAGAGCAGTAAATTGGAGTCTCGTCACAAAAGGAGTAACTGGTACGTTTTCTTCTAATCTCATGCGATTAAAGTTTCCATGTGATGATCTTGACAATAATAATTTCTTAGTTCTAATATTATTTATTATGTTGTCCCTCAAAACTTGGGAGCAATCAGATGAGGAGAAAAAGATGAATGCTACCTACATCATAAGTATCGCAAGGAAGCTAGGATGCTCAATATTTTTGCTTCCTGAAGACATAACGGAGGTATTCTTCATCAACAGGACTTGTATTCTTAATATGATTATTCTATGGTGTTAATTTTTCTTTTTTTCAGGTGAATCAAAAGATGATCCTTACGTTGACAGCAAGTATCATGTATTGGTTCTTGAAACAGCCTGTTGAAGAGAAATCAAATGGAACTTCAGATAGTGAGACCATCTCAAATTCAACAGTAGACGACTCTGCCTCAGAGTCATCGTTAGAAGAGAATGGAAACCTGTAAGCAGATCATAAATTTTATATCTTTTTATTTTATTTTATTTTTATTTTTACTTCTCCCTGAATCAATTTGTTAAACTTGATTGAAAAATGTCTGTATGAATAGGGAATGAAGTGTGCTCAAAGCAAATTTTGCAAGCACATACATACGTATGCGAGTAGTTTTTTACTTCAACGCCCTTTTGTCAAAAGAAACATCTCGTCTAAGTTCGGCCTTTGTGAATAGAAGCCGTAAATAACTATAATATAACCTTCTATTTATGTCTTGGATTACAATAAAAACCCTTTTAAACCACAAGTTATCTATAATTAAATCTATAATAATTCTTCAGCAAACTACTTTTTCACCGTGTACCACGAAAAGCATTTTAAGCACAATCCCCTTTCAATCTTGTTGCGAAGTGAATAATGAAATATAAGAATTAAATAAAGAAGTAAATCAAGTAAAAAAAAAATCAGAAACTAATTTCTTAAACCAATAAACCATTTGATTTTTTTAATTATGTCGAAAATAAAGGATGAAAATAAAGAGTAGATCTACATTGATTTTATGATATATATTATTTTAAATTTATTTTTCCTTACCATTTCATATTATCCTTTTTTTTATATTTTTATTTTTAATATTTTTTTATTTATGCATGAGTGTTCTAAATATATCTTCTTTATAATATTTGATTAGTGTTATTAAATAAATGAGAGCTAAACACAGTATGTTTATAACATTAATATACATTCACATCCATGCTGAAAGTGTATGCGTGTGTTAATAATGAAGGAGAAAAGTGGAAGAAACGGACTCGGCGTAAAAGTGTTCGAAAAGAAAATCTTAGATAGGTTTAAGGAAAAATGTATAATTTTGAATAGAAATAATCTGTTTTACATAATATGACGTATGCCTTATAATGAGTGTAAAAAAAATCTAAAAATATTGACAAAAAAATTTTAGAGACCATTTTGAGGCTCTAAACAGCGTTTTTAGACTTTCTAATGGGTTATTATGTAGTCAAAGACAAGTAATAAATGTAGATTTTTTAATGAACTTTTTAAATTAGGGTCTTAATAGCGATTCTGACACTCGCAGTAAACGTTATGGCCAAAACGTTTTTTACCGCTCAATGGTCGCATTTGAGTTGGTCTGCCCATTCTAAATATTATGACCCATCTCATTCGCATCCGTCTCCTCCGTTAGGAAAGAATTCATCATTGAGTGGAGCAGGAAATTCGGATACAAAGAGTATCAGAGTCATGATACTTGGATATGTCCGCCACATTAAATGTCTTGGAAATAATCATAGTATTTGGAAGATCTATCACATAAGTGTTGTCATTGATGCAAATGTTGAATACAGTCCATACTTCTTAGGTTGCAGCTCGTTGTATGTACTAACTGGGAACCTCTCCTTGCGCAAGAACACCATCACTGCATCTCCAACCTAGAAGACTTCTTATCGCCTATACTTATCTGCAATTTGCTTGTACTTTGAGTTTGCTTACTTCAATTTCTGCTTGACTTCCTTCTGCACATCCACAATCTACTCAGCCATGTGCTTTGCTGGAATACTAGCATCTATACTTTTTGGCAGCTTGATCAAATCTAATGTATGTTGTGGCACATTAGCATAGACAACAGAAAAAGGTGAACGACCAAGGGCACTATGGACCGCACTGTTGTAAGCAAATCTTGAGGAAGAATAAGATCCAACTGCTTCGGTTTATCTCCACAAAGGCTGCGAATCAAGTTGTCTAGGGTCCGGTTGACTGCTTCTGTAATACCCGGCTAGACTCCGGTATCGGAATTCCTACCGTCCGGTGGAATTTGGGTGTCGGAAACCTCTAGAAGGGTAAAAGCATGTTTTTATAAAATGTTTTCATGTATTTTAATGTTTTAAGTATGATTTTAAATAAGTTTTTGCATGAAATTTCTTTAAGGAAAAACCCAGGTTCGGCCGCCGAAACTCACTTTCGGCCGCCGAACATGCATGGACTTTGGGAGGCACGTTAGGCCCCCGAAAGTCTAAGTGAGGGAAGTGCAGGTTCGGCCGCCGAACCTTATGTTCGGCCGCCGAACATTTGCATGGATGCGGAGGCACATTCGGCCCCCGAACGTGGCCTGGCCAGCCACTATAAAAGGGTCCCCTTGGTCCGCACGGGCGAGCTTTTTCTCTCCCATTGTCGGCCAAGGTGAGTCTCCACCGTTCCTCCCTCGATCTTGAGTGTTTCCTCTAGATCTTTCATGATTTTAACAAGTTTATAACTTTGTTTTGAAGATTTGTGAGCTTTGAGCAAGTTTTGAGTGCTTGGAGGTTCAAAGAGCTTAACCTCTCCATCTCCAAGCTAGGATCGCTTTCCTCTCGTTTCTTCAAGAGGTAAGGGTCGATCTTGAACCCTTTTTATGTTTTAAACAAGTTTTAAGTAAGATCTATGGGTAGAAATGCATGTTAGGACATATGTTGTGTTTATGGGTTTAAGTTGTGATGTTTGAGCAATGTAGCTTGATTGTGTGTGAATGAAGTGTTGTAGATGGGGTATATGCATGTTTGAGACCCCTAGGAACTTGTATGTGTGTTTTGGTTGAGAAATATGCATGATCTATGGTTTTGGGAGGCAGGAGGTTCATTTGAACCAAGTTTCTGCCATTTGGCAGAAACCAGGTTCGGCAGCCGAAGGGAGTTTCGGCCGCCGAACCCCTCTTGTGAAGGCAGCTTTCGGCTGCCGAAGGTGCCCCCGAAAAGAGACTTTCGTCTCTGTCTGGCACTTTCGGCCGCCGAAGGTGCCGCCGAACCTAGCTGAGTTTCGTCTCTGTCCAGGACTTTCGGCCGCCGAAGGTGCCGCCGAAGGTGCCCTGTTCAGCCATTTCATGCATATTTTCTGTGATGTTTTCATGATGTTTTAGGGGGTTTTTGGGGGATATATTAGAGTTATGTTTATATATGTTTGGTCCCTCATTGGAGTCCACCTGTGTAGGTTCGGACCCGAGGAACCGAGGACCCCAGCAGTGAGTGAGCTGCTTCAGTGTCTGGTCAGAGCTAACCAGAGGTGAGTGGAAACAAGCTTAATGTTTTAAATCAAATAACTGAATGTTTTGAGCATGCTTCACGCATCATGATGATATGTAATAGGCTGATTGCATTAGTTCACGAATATGTTGCATTGCATTTTCCTTTGTGGTTGTGGGTGAATGCTGTATGATCCAATTAGTCCACGAGACTTTATGTATGATATGACAGGAAGACCAGGACCCCATGCTACGGCCTGGCACGAGACTTTATATATGTTATGACAGGAAGACCAGGACCCCATGCTACGGCCTGGCACGAGGCTTTATATATGATATGACAGGAAGACCAGGACCCCATGCTACGGCCTGGCACGAGACTTTATGTATGTTATGACAGGAAGACCAGGACCCCATGCTACGGCCTGGCACGAGACTATGTTGGGACTAATTGGTGACAGGTTCACCCTTGATGTGAATTGTCTGTGATATGATGCATTTCATGAAAGCATGAATTTTAATATAATGTTTTTAGTTTCTGCTCACTGGGCTTTTAGCTCACCCCTCTCCCCTAACCCCCAGGTTTGCAGGTACGGGATTGATAGAGAAGAAAAGAAGAGAAAAGTCATATGTATGTAATAGCTAGAGTATGTGGACATGACAAATGATAAGAATGTAATGTAAAGTTTATGTAATTATGTTATCGAGGATAGAGTTGTGCTTGACCATAGTATATGTTAATCCCTTGGTATGTACATGATCTTATTTTATGATGTATATGTGAACCAACTCAACACAGGATATATATTGCCCATTGAGGCTTTGATGAAATCCCACAGAGGGATTAATGTCTATGTATATGATGAATATAGTGCATGCACAGGTTGAGTTTGGTATATGAAGAAAAAGAAAAGTTTTTAATTCTTATGTATGTTTGTTGATCATGTATGGGATTAAACAGGTAAACAGGATGTATGTAGGCTTGCTACGGGTTCCGGCGGCCTTAAGCCGACCTGAATCCTAGCGCCGGTAGCGGTCCGGATTTCCGGGGCGTTACAGAGTGGTATCAGAGCCCTAGGTTCATATGGTCGGACCTAGAGTGTCGGGCTCATAGAAGTTATAAAAGGTCAAGCACAATAGGCAAAAGTCATGTCCACTAGGATAGGATGTAGAGTCCTGTCTTGCTATGATGATATGATATGCCATGATAAAATGCATGTGCATAAATGATGTGATATGTATGTGATGAGGGTTCATGTGTGCCCACATGAACCATTTAATGCTAATGTTTATGTGATGTTTGCTGTTTCTCAGAAAACAGGATGAGAGGAACCCGTCGATCTGCGCGATTGACTGGAATACCACCTCAGGACGAGGGCATTGATGCCCGTCCTTCAACATTGCCTAGGGCAATGTCAAGTAGGTCCAACAGGGACCGAGCAGTGAGAGACCCTAGAAGGTCTTTAGATCTGGGAAGAAGCAGATCAGTCAGAGGAACAGTGCAGGGAGGTATGTCAGAGGATATGGGGGATCAGATGGATGTTGATCAAAGGAGGGATGGCAGTTTGGGCGTCAGTATGTCAGAAGAGGGTATGGGAGAATCCCAAGGAGGCACTCAAGCCTCGGGATTTGTTCAGCCACCTCACTATCCGCCCTACACCCAAAATCCCGGGTATTCGATGGGAGGTACATCGGATTACCCTAGTTTTAACCCCTACCCCACACAGATGCCATACCCACCATACTACCCTCCATATCCACAGTACCCAATGTACCCACCTCCACCATACTATCCAAATCCAGCAAACCCTACCCCAGGGGATGCTGTACCTCCTCCACCACCAGCACCTACATGCCCAGATACCCAGATACCTCAGCCTAGCTCATCTGGGGGAAGTAAGGCTAAAATGACAGATTACATGAAGTTGGGTGCTCCCCAGTTTGAGTCAGGTGATGACCCGTTTGTATATTTGGAGAAGGTCAAGATGATCACAGAGGAGATTGGGGCCGATGATAGTAGAGCCATTCAGATGGCTGGTTTCACCTTGAAATGCAAAAAGGCCCGTGAGTGGTTCAAAAACTATGTGAAGCCGAGGGTGGATAGCCTATCGTGGGAGGAGTTCGCTAATGAATTTGCAGGATGGGCTTTCCCTGATAGTTCAAGGGAATTAAAGATGATAGAATTCGAGCAGTTGAGGCAAACCGATGATATGAGTGTAGACGAATATACTGACAGGTTTATGGAGTTGCTGCCTTTTGCTGGGCAAGACCTTAGCACAGACCAGAAGAAGTCGAGGAGGTATATCATGAAGCTCCATCCCAGGTATTCCTCCTTGGTACAGTCAGCAGATAGAGAGAGTTTTCACGCCATAGTAGACATGGCTAGGAGAATGGAGGCTAGTGCCATCGTTCAGGGGACAGTCAAACAGACAGTGGCACAAGCTTCTGGTTCTAAAACTCCGGGTGGGGGAAGGTTAGATCCCTCTACCTTGAGTGCAGCAGCTTCAGGCAGTAAGAGATGGGGTAAGCCCAAGGGTAAGAAGAATAAGTTCTGGAACAAGGTCAAGTCTAGTCTGGGGTTTGGCAATGGTTCTAGTTCTGGGGCAGATAATGCAGCTTGTGCGAAGTGTGGTAGGCCACACAGGGGTTTATGCCGGTATGGGACGACGACCTGCTACAGATGTGGGCAAGAGGGGCATATGTCATGGCAATGTCCTAAAGCAGTTCCTACGGCACAGACACAGCAGACAGCTTCAGGAAGTGTGGCACAGCCAGTAGCTCCAGCTGCTACACAGGCCAGTGGCAGAGGCAGAGGGAGAGGGTCAGCCTCTTCTTCAGCAGGATTCAGAGGTGAAGGTCCATCAGCTCCAGCCAGGATCTTCACCATGACGCAGCAGGAGGCTAACACATCCAACACCGTGGTGTCAGGTAATCTCATCATTGGGTGTTCTGATGTGTATGCATTAATGGACCCGGGTGCATCTCACTCTTTTATTGCACCGAGAGCCGTTCAGAGGTTAGGATTGATGGTCTCTGGGTTAGAGTGTCCCCTATGGGTCAGTGGACCCAAGTGTGACCCGTCAGTTGCAGAGTCAGTCTGCCAGTGTAGTCCAGTTTTTATAGAGGGAAGATGCTTGTCCGCCGACCTTGTGGTTCTAGATTTGACAGACTTTGACGTCATTCTAGGGATGGATTGGCTATCTACCCATGGTGCTACCTTGGACTGCAGGGACAAAGTAGTTAAGTTCAGATGTCAGGATGGGTCAGAGGTCGTCTTCAGAGGAGACAAGAGGGGTACACCTAGAGGTCTAATTTCAGCTCTTCAGGCTCGTAGGTTGCTTAGGAGGGGATGTCAGGGGTTTCTAGCTCATGTGAGGGAGTTGGATAGTCATGTTAGAGAGCCCGCCTTAGTGCCTGTGGTGAGTGAGTTCTTAGATGTTTTCCCAGACGAGCTTCCAGGACTACCACCTGCAAGGGAGATAGAGTTTGAAATGGAGCTGATGCCCGGAACTAGGCCTATCTCTATCCCTCCCTACAGGATGGCACCAGCTGAGATGAAAGAGTTGAAGGAACAGTTGCAAGAACTGGTGGACAAGGGTTCCATCCGACCGAGTACCTCACCTTGGGGTGCTCCAGTACTCTTTGTGAAGAAAAAGGATGGATCCCTCAGGCTTTGTATCGACTACAGGCAGTTGAACAAAGTCACCATCAAGAATAAGTACCCATTGCCAAGGATCGACGATCTATTCGACCAGCTAGCAGGAGCGGGTTGTTTCTCCAAAATAGATCTGAGATCCGGGTACCATCAGTTGAGAATCAGAGAGGAGGACGTGCCAAAGACGGCCTTCAGGACCAGATATGGGCACTATGAGTTCCTTGTAATGCCGTTTGGGTTAACCAACGCCCCTGCAGCATTCATGGACCTCATGAACAGAATATTCAGACCATACCTGGATCACTTCGTTATTATCTTCATAGATGATATCCTAGTGTATTCCAGGAATGCAGAGGAGCATGCCCATCATCTGAGGATAGTTTTGCAGACCTTGAGGGAACATGGCTTGTATGCCAAGTTCTCCAAGTGTGAGTTCTGGTTAAGGAGCATATCATTCTTGGGGCATATAGTGTCAGAGAATGGAATAGAGGTAGACCCCAAGAAAGTAGAGGCTGTGACTAACTGGCCCAGACCCACCTCAGTGACAGAGATCAGAAGTTTCTTGGGTTTGGCTGGTTATTACAGGAGGTTCGTACAGGACTTCTCCAAAATTGCAGCTCCTTTAACCAGATTGACCAGAAAGAATCAGAGGTTCGAGTGGACCGATCGACGTGAAGAAAGCTTTGAGGAGCTCAAGAAGAGGTTGACTTCAGCACCAGTGTTAGCTCTGCCAACCAGCAATGAGGACTTCACAGTATTCTGTGATGCATCCAGAGTAGGCTTGGGTTGTGTGTTGATGCAGAATGGTAGGGTGATCGCTTATGCTTCTAGACAGCTAAAGAGGCATGAGATGAATTACCCCACACACGATCTGGAGATGGCAGCAGTTATCTTTGCCCTCAAGATGTGGAGGCATTACCTCTATGGGGTAAAATGTGAGATCTTCACAGATCATAAGAGCCTGCAGCACATCTTGAGTCAGAGAGATTTGAACTTGAGGCAGAGGAGATGGGTAGAACTGCTCAGTGACTATGATTGTAAGATACAGTACCATCCGGGTAGGGCTAATGTAGTAGCTGATGCCTTAAGCCGGAAATCACTTGGCAGTCTATCCCACGTCACGGCAGAGAGGAAACCGGTGGTGAAGGAATTTTATAAGCTCATTGAGGAGGGTCTACAGATGGAGTTGTCTGGTACAGGTGCTTTGATTGCACAAATGAAAGTAACCCCCGTGTTTCTGGAGCAGGTGGCTCAGAAACAGCACGAGGACCCAGAGTTAGTGAAGATTGCCAGGACTGTTCAGTCAGGCAAAGATAGTGAGTTCAGATTCGACAGTAAGGGGATCCTCCGCTATGGGAATAGACTATGTGTACCAGATGACATCGGGCTTAAAGGAGACATTATGAGAGAGGCTCATAATGCAAGATACAGCATTCACCCTGGAGCCACCAAGATGTATCAAGATCTGAAGAGGGTGTATTGGTGGCCAGCTATGAAGAGGGAAGTGGCACAATTCGTGTCAGCCTGCGAAATATGTCAGAGGGTGAAGCTGGAACATCAGAAGCCGGCTGGAATGCTTAACCCGCTACCTATTCCAGAATGGAAATGGGAGAACATAGCTATGGACTTTGTAGTGGGGTTACCGGCAACATCCAACAGACTAGACTCCATATGGGTGATTGTGGACAGACTCACCAAATCTGCTCACTTCATTCCAGTTAGGAGCAACTACTCTGTGGATAAGTTAGCGCAGGTTTATGTGGATGAAGTCGTCAGACTACATGGGGTCCCGGTATCTATAGTGTCAGATAGAGGGCCCCAGTTCACCTCCAGGTTTTGGCGGAGTCTGCAGAGTGCTATGGGTACCAGGTTAGATTTCAGTACTGCCTTCCACCCCCAGACTGATGGACAGTCAGAGAGGACCATCCAGACCATAGAAGATATGCTCAGAATGTGTGTGCTAGATTTTGGCGGTTCTTGGAAGCAACATCTACCTTTGGTGGAGTTTGCCTACAATAACAGCTATCATGCTAGCATAGGGATGGCTCCATATGAAGCTTTATATGGGAGGAAGTGCAGGTCACCCGTTTGTTGGGAAGAGGTAGGAGAAAGGTCCTTAGCAGGGCCTGAGCTTGTAGAGATCACCAGCAGGGTGGTGCCCATTATCAGAGAAAGGATAAAGACTGCCACCAGCAGGCAGAAAAGTTATGCAGACATCCGCAGGAAACAGGTAGAGTTTCAGGAGGGGGATCTAGTATTGCTCAAGGTGTCTCCGATGAAAGGGGTGGTTCGATTTGGTAAGAAGGGTAAGCTAGCTCCGCGGTACATTGGACCCTTTGAAGTCCTGCAAAGGATTGGGAATGTATCGTACAAGCTGGACTTGCCTGCTTCTATGGAGAGAATCCATCCGGTTTTCCATGTTTCCATGTTGAGGAAGTTCGTGTCAGATCCGGGCAAGGTTCTTAGCGAGCCTGATGTGGAGATCCAAGAGGATCTCACTTATGTTGAACAGCCGGTGCGGATTCTAGACACTCAGATCAGAAAGTTGAGGAACAAGGAAATCCCGATGGTGAAAGTCCTTTGGAACCACCACAATTTGGAAGAATGCACTTGGGAGACCCGGGAGTCCATGCTCCAGCAGTACCCCCACCTCTTCTAAGGTTAGTTGAGATGTGTTCCATGTGCTATATGTGTTACATGTATGTTATGTTTGTTTCGCTATGCATGTACTAGTTGAGGAACATTCGGGGACGAATGTTCATAAGGGGGGGAGAATGTAATACCCGGCTAGACTCCGGTATCGGAATTCCTACCGTCCGGTGGAATTTGGGTGTCGGAAACCTCTAGAAGGGTAAAAGCATGTTTTTATAAAATGTTTTCATGTATTTTAATGTTTTAAGTATGATTTTAAATAAGTTTTTGCATGAAATTTCTTTAAGGAAAAACCCAGGTTCGGCCGCCGAAACTCACTTTCGGCCGCCGAACATGCATGGACTTTGGGAGGCACGTTAGGCCCCCAAAAGTCTAAGTGAGGGAAGTGCAGGTTCGGCCGCCGAACCTTATGTTCGGCCGCCGAACATTTGCATGGATGCGGAGGCACATTCGGCCCCCAAACGTGGCCTGGCCAGCCACTATAAAAGGGTCCCCTTGGTCCGCACGGGCGAGCTTTTTCTCTCCCATTGTCGGCCAAGGTGAGTCTCCACCGTTCCTCCCTCGATCTTGAGTGTTTCCTCTAGATCTTTCATGATTTTAACAAGTTTATAACTTTGTTTTGAAGATTTGTGAGCTTTGAGCAAGTTTTGAGTGCTTGGAGGTTCAAAGAGCTTAACCTCTCCATCTCCAAGCTAGGATCGCTTTCCTCTCGTTTCTTCAAGAGGTAAGGGTCGATCTTGAACCCTTTTTATGTTTTAAACAAGTTTTAAGTAAGATCTATGGGTAGAAATGCATGTTAGGACATATGTTGTGTTTATGGGTTTAAGTTGTGATGTTTGAGCAATGTAGCTTGATTGTGTGTGAATGAAGTGTTGTAGATGGGGTATATGCATGTTTGAGACCCCTAGGAACTTGTATGTGTGTTTTGGTTGAGAAATATGCATGATCTATGGTTTTGGGAGGCAGGAGGTTCATTTGAACCAAGTTTCTGCCATTTGGCAGAAACCAGGTTCGGCAGCCGAAGGGAGTTTCGGCCGCCGAACCCCTCTTGTGAAGGCAGCTTTCGGCTGCCGAAGGTGCCCCCGAAAAGAGACTTTCGTCTCTGTCTGGCACTTTCGGCCGCCGAAGGTGCCGCCGAACCTAGCTGAGTTTCGTCTCTGTCCAGGACTTTCGGCCGCCGAAGGTGCCGCCGAAGGTGCCCTGTTCAGCCATTTCATGCATATTTTCTGTGATGTTTTCATGATGTTTTAGGGGGTTTTTGGGGGATATATTAGAGTTATGTTTATATATGTTTGGTCCCTCATTGGAGTCCACCTGTGTAGGTTCGGACCCGAGGAACCGAGGACCCCAGCAGTGAGTGAGCTGCTTCAGTGTCTGGTCAGAGCTAACCAGAGGTGAGTGGAAACAAGCTTAATGTTTTAAATCAAATAACTGAATGTTTTGAGCATGCTTCACGCATCATGATGATATGTAATAGGCTGATTGCATTAGTTCACGAATATGTTGCATTGCATTTTCCTTTGTGGTTGTGGGTGAATGCTGTATGATCCAATTAGTCCACGAGACTTTATGTATGATATGACAGGAAGACCAGGACCCCATGCTACGGCCTGGCACGAGACTTTATATATGTTATGACAGGAAGACCAGGACCCCATGCTACGGCCTGGCACGAGGCTTTATATATGATATGACAGGAAGACCAGGACCCCATGCTACGGCCTGGCACGAGACTTTATGTATGTTATGACAGGAAGACCAGGACCCCATGCTACGGCCTGGCACGAGACTATGTTGGGACTAATTGGTGACAGGTTCACCCTTGATGTGAATTGTCTGTGATATGATGCATTTCATGAAAGCATGAATTTTAATATAATGTTTTTAGTTTCTGCTCACTGGGCTTTTAGCTCACCCCTCTCCCCTAACCCCCAGGTTTGCAGGTACGGGATTGATAGAGAAGAAAAGAAGAGAAAAGTCATATGTATGTAATAGCTAGAGTATGTGGACATGACAAATGATAAGAATGTAATGTAAAGTTTATGTAATTATGTTATCGAGGATAGAGTTGTGCTTGACCATAGTATATGTTAATCCCTTGGTATGTACATGATCTTATTTTATGATGTATATGTGAACCAACTCAACACAGGATATATATTGCCCATTGAGGCTTTGATGAAATCCCACAGAGGGATTAATGTCTATGTATATGATGAATATAGTGCATGCACAGGTTGAGTTTGGTATATGAAGAAAAAGAAAAGTTTTTAATTCTTATGTATGTTTGTTGATCATGTATGGGATTAAACAGGTAAACAGGATGTATGTAGGCTTGCTACGGGTTCCGGCGGCCTTAAGCCGACCTGAATCCTAGCGCCGGTAGCGGTCCGGATTTCCGGGGCGTTACAGCTTCCGTTTGTCCATCAGTATGCGAGTGAGCGATACTGCTGAACAACAAAAAGGAATCAAAGAGTTTCCACAGTGTCCTGTCCTCCAAGAATAACTAAGAAACTTGTTGTCACAATCTAAGGTAATAGATTTTGAAACCCCATAAAGATGGACAACCTCTTTGAAGAACAACCTAGCAATAGCAATTGCATCTGAGGTTTTCCTGCAAGAAATAAATTGTGACATCTTTGAAAACTTGTCAACCATAACAAAAACAAAATCAACGCATCTTTATATGCTAGGCAGTCCCAACACAAATCCATAGACAAATATTTCCAAATGTTTTCTAGGACTGGTAGAGGCAGGTATAAGCCATTGTTCTTAAACTGGCCTTTCGATCTCTGACATGTGTAACACTTCTCCATAAATTTGTAGGCTTTCCTTCTCAGGCGTGACTAGTAAAATCTTTCCTTTAACGGCTGCCAGAGTTTTGTTCCTTTTAAGGAGACCTGCTAATCCGTTTCCATGTAAATCACTAATTACCTTCTCCCTTAAGGATGGCTTCAGAATGCACAGCTGATTCTCATAAATCAAATAACTGTCAGATAATAAAATGAAGAAACTGGATTATTAGTGGATATTTGAGACCATATCTCTGCAAAATCATCATCCTGGACATATTCCCCTTTCAACTGTTCAAGCCAAATTATCTCCTGACTCAAAAGTCAGTAGCAGTGTCACTTTCTGCCTCAAAGCATCAGCTACCTAATTCTGTACACTCGATTTATGCTTCAAAGTAAAATGAAACTTCTACAGGTATTGACACCACCATATATGCATATCAGTACTAATCTATTTTTGACTGTTCAAGTACTTCAAAGCCTCATAGTTTGAATAAAGCATGAACTCTTTTGCAAACAAGTAACGTTTCTGTATTTTAAGAGCGCGAAATACAAAATAGAATTCTTTATCATAAGTACTCTATTTTCAGGCTCCATCAAAATCTGCTTCACTATCAAAACATGCATATGCCCTGTTTCCTTAACTTCAACAACAAAATTTTCTATCAAAGTCAAGAACGTGCTCTTATCTGGGATGTCAGGTTTACTCTTCAAAGGAAGCAATGAAAACTTCACACCATCTTTCTTTAGCTTGTTAACATTACTCCTAGAATGCTGCGCATCAATAACATATTGCCACATCCATGTCTACCACATCACAATACACAGTATTGTGGTATTTGCCTATAAAGAAAGATACTTTATAGCATTCTGTCACGTTTATTTTTCCAATATCAGATTTAATCCACCCCAACGAATAAGGCTCCAGGTGCTTCTCAATAGGCAGCTTCAATTTCTTCATAGTCTCCCTCCCGATAATATTCTCGCAGCTTCCGCTGTCCACTATAATACCAAACACCCTATCACCAATTGTGCAACGAGTTCTGAACAATTGATGCCATTGCGTTTTCTCTACACGCTTAGGGATCAACATCATCCTCCATACAACATAGGTCTACCCCTCATCTAATTTATATTCCTCCCCTTCTTCGTCAGACCTATTTGATTCACAGTTTATCTCCTCATCTTCTTCCTCTCGATCCAACACGTTAACTGTCTTTCAAGTAGGACACTCATTAGATTTATGACCTTGTTGATTACACCGAAAACACTTTCCAACATAAAGTCTTGCATAGAGATTATCTACCTTCTTCGCTTCTTTATCTTGACCCACATTCAAAGGTTGTTTGTCCGCTACCTTATCATCCATAGACTGTCTGTTAAAGTTTCTAAAATTACTACGCTCTGACTGGTTCGTAGTAGTTTTATTCACACTCTCTGATTTCGCACTGTCTCTGAATCCACCAAAATTTTCCTCCTGGCCTTCTCCTGTTGCATTAATTCAGCCTTTAGAGATAAATTCTTTGCTTCACTCAAGGATTAAATTACCTGCACTCCAGTTCTATCCTTCAAATTCACCCGCAACCCTTCTAAATATCGAGCCACTTGCTGCCCTTTAGATTCTAGTAAATTATTTTGCTCCACCGACCTCATAAATTCAACTGTGTACTCATGAACTATTCTACTACCCTGTTGACATCTCTGATAATGTTGAAACAAAATTTGTTCATAATCGGGTGGTAAAAATTCTAAGTTCAACAAATGTTTCATCCTCTACCAGGTTCGGATAGCAAATTTCTCTTCTCTCTCCCGCATAGATTGTACTTGCTCCCACTATGCCGAAGCGATCTCTTTTAGATGACAGGCAATTAATTTTACTCTCATTTCTGCCGAAGTCTCCGCATATTCAAAGGACCTCTGCTCATTACCAGCCCTTCATTGATTTTGATCAAACCGAGGTGGTTCTGAATCAAAATTTTCTTCCGAATCATCCTCCTTGTAAGCAGGTTGCCTACGTGCTGGGTTTCGTCTGTTGATAGGTTCACCACGAGGAGCATATCCTGGCTATCTCCTATCATCATTCTTTCTCCTGTTTGGTCTGACTCCCTAAGCATCCAGACGATCTGTAAGCTCCTGAAAGCATTCGTTGAAACGTCTGGATAAGCGCTCTATCTGTTGCTCAAAGTGTTGTTCCAATCGTTGCAACACCATGTCCCCCTGTGGGACTCCACCCTCCTTATCACCATCACGGAGAGCACCGCTATTGCCATTGATCGCCATGCTATGATACCACCTGACGCAGCGTAAAAGGGTTCAAAAGTAAACTCTACATAGATTTAGAGAAAAGTGTATAATTCTGAATAAAAAATAAATTATCTCACAAAATATCACCTCTGTAATGTGGACATGTAACATTAAAGAGATGTAACAGTTGTGTATACAGTTAGAATGGTGCTTGACTTAGTTCTTTTTGTGTTGTAAATCTTTTGTATACATGGTCTGTTTATATAACTGTTTTACAGAGTATGTGAAAAATCAAGCTTAACAGGTATGAATTAACCCATCTAGAGCAAGCTCTAGTCAGAGGTACAGAGTACAGAGACAGTGCATGCACAGGTTAAGTCTTGGTCCAGAGAAAAATTTTTATTTTCACAGAAAATGTATGACCATGTATGAGATTTTACAGGTACTCAAAGAGTATAACAGGCTTGCTACGGGTTCTGGCGGCATTAAGCCGATCTGAATCCTAGCACCGGTGATGGTCTATTTTGGAGACTCTTTTCATTTTAGCTTAAAAACAGTAAAACATACTACATTATTTTAGAAAACATAAATCTTACCCTTCTAGAGAATGCCGACATCCTGGATTCCACCGGACGACAGGAATTCCGATACCGGACTCTAACCGGGTATTACAACCTCTGCCTTAAATAGACGTGCAAAAAATATGAAAAACCCAACAATACTGACAAATAAACTTCAGAGGCCATTTTGAGACCCTAAACAACATTTTTAAGTCTTGCAACGGGCCATTATATAGCCAAAGGTAAGTAATAAATGTAGAACTCTGAATGAATTTTTTAAATTGGAGTCTTAATAGCGATTCTAATACTCATAACAAAAGTTATGGTCAAAACACTTTTTGTTGCTCAATGATTGCATTTGGACCGATTCGCCCATTTTAAAAATTACGATCCATCTCATTCACATTAGAAAAAGAGAGATAAAAAGTAGTCTTATTTAGTGAAAGCTATTGTTCAAACTAAATTAACTAGTTTCATGTTAAAAAAAGAAAAAATATATATAATTTAACCATTATAATTTATTAATTAAAAATTAATCCAAATTCATTTTTAACCTGACCTAAAAGCAACAGAAGAAAAACTACGCCTTCTAATAGCTCATTTCCTCATTTTCAAACCTTCAGAGGAAAAATCAGGGAAGTAATACTTTAAAAAAAATCATAAATCTCTTTGATTTGCAATTTTTAAATTAACTTTCTTGGGAATAAAACATTTACTTCTCTTATGTAAGAAAAATAATTTACCCAAATGAAATTCTGTAAGTTGCACTTTGTAATTAAATTCCACAGAATTAATTTATTCTTTGAATTGTTACATTTCAAATTATATTATAGATATTATTATTTTTTATAATTTAAAAATAATCTTATTTCCTAAAAAATTGATTTATATACTAAAAATATTTATATCATATTTTTTAATAAGTAAATTTCTTAAAAGTATATTTTATGGAAAATATACAAGAAATATATTTTAAACTAAACAATACCTAAATCTAATTACTAGTGGCATTTTGATCATAAAATAACATTCTGTTACATTTGACCAGAGGCTCAAGCTCAATATGACTAACAAAACTAACAAAACTATTCAAATCTCTTGGACGAACTAACCAGTGATTATAACAGAATTATAAGTTAAGGGTTAAATAATATATTTTTTAAAATCAGTAAACAAAATATAATATGCGACAAAAATTAGAGGCTAAATAATAAATTTACATAATTAAATTCTATAATTTAGGTCGCACAAGATCTTAGGCTAATTACAAGGACTATTTTCATATTCAATGTCCAACTTTAACTCTCATTTCTATTCAATTATTTATTTTTTTCAGCACAAGAAGAACATGTCTTTCATTATTGTTAATTTGGGCTCCGTTTACTATAAATTAAAATACTTTTAAAGTATAAAAAAGTCAGATAAGATGTATTTTAATATTTCTTGATTTTATGCCAGTAGGGTGAGCATTCGGTCGGTTCGATTCAAAACCGAACCGAACCGAATAAATCAAAAATCAAAATTTTAGCATTTATAAAAATCGAATCGAACTGATTTTGGTCAGAAACCGAATCGAACCGAACCGGTCTGATTCGGTTCGATTCGATTTAATCAGTTTCGATTTTTAATAATTTTTTTATTTTTTACACTTTATTTTTAATATTTTAAAATTTAATTAAAATATTTTAATTTTAATATGATTTAATTTCTCTATATTATTGAAAAAATATATTATTATCACTAATCGATTCGGTTCGGTTTTTTCAGTTTTTTTCTGATCAAAATCGAACCGAACCAAAATAACTGAAATTTCTGAAATTAAAAACTGAACCGAACCGAAATGTATAAAAAACTAAACTAAAATTTCAAATCAATTCGATTCAATCGATTTTTTTAATTTGAACCGAATACGGCGCACCCCTATTTTATTTTATGGTGAATCAAGTATATTTAAAAAAAAATTTATATTTTATTAGCGGTGGATAAAAAAAAGTAAGAAGGAATTAAGGAAGACACCTGTGTATGAGTGAGATTGCAATTAAGAAGTGGTCCAGACAACTAATAAGAAAAAGAAGCATAAGGAATATATTAAAGTGTAATTAAGCATATATGATTATGAGGTGCTTATATTAAACTCTCTAATTCTAAAGTTTCAACCACCTCTATAATTAGCCCCACCATGTATTCTTCTTCTTCTATTCAAAGAATATTATTTTAAATTAAAAAGAATTAAATTCATTCATTTCAAATTAACAAGCTGAAGAGGAAATTTACTCATTGGTCCTCTTATTCCTAGCTATGGTCTATTCTAATCCCTATGTTTTCTTAGGTAATAGGCTAAAGAAAACAGAATTTAACTAAAAGCTTTACCCTTTTAATTTCTTTAGTCTTGGGCTGTCTTACTCAATAAGACAAGCTTTTAAGTACATTAGATTAACATAAAGTATCATATAATCAAGTTTTTTTTTTTTTTTTAACAAATGTAAAAGCAGTTGGTAACATTTATATGTTAAAGTCGATAGCCAATAAAAAAAAAAACATTAAATAAGAGAAAAATTATTCTTTAATTTTCTAGTAAATTAATGAATATTTTATGAGTAATATAAGGCTTTGCTTACAAATTTATTAGTCATTATCAGTCCAATCTGTCATTAGTTGATATTTATTTATTAAAAAATTGTAAAATTTTCCTGCATATAATACAGCCCACTTGATGCATGTGGTCCGTGGAAAAGTAAGAGTTGCTATCTCTCTTTTCTCACATTTAGGTATTGTTTCAGCTTTATTATCCATTAGCGCTTAATTATTTATGTTGTATTTAAAGTAAAAATATTTAAAATAAAATAAATATCAAATTTATTATTAAATATAAAATAATAATAAAAAATATAATTTAATATATATATATATTTATAAAAAATAAAAAAATATAATAAGTAATGGTTAACTGTTAAACTTTAGAGAGAATAGTTTTTCGATATTTATTTATAAAATAGTAGTTATCAAATAATAAATAATAAAAATTAGTATTTATAATCTAATATGCACTAAAAAATTGAAATTTATTAATTTTAAAATAAAGACATATATAATTTATCTCGACATCCAAATTTGAGTTTCTATTTCTTATTTTCTATTAAAACAAATTAATAATAAAAAAATATGATTGGAGCGTTAAGTGAGAAAAAATTGTAAAAGAAATATAGAGTGAGTTTTAGTCTCTCTCTGTAATTTAATTGAAAATAAATTTTTACGATAAATGTATAAATACAAATAAGCCCCTCCTCTATATATAAATTTAATTTTATTGATTCGAAAATTTATAATTGAAATTCATCTTTAATTCAATTAAAAACTTTTATTTTATATTAAAAATTTTATTTATTTCTTTACTAATTTCATGTAATAAAACTCAAACCTATTCCAATTATATACTTAAGTGTGTTCGGAATAATATTTTAAATTTTCATATATTATAAATTAACAGAACTTATTAAATTGAAATATTCAAGTTAATTATTATACTCAAATAAAATTGTCTAGGAGTTGAGTAAGCTTTGTGATTGAATTGGAATATTTCATGAGTATCATGATTCATGATTTATTCATTTATTTTATTTATTATATGTGTTTATGAGATGAAAATTGATAAAATTAACATCCGGATTGAATTTAAAATAAAATTAATATTTAATTTAAATTTAAAATAAACTAAATTTAAATTTATTTTATTAAATAGTGAACTGTACTTACCAATTTAATCGGATGATAAGTGAATTGGAATAAATTCAGTTTAAAAAGTTAAAAAAAAACTGGAGTAAGCTGGTTTAGTTTTCCCTAACTACACGAATTTTACAAGAATTAATGTTTTATAAAAGTAAAAATTACCCTAATAAGTCGCTAAAAGAAAATGGGGGAGATGATGAAAAATTAGAAAAAAATGGGGGTCCCACAGTCCAAGTGGGAAAATGGAACCATGTGCGATCATATGGTGGTTAGCAAATTGGAGGCCCACAAAACTCACTTTCCATCTCCAAATCCCCAAAACTGAAAAGGAAATAAGCAACGTATAATTTAATTCAATTAATAATAATAATAATCAATTATCAAAGCTATTTGATTCTCATCTCTCCTTCTTTACGGTTACACCACCCATTTTCAATCTCCTCACTTCTCTCCTTCTACTAATCTTCTTTTTTTGAGTCTCTTCACTCTTCAATCATGTTTTAATTTCCTTCTGACAATTTCCCCCAACACAATCTCTTTCTTCTCTTTTGTCTTCTGATTGATGTTTTAAGATTCTGTGTCAGAGAAATTTGCCTTTGTCTTTCTGATTTTCTGAGAAAGAGGACCCCTTTCTGTCAGATACAAAATCTCTAATCTCCAAAACTTACTTGCAAGTACTGTCCTGCATCATTATCAATACCCAACTGCCCAAAAAAATCCTAGAGAACAACTCCTTCATGAATCCTCATCGCAACTCCTCTTCTTTAAACCCTAGTTCATTAAAATCTAGGTTTACTGAAAACTTTCTTCGATCTTTGGTTAAAATAAACAAACAAACACCTTATCCATGTCGTCTTAGAGAGATGTTTCAACGATGTCATAAAGTTAAGACTGCTGCTGATGTATCCCTTGCTTGTGCTGTTGGGTCAAGAAGAATTTGGAGTAGAGTAATGCTTAGCAAGATTCGAAAGCGAGCTCTGAGGAGGGGAACCCAGAAGCCTTCTTCAGTTAGAAGAATCATCGTTAAAAATCAACCCATGAAAATGGGTTATAATCGTTTAAAGGAGAAGAACAAGAAGAGAGACGATGAAGAAGCTGATACCGAGACTGATCAAGCCAGTAAGCTAAGAAAGCTGGTGCCTGGAGGTGAAGCTATGGATTTATGCAATTTGTTGGATGAAGCTGCACATTACATCAAGTGCCTTAACACCCAAGTACAGGTGATGAGATGCATTGCTGATTTCTACTCTACTTGAGCTCTCTCCCTCCCTCCCTCTATACATACACACACCCTATTTTATATAAAATAGAATTAAGTACAGAAGCAGGGAATCCTAGAAGAGAAAAAAAATATTAATCTATGGCATAAAAAGAGAAATCCAGGCCTTCATGTGAAAAGTTTATGTAATTCAGGAGAACAATAGCCCTAATAATTTCTATGTATGGCAATGCATGTACTGAACCAGATGAGCTTGATGTTTGTGAAAAGCAATGGGTACTATTATATCTTTACATATATTGCCTGTATGAATATCTTCTTGGGTTTTGCTCTCAGCTAGCTAGTCGTTGCTTGCACTAATAGGAAAAAACTGATTGATGAACTGATCTCTGAGTTCTGGCTAGCTTAGTGTTCCATGAAATTCTTGATACAGAAAGACCCTTGGGTACTTTCTTTTTTAGAAAAGAGAAGGGCATCTTTTGGTAATTAGTAGAAGTAATGGGTCCAAGTAGGTAATAATTGTGCTCCCTGGCCTTTAGTCATGAAAACCCACAATACCCATTTATGTTTCTCCAGTTTTTAATGAGTTAGGGTTGTCACCCAGTTGCTTCAAAAGTTAAGACCAAATGATTCCTTTTATCTCTCACATGCTTCCCACCTATTATTCTCATTTTTCTTTTCCATATAGAATTTTATTTTCCTAAACCAACCAGCAGTTTTTGGATTTTGTTGAGACCAAACATGCATGAGTATCATATAGTCTCTGGGGATTGATGATGATACAAGTCCTGTGATTTTCTTGTCAAGTTTCAAACCTCTCTCATTGCATACAACTTAGACAAAAAGAAACAAAAAATAGTGCATTATGATGAGCACATGAGGGGAAAGTGACAGTTGCAGTTTCATAATGGTTGTTTGGCTTTTGTCAAAATCTTTAGAAACTTCTTGGATGATCGAACCATATATATATAAAGTAATATTCTAATGAATAAGTCACTCAAATTTCAACAATCTTGCACTACAGTATTTATTGTAAGAAAAGCAAATATCAAATTGATGAGTTAATGACAAAACCAACATGCACTCAATGTTATCCCCCATCAATTTGAAATAGAGATAATTTATCACTTATAAAAATTTTAGACACTCCTCTCTCTTAAACTAGTTTTTGAATAAATTAATTTTTGAATGAATTAGATTGAATTCAAATTTAATATGATATCAGAATCTCTCATCCATATTTACCTCTCTTATATAATTCATGTTCTGAGCATAAAAATTGTATTTCTCTCCCTTAAACTAGTTTTTAGGGTTGAGTTAGATCTGATTTAAATTTAATGTGAGTAAAATATTTGGTTTGTTATTCCCATTTCTATATATTTAAACTACATGTATGCAAATAGAGAAACTCAGTCTCAAGTTGATGCCCAAAGATCCCTTCATCATCCTCATTCTCCTACAAAAGAAGCAGACAGAATTAAACATGACTCATCTCATCATCAATAAAACATTAGCTAATCCTGTGATGTTACTCTTCTTCAATCATCCTTTATCACCATTCATGCACCAATATTATATGTTAATGCATCTTCTTGTTCTTGAAATAGGCTCATCACGAACCTTGCTACTCGTTTAAAATGCCATGAATTTTTCCAAAAGCACAATCTAAAGTTTCAGAATTTTCACCACGTAACTGTATATCACTTTGAAAGCATCAAAGCACCGCTAGTTCTTCTGAAATACAAAGTACAAAACAGCTATACTCCCAGTATACTTAAGCATGGATTTGTCACCTAAGCCCAGGTCAAAAGACAAGCTCAAAGTTACGTGCATTCAAATGCATTCATGAAATTTTGTGTAGAACAGTTTCAATAACAAACAATACAATGCGAAAATCGATGGTGTAGAAAAAAGAGGTAATATGAAAAAAAATTTTAAAAAAATAAAAACCTAAAAGAAATAATACAGAAGACTGGAGTTGTTAACGTCTAGTTTAAGTCCTTTATATCATCAACATAAAGAAGATTAAGAAATAAACCAACAATTAACCATGTACGAGACTGTCTATCGACTGTAGATGCTGTGTATATTAAATTTTGGAGCTGGATACTCGCTAAGACATATATAGGTCTAGAAGAAACATAGGCCTATCGTCCATGGCCATGTTAGGTTTTGTGCACAGCAGATAGTAAATCCCATCAAGCAAAGCAGCAGCACAGGTTCTACTTATCTTTCTTCTTTTTCTCTGTAGTCATAATAGATATGCAAGAACCTCTTATTATGCCATTATACAGTCGGCTAAATATTAAATAAATTAACTGTCTGCTTGCAATAAATAAGCATGAAAGATAATCTAATCGTTGTACTATCTACTGAGAAAGGAGAATATATGAACAGAGACAACATGTAGAGAACTTAATTTTCACTTTGTCTTCAATTTCATAACTTCACTATTACTGAACCACCTTAAACACATCTGAGCTCAGATCATTTGCTCTCAATCTCTCATTCTCAAGCATTCAACCCGACCCTTTTTACTTCCACACACTACGTGTTTCAATCTCAGACCTTTAGACCTCAGACTTATCATACAGTATTTTAGGTTCTGCCCTCGAGAGTGCACTGTTTTTAGAAGCTTTTCAATTTTACAGATACCAATCAAACAGAAGGGACTCTGCACACCATTGAAACGTTGGAGATCATGCAAGTGACGAGGCTATATATACCCACAATCCATGCCGAAAAAAATAGAAATAAAAAATACATAATAGTTGCTTGTTGTGGAAGGCTGGCTACTTACCCATATGCTAAGGACGTAAGAAGCTGGAATGGGTTGATTCTGTGATGTCGTTTTGGGATGGAACTGAAGAAGGATTCTAAATGTAAGAAGACATGGTTGTTTAGAGATATATAAGAAGAAGAATTGAGTGGGTGGAGACGGAAAGGGAAGATGTTGAATTGGCGTTATATAGAAAAATTCAAGAGTTTGTGGTTGGCCTTTCTCCAGCCCACATTCTTAGCCGTTAATTGCGCTTTTTCAGGGGACCATTTTAATTTACTAAATATATATTATAGATATTTCGTTTCCTTTAGCTTTTTATTTTTATTTTCTTTTTAATTTATATGTCAACTAATTATGGGATAATTCATAATTTTTTATTTTTTATATATAAAATTTATTCATCGTTTTTTTAAATAAAATTTGCTGCCATCTCAAAATTTAAAATTGGATATTTAATGGGTAAAGTTTATAAAGTTAGCCATTTATGAGTAAAAGTATCGAATTAATAATTTACTTTCATATTTTATAGACAAAACGAATCGAATTTTATTTGGTAAAAGAGTTTCATTATTCCTTTATTTATCTAATTTATTTTATTAAAAAATTCAAATAAAATTATATGAAAATTTCAATTTATTTTAAAATATTTGTTTAACTTAAGAGAATTTTAAAAAAAATTACTGCCAAAATTTTTTTAATATGTTTAGACTGTAATTATAAATTAACAGTAACGATTTAAAATGCGGTGCAACTATTATTTTATTTATTTTTTTATAATAAATAAAAAGTATAGCAAAATTATAATTTTATTAAATATAAAATTAAAAATTATTTATTCAAATATAATATTATTATATGATGAAAAGTTTTTTTTTTTACAATAAATTTGATTTCTGTATAATATTTGAGATTCTTCACTCTTGTTTACATTCTAAAGGAATTTTATTTTTTATATAAATCGAATATTATCATTCTATTTAATTTTAAAATATTTTTAAAAAATATTTTAAAACATTTTTAAAAAATATTTTAAAATATTTTTAAAAAATATTTTAAAATATTTTTTAATATTTAATAAAATTTAATATTTTGAGATGAATATTGATAATCTGAGATCCAGAAAATAGGGTTTTACAATGGGTTTTTAAACTTAGAAAAAACTTAGACCTAAAGGGGAGTATCTCCCCCTTTTTCTCGTTTTCTCTGTCTGCTAATGACGTATAACAGACTGGCTATCACTGGGCCACCTGTCCCTGCCACATTGATACAGACGTACGAGGAAATCAGGTCTCTGTTCCATGCGTAACGGCCCCTGATTCTCTCCGGACACACATGCGGATGGTCCCACAAGGCGAATGGGTTGAACTCCTTCTTGGTTCCGAGCTGGGCCGGGAGATAAGGTTAAGACTAGGCCCATAGGGGATCTGTCCATTGGACCGAAAGAGCTGGGCCGGCCTGATTGAAGAATCTGACTGGAGCTCGGTCTTTGAGCTGAGCGGGCTGGACCTGGCTCTTGGAGGAGACTTAGAAGCCTTCAGATTATGGGCTGTCCTAATGGGCCTGGCCTTAGACCGGGGCGAAGAAATCCAGCGGTCATCAATTGCCCCTTTACCTTCTCGTCAGTTATTGCCCAACTGATGAGGGGGTAAATACCAAGAATTATTATGACCGCGCCTATTTATGTACAGCTTGCCTCATAACACCCTTTCACCTTATTGTCATTTTAATTTTTGAATCCTCTCTATCTTTTTCCACTTCTGGCTTTCCTCTGTTCTTTGTGCACACTGCCATCTTCACTTCCCTGCTTTCATCTTCAAGGTACGCTTTCCTTCCTTTCCCATGAATAGCTTTTAAGGATCCTGGTACCGCTAGCCTAGAGTCTAGCATCACCCCGTCCAGCATAAAAATCTCATTCTCAGGGTATATCTTGCTATCACCCCCCTTTTCACCTTCAGGACCCTCATCGGAATGAGAGGATCTTTCTTCCCGATCCACATACCTCTGGAATAATCGGTCCTCAGAAAGACGTGAGCTTAGTTTTCTCTGTTAAACAGAAAGAGTATGGTTTATCCTTTCCCTTATCTCCTTTCTTCCACGGGGTTTTCTAGTATTTCGAGATTGCTTCTCGAATGCTGACACCTAATTTCATTCTCTTCATGTCTTCTTTCGAATCTGTCTGTCTGAGCGGGGGTTTTATATACACAGGGCGTCTGTTCGATACCTTCTTCGAGCTGGTCAAGGCGAGCAAAAAATTTTATTACTTTGTCTCTCATGGAGGTCTGTTTTAATCTTGCTTTTGTGATTTTTACTGAGAATCGTTCTGACTTGCCCCGATTTTGGATTTTTTGCAGCTTTTGAGATGAAGATGGATCAGATTAAGCCCGAGAGCCTGAACGTTGCCTCGGATGCCCTCCTAGTAGGGCGATCGGCGGGGGGGGGGGGGGGGGGTTACCCAGCAAGTGGCCGAAGTCATATCGTCCAGGTCGTCCGGCCGGCCTCCTCCCCTTGCTCCTGCCCGAGCTCCAAAGCCGAGCTCTCGAGGTGCCGAATCTTCAAGGCCGCCAAGCAGCGGCAGGTCGGTCTCAGCCGCTCTAGCTGTTCAAGCTCTCAGGTCCCCTCGGACTTCAAGGCCGAGCGAGGACTCCGGGTTGATGGGGGCGAAGCCTGCCCCGCCTTCTGGCAATGCTTCTGGAGAGAGGCTCGAGGCCTCCATAGCTGAGATGGGGGTCCTTGCAAGCAAGACTGAGATCACCTCTGTGGGGAATGTCCATAGGGCCCTTTCCGAGGTCAGTCCAGCTACCGAGGAGAGGGAACTCAGTTTTGTAGATGATGGGGGTGTAGCGGAGAAGGTCGGGGACAAGCGTCCCGTCCCCACCGAAGTGCCTGTCCTGGTTCGCATTCCAAAGAAGTCTTGGGCTTCAAAAGACCGGCTCCTGCCTTTCTTCCTCTTGGAAAGAAGGAGAAGGTTCTCGTGGTGCTCCTGATGTCTGCTCCTGACTCAAACTCATGGAATAACATGATTTCTGAGATTTATTGTGGAATACAAGATGCAGTTCACACCTGTAACATAAAGCAGCTCATGGCGGGTTCGTGTCAGGATTTTGATATAGGGCGCTTGTGCTATGAGAAACAGAGATTTGCTGCACTCAATCGAGCTTCTGTTGATGCTTTCAAACATGCGTTTCGTGATATTCAAAGTTTAGCTTACAAATATGAAAGTAAGGACAATGCATTAATGACTATGTTTAAATCAGGAAGCAAGGGTAATCTGCTAAAATTAGTCCAACATAGTATGTGTGTAGGTTTGCAACATTCACTTGTTCCATTGCCCTTCAGAATGCCTCGCCGATTTTCTTGTGCTGCTTTGAATAAGCAAAAGGGTGACAATGCAACTGAATTTGCCAAGTGTTATATCCCATCTGCTGTCGTTGAAGGTTCCTTTTTAACCAGCTTGAATCCCGTGGAATGTTTTGTTCATTCAGTAACCAGTCGAGATAGTTTTTTCAGTGACAATGCTGATCTTCCTGGGACTTTAACTTGAAGACTTATGTTTTTCATACGTGATATACACACAGCATATGATGGAACAGTGAGAGATGCTTATGGGTATCAACTTGTTTAGTTCTCCTATAGTAACGAGACAAAGTTTAGCTGGAGTGTAAGGAGCGTCTAAGGGAGTATAGGGAGTCCGCCGAGCTAAAAAAGGGGGGAATCCAACAGACTCGTGAAGCTCATCTTTCGAACTGTAAGGATTCTCCTGAATTGAAAGCTAAGATAATAGTGTAGGTGATAGTGATGTAAATGTAGATGATAATGCACCTAGGCATGTAAGTCCTTTGAGGACAGTTTTTCCTTCAGTAGAGTGGGTGATTAGACTGTAAATCTTCTTTTTCTTTGAATGAAATTTCATTTTCATTTACTTTGCTTGTTTTTTTCTTTTTGCCTTCAAGTCCATCAGAACTAAAATTCTATCAATTGACTGAACTTTTGACTTATAAATTTATCTATTTCACTAAGGCATTCTTATCTGTAAGCTCTTTCCGAGCTGGACTAGTCGTACCCATGAGCTCTGTTTTTAACAGTGGGCTGAACTCTCAACCTACGAGTTTTTATGATTCTTGTAAGGACATTCTCATTTTTCTCTTATTACTTCGTTACTATGAGCTCGGGTATACAACCTTTGTTTAATAATAATAAGTCAGATCATGTACCTTTAAAGGTGATGAGCACGGCTGGCCTTTTTGCTTTTAGTTCTGACTTGATAAGAACTGAAGCTGGGGTCTCATCTGTTCACGCCATTGGATTTCTCCTCGGGTTGCCCCTTTACCTCCTCAGCATTTATGTAATACCCGACTAGAGTCCGGCACCGGAATTCCTGTTGTCTGATGGAATCCGGGGTGTTGGGATTCTATATAAGGGTAGGAATTATGTTTTCTACATGTTATGATGTGTTTTCTGGGTTTACAGTGTGAGAGTTTTGAGTTGAAATGAACCAAGGCAGAGGAGCCAAGTTCGGCCGCCGAAGGTAAGTTCGGCCGCCGAAGGTGTTCGGCTTCCGAAGGTGAGTTCGGCCCCCGAATGTTGCATGGTTTTGCATGCGTTTGGGCAGCCGAAACTGAGTTGGCCAGCTAGCTTTTGGGCATCCTTAGTCAGCATTTTGGACAGGTGTTATGTCCCCTTTGTTGCCAGAAGTTTGGCCACGTCTTCCTTGGTTTATTTGCTGAGTTTGAGCAGCTCATGCAGGAGTTTGCTCATTTACCAAGTGTTGAAGATTTTGAAGCAAAAAGTGAGTTTGAAAGAGTTTGAGAGTGTGAGAGGAGGTGATCCGTTTTCCCTTGTTCAGAGTGTGTAGCTTCTTACTACAGGAGGTAAGTGATGTTCTTGAATATGTTTTCTGAAGGTTTTAGGGGGATTTGTGGAAGGAGATGCATGTTTAGGTTCTTAATGATAGTTTTGATGAGTTATGCATGTATACATGTTTATGTGTTATGTTTGATTTGTTGTTTGGGGTTATTAGATAGTTTTGGACCCCTGTGAACATATACTTGAGTATATGTGTGTTGACTACGTGAAGGATGCATGTTAGAAAGTGTTGAAGGGAAGAAGGAGATGGTTTGCCATTGAAGCTGAGTTCTGGATGAACTCAGGTTCGGCAGCCGAAGGTTCATTCGGCTGCCGAACCTCTTGCATGGTGGCTTAGGCTGCCATAGCTTGCCCCCGCAAGTTGTGCATGTTCGGCTCTGTTTGGGGGATTCGGCCGCCGAAGGTGCCGCCGAAGGTTAGAGACTTTCGTCTCTGGAGTGCCTTGTGGCCTCCGAAACTTGCCCCCGAAAGGGTTCGGCCGCCGAACATAGAGATTCGGCCGCCGAAGGTACTTGAGTTTCGTCTCTGGAGAGGACATTCGGCTGCCGAACCTGCCGCCGAAAGTGTTCTGTCCAGCTTTCCTTTGCTTGCTTTGCATGACTATTAGAGTGAGTGTAAGGGGATTCTTGGGGAGTATAATAGAGTTGGTCATAAGCTTGTTTGGTCCCTCATTTGAGTCTTTATGTGCTTATACAGACCAGAGGAACCAGAGAGAGCAGCAGTGAGTACTGCTCCAGAAGTTCAGAACCTGCAAAGTCAGTCAGTCCAGATAGCCAGAGGTGAGTGGAACTAAACTTATGACTTTTAATTGAATCACAAACTGCTTTTAGCATATCTCATGCATCATGTTTATGCCATAGGTTGATTGCATTAGTATTCACGAATATGTTGCATTGCATTGTTATTTGATGATGTGAGTAAATGCTGAATGATCCAATAGTCACAGACAGGAAGACCAGGAGCCTTTGACTACGCCCTGGCACGTATAGCAAAGACCAGGAGCCTTTGACTACGCCCTGGCAGATATATAGCAAAGTCCAGGAGCCTTTGACTACGCCCTGGCAATGGTAAGTTCACAGGTGTTATATACACATATACATATATGACAGGAAGACCAGGTGCTCGATTCTACGCCCTGGCACAGAGTTACTGGGACTATGTGGTGACAGGTTTACTCTTGATGTGGCTTGTCTGTGATATGGTGCATTCCATGAGATCATATTTTACTGAGATGTTTTACTGTTCTACTCACTGGGCTATAGAGCTCATCCCACTCCCTTAACCCCAGTTTTGCAGGTTCAGTGTACAGTGTACAGGGACAGTCCAGCAGAGTACAGGAAAAGTAAAGAGATTTGTAATAGCTTAGAGTGGACATGTAATATTAAAGAGATGTAATAGTTGTTGCTTGACCTAGTGATGTATGTTGTGTACATGATCTGTATATGTATATATGTTTTCCTGTATGTGAAAACCAGGCTTAACAGGTATGAGTTAACCCATCTAGAGCAAGCTCTAGTCAGGGATACAGAGTACAGAGTACATGAGTACAGAGTACAGAGATAGTGCATGCACAGGTTAAGCCTTGGTTCAGAAAAGAGTTTTATTTTCACATAAACTGTATGATCATGTATGAGGTTTACAGGTACACAGAGAGTATAGCAGGCTTGCTACGGGTTCTGGCGGCCTTAAGCCGACCTGAATCCTAGCGCCGGTGACGGTCCATTTTGGGGTCGTTACAGATTGGTATCAGAGCCCTAGGTTCACATGATCGGACCTATAGAGACAGAGTTGGGCTCAGACAGGTTAGAAGTGGTCAAGCACAATAGGAAATCATGTCCACTAGGATAGGGTCTTGAGTCCTATCTGCTATGATATGCCATGAGTATTGTATGTGTATGATATGTGATGTTTATGTGCTAAAATGGTATGTTATATGTTGTGTTTCCAGAGTAAAGATGCGAGGAACTCGTCGATCAGCTCGATTGACTGGAGTCCCACCAGAGAATGAAAGACCAGCTGCTCGTCCTCCTGCATTGCCAAGGGCAAGGTCGCAGAGATCTAGCAGGGAAGGCATGTCAATAGACCCTAGAAGGTCTGTAGACGAGAGCAGAAGAGGAACAGTTAGGGGAGGAAGATCAGAGGAAAGGAGGGAAGCTATGGAAAGTGATCAGTCTAGAGATGATAGCATGGGTATAGGCAGTTTTGAGGAAGGTATGGGAGAGTCGCAGGGAGGTGCTCAGGCCTCAGGTTTTGGCTATCCATCCTTGTTTCAGGAGCCAGAGTATCCGATGGAGGGGATGTCGGAATACTCTCGATTTGACCCATATCCTACATACATGCCATATATGCCATATCCTCACTACTATCCACCATATCCTATGTATCCATCTTCCCCTACCCGTCCAAGTGCAGCACACCTAGAGCCAAATGACCCAGTACCACCACCAGAACCAGTAGTCCCTGTTGTTGACAGACATGAACCTAGCTCATCTGGAGGTAAAGTCCAAATGACGGAGTATTTGAAATTGGATGCTCCTAAATACAATACGGGAGATGATCCATTTGATTACCTCAGAGCAGTTAGGATGATCACCAGTGAATTGGGAGCAGATGATAGGAGAGCCATTGAGATGGCAGGTTTCACATTAAAGTGCAGGAAAGCCAGAGAATGGTTTAAGAATTATGTGGAGCCTAGAATGGACAGTATGTCATGGGGAGAGTTCGCCAATGAGTTTGCAGGGTGGGCTTTTCCTGACAGTTCGAGGGAGATGAAAGTAATTGAATTTGAACAGTTGCGACAGACAGATGAGATGAGTGTTGATGAATTTACAGATAAGTTTCTAGATCTGCTTCAGTACGTGGGTCAGGCCTATGATACTGATCAGAAGAAGGCAAGGAGATATACCATGAGACTTCATCCCAGGTATTCTTCTTTGATCCTTCCAGCAGAAAAGGAGAGTTTTCACTCTATTATAGATGCAGCCAGGAAGATGGAAGCTAGTGCCAATATTCAGAAACAGTCACAGGCACAGGCTTCGGGTTCTAAAGCCCCCACACCAAGCAGTAAAAGATGGGATAGAGCAAGAGGAACAAAGAGTAAGTTCTGGAATAAAGTTAAGTCAGGTCTGGGAATAGGTAGTGGCTCAAGCTCTGGCACAGCTCCAGTCTGCAGACGATGCGGAAAACCACATGGAGGAGTTTGTCGGTTGGGATCTACAGCTTGTTTTCGATGTGGACAGGAAGGGCATATTGCTCGGGATTGTCCGCAGATGACTTTTGCACCATCCCAGCAGATGAGTTCAGGCAGTGTGGTACAGCCAGTTGTACGGCCAGCAGCTCCAGTCATGCCTCAGACTAGTGGCAGAGGTAGAGGGAGAGGGGTAGCCTCTACTTCAGCAGCAGGTTCCCGAGGTGGAAATCCGGTAGCCCCAGCACGGATTTTCACAGTGACACAGGAGGAGGCTAACACGTCGAACACAGTGGTGTCAGGTAATCTCATCATTGGGTGTTCAGATGTGTATGCTTTGATGGACCCCGGTGCTTCTCATTCCTTTATTGCTTCGAGAGCCATAGAGAGGTTGGGTTTGATCAGTTCTGAGTTAGAGTATCCTCTCTGGGTCAGTGGACCTAGATGTGACCCATCAGTGGCAGTGTCAGTCTGTCGTTTCAGTCCAGTGTTTATAGAGGGTAGATGCCTTCCAGCTGACCTTGTGGTTCTAGATTTGACAGATTTTGATGTCATTCTAGGGATGGATTGGCTATCTGCATACAGTGCTACGTTGGACTGTCGAGAGAAGCTAGTGAGTCTCAGAGACCAGGATGGGTCAGAGTGTGTCTTCAGAGGAGACAGGAGAGGTACACCCAGAGGTATGATTTCAGCCCTTCAGGCTCGTCGTTTGCTTAGGAGGGGTTGTCAGGGGTTTCTAGCTCATGTGAGAGAGCTAGACAGTCAGGTTAGGGAACCAGCCACAGTACCAGTAGTCCGAGAGTTTCTCGATGTGTTCCCAGACGAGTTGCCAGGACTACCACCTGATAGGGAGATAGGGTTTGAAATTGAATTATTGCCAGGTACTAGACCTATCTCTATACCTCCCTACAGGATGGCGCCAGCTGAGTTAACAGAGTTGAAAGCACAGTTGCAGGACTTGGTAGATAAGGGTTTCATCCGCCCTAGTACCTCACCTTGGGGTGCTCCAGTGCTCTTTGTCAGAAAGAAGGATGGATCCCTCAGACTTTGTATCGACTACAGACAGTTGAACAAGGTCACTATCAAGAATAGGTATCCCTTACCTCGGATTGATGATCTATTTGACCAGCTAGCTGAAGCAGGTTGTTTCTCGAAAATAGATCTGAGATCTGGGTATCATCAGTTGAGAGTCAGAGAGGCAGATGTGCCTAAGACAGCTTTCCGGACCAGATATGGGCATTATGAGTTCTTAGTAATGCCGTTCGGGTTGACTAACGCCCCTGCAGCATTTATGGATCTCATGAACAGAGTATTCAGTGAGTTTCTGGATCACTTTGTCATTGTGTTTATCGATGATATCTTAGTGTATTCCAGAGATGCAGAGGAGCATGCCCAACATCTGAGGATTGTTTTGCAGACACTGAGAGAGCATGGTTTGTATGCCAAGTTCTCGAAGTGTGAGTTTTGGTTACGGAGCATTGCCTTCTTGGGACATGTGGTATCAGCAGAGGGTATTGAGGTAGACCCCAAGAAGATAGAGGCTGTAGCTAACTGGCCCAGACCCACGACAGTAACTGAGATTAAAAGCTTTTTGGGACTGGCAGGTTACTACAGGAGGTTCGTTCAAAACTTCTCAAAGATAGCAGCTCCTATGACTAAATTGACTCAGAAGAACCAGAAGTTTATCTGGTCAGACCAGTGTGACGAGAGCTTTGAGGAGCTCAAGAGGAGATTGACAACAGCACCAGTGTTAGCTCTGCCTGTCAGTAATGAAGAGTTCACAGTGTTCTGTGATGCATCTCGAGTGGGATTGGGTTGTGTATTGATGCAGAATGATAGAGTAATAGCTTATGCTTCTAGACAGTTGAAGAAGCACGAGTTGAATTACCCTACCCATGACCTAGAGATGGCAGCAGTTATCTTTGCACTTAAGATGTGGCGGCATTACCTCTACGGGGTTAAATGCGAGATCTTTACTGATCACAAGAGTTTACAGTACATCTTAAGTCAAAGAGAGCTGAATTTGCGGCAAAGAAGATGGGTCGAATTGCTCAGTGATTATGATTGTAAAATCCAGTATCATCCGGGTAAGGCGAATGTTGTCACAGACGCCCTAAGCCGGAAGTCACTAGGCAGTTTATCCCATATAGCAGCAGAGCGGAGACCGGTTGTGATGAAGCTTTATAAGCTCTTTGACGAGGGATTACAGTTAGAGTTGTCTGGTACAGGTGCGTTGATAGCACAGATGAGAGTGACACCTGTGTTTCTGAAGCAGATAGCTCAGAGACAGCACGAGGACCCTGAATTGATGAAAATTGCCAGGACTGTTCAGTCAGGCAACAATGCAGAGTTCAGATTTGATAGTAAAGGGATCCTTCGCTATGGGAGTCGACTTTGTGTACCAGATAGGGGCAGTGTGAAAGAAGACATTATGAGGGAAGCTCATAATGCGAGGTATAGTGTTCACCCAGGAGCTACCAAGATGTATCAGGATCTGAAAAGGGTCTATTGGTGGCCAGCCATGAAGAAAGAAGTGGCGCAGTTCGTGACAGCCTGTGAGGTTTGTCAAAGGGTGAAATTAGAGCATCAGAAACCAGCAGGAATGCTTAACCCATTACCGATTCCAGAGTGGAAATGGGAGAACATAGCCATGGATTTTGTAGTGGGTTTACCAGCAGTGTCCAACAGGATAGACTCGATATGGGTGATTGTGGACAGACTCACGAAATCTGCTCATTTTCTTCCAGTACGGAGTAACTATTCTGTGGATAAGTTGGCACAGGTCTATCTGGATGAGATAGTGAGATTACATGGAGTTCCAGTGTCTATAGTTTCAGACAGAGGACCTCAGTTTACTTCTCGCTTTTGGCGGAGTCTGCAAAGTGCGATGGGCACGAGGTTGGATTTTAGTACTGCTTTCCACCCACAGACTGATGGACAGTCAGAAAGGACCATCCAGACCATAGAGGATATGCTTCGCCTATGTGTGTTAGACTTTGGCGGTTCTTGGAAGCAGCATCTACCTTTGGTGGAGTTTGCCTACAATAACAGTCATCATGCTAGCATTGGGATGACTCCTTATGAAGCATTATATGGGAGGAAGTGCAGATCCCCTGTTTATTGGGAAGAGGTAGGAGAGAAGGCTCTTGCAGGGCCAGAGTTAGTAGACATTACCAGTAGAATGGTGCCCATGATCAGAGAGAGAATCAGAACAGCTCAGAGTAGACAGAAGAGTTATGCAGACGTTCGTAGAAAGCAGTTAGAGTTTCAAGAGGGTAATTGGGTATTGCTGAAAGTGTCTCCAATGAAAGGAGTGGTTCGTTTTGGAAAGAAAGGTAAATTGGCTCCACGGTACATTGGACCCTTTGAGGTGTTGCAGAGGCTTGGAAATGTGTCGTATAAGCTGGATTTACTTGCTTCTATGGAGAGGATTCACCCGGTATTTCATGTTTCTATGCTACGACAGTTTGTGTCAGATCCGAATCAGGTTCTGAGTGAGCCTGAGGTGGAGATTCATACAGATCTCACCTATATAGAGCAGCCAGTGCGGATTCTGGACACGCAGATCAGACAGCTAAGAAACAAGGAGATTCCGATGGTGAAAGTTTTATGGAACCACCATAACCTAGAAGAATGCACATGGGAGACGCGAGAGTCTATGCTCCAGCAGTATCCATATTTATTTTAAGGTTAGTTTCCTCCTTGTATTTTGTTTTGTTATTTTAGGAACATCCGAGGACGAATGTTCTTAAGGAGGGGAGAATGTAATACCCGGCTAGAGTCCGGCACCGGAATTCCTGTTGTCTGATGGAATCCGGGGTGTTGGGATTCTATATAAGGGTAGGAATTATGTTTTCTACATGTTATGATGTGTTTTCTGGGTTTACAGTGTGAGAGTTTTGAGTTGAAATGAACCAAGGCAGAGGAGCCAAGTTCGGCCGCCGAAGGTAAGTTCGGCCGCCGAAGGTGTTCGGCTTCCGAAGGTGAGTTCGGCCCCCGAATGTTGCATGGTTTTGCATGCGTTTGGGCAGCCGAAACTGAGTTGGCCAGCTAGCTTTTGGGCATCCTTAGTCAGCATTTTGGACAGGTGTTATGTCCCCTTTGTTGCCAGAAGTTTGGCCACGTCTTCCTTGGTTTATTTGCTGAGTTTGAGCAGCTCATGCAGGAGTTTGCTCATTTACCAAGTGTTGAAGATTTTGAAGCAAAAAGTGAGTTTGAAAGAGTTTGAGAGTGTGAGAGGAGGTGATCCGTTTTCCCTTGTTCAGAGTGTGTAGCTTCTTACTACAGGAGGTAAGTGATGTTCTTGAATATGTTTTCTGAAGGTTTTAGGGGGATTTGTGGAAGGAGATGCATGTTTAGGTTCTTAATGATAGTTTTGATGAGTTATGCATGTATACATGTTTATGTGTTATGTTTGATTTGTTGTTTGGGGTTATTAGATAGTTTTGGACCCCTGTGAACATATACTTGAGTATATGTGTGTTGACTACGTGAAGGATGCATGTTAGAAAGTGTTGAAGGGAAGAAGGAGATGGTTTGCCATTGAAGCTGAGTTCTGGATGAACTCAGGTTCGGCAGCCGAAGGTTCATTCGGCCGCCGAACCTCTTGCATGGTGGCTTAGGCTGCCATAGCTTGCCCCCGCGAGTTGTGCATGTTCGGCTCTGTTTGGGGGATTCGGCCGCCGAAGGTGCCGCCGAAGGTTAGAGACTTTCGTCTCTGGAGTGCCTTGTGGCCTCCGAAACTTGCCCCCGAAAGGGTTCGGCCGCCGAACATAGAGATTCGGCCGCCGAAGGTACTTGAGTTTCGTCTCTGGAGAGGACATTCGGCCGCCGAACCTGCCGCCGAAAGTGTTCTGTCCAGCTTTCCTTTGCTTGCTTTGCATGACTATTAGAGTGAGTGTAAGGGGATTCTTGGGGAGTATAATAGAGTTGGTCATAAGCTTGTTTGGTCCCTCATTTGAGTCTTTATGTGCTTATACAGACCAGAGGAACCAGAGAGAGCAGCAGTGAGTACTGCTCCAGAAGTTCAGAACCTGCAAAGTCAGTCAGTCCAGATAGCCAGAGGTGAGTGGAACTAAACTTATGACTTTTAATTGAATCACAAACTGCTTTTAGCATATCTCATGCATCATGTTTATGCCATAGGTTGATTGCATTAGTATTCACGAATATGTTGCATTGCATTGTTATTTGATGATGTGAGTAAATGCTGAATGATCCAATAGTCACAGACAGGAAGACCAGGAGCCTTTGACTACGCCCTGGCACGTATAGCAAAGACCAGGAGCCTTTGACTACGCCCTGGCAGATATATAGCAAAGTCCAGGAGCCTTTGACTACGCCCTGGCAATGGTAAGTTCACAGGTGTTATATACACATATACATATATGACAGGAAGACCAGGTGCTCGATTCTACGCCCTGGCACAGAGTTACTGGGACTATGTGGTGACAGGTTTACTCTTGATGTGGCTTGTCTGTGATATGGTGCATTCCATGAGATCATATTTTACTGAGATGTTTTACTGTTCTACTCACTGGGCTATAGAGCTCATCCCACTCCCTTAACCCCAGTTTTGCAGGTTCAGTGTACAGTGTACAGGGACAGTCCAGCAGAGTACAGGAAAAGTAAAGAGATTTGTAATAGCTTAGAGTGGACATGTAATATTAAAGAGATGTAATAGTTGTTGCTTGACCTAGTGATGTATGTTGTGTACATGATCTGTATATGTATATATGTTTTCCTGTATGTGAAAACCAGGCTTAACAGGTATGAGTTAACCCATCTAGAGCAAGCTCTAGTCAGGGATACAGAGTACAGAGTACATGAGTACAGAGTACAGAGATAGTGCATGCACAGGTTAAGCCTTGGTTCAGAAAAGAGTTTTATTTTCACATAAACTGTATGATCATGTATGAGGTTTACAGGTACACAGAGAGTATAGCAGGCTTGCTACGGGTTCTGGCGGCCTTAAGCCGACCTGAATCCTAGCGCCGGTGACGGTCCATTTTGGGGTCGTTACAATTTATTACATGAGTGGTGAGGGAGTAAATCCCTAGACTTTATTTGTAACTGCGCGGCTTCATTTTAGACGATTTTACCTCTCTTTCTGGTTATGAGCTCGAATATCTAGTCCCTCTTGAAGTGACCCTTTGTCAGTCGGTGCGGTCTGCGCTGTATGCTCCACTGGGATGGGAAGTTCAGCTTTTTTGTCGTTTTCCTCTCCCAGGGCCATTTTTGCTAAGTGTTTGTTTACTGTGAGTTAATCCGAGCTGTGGGCAGGGTCTCTTGCTTTTGTCGTGAGTCCGTCCATTCAGCGGATTAAGGAGCTCGAATTTTTGTTCTTTGCTTAGACTTTTGCGCTATCTGTGTGACGGGCTCAGGAGTTCAAAATTTCGTCTTCCTCACTGTGAAGTCAATACTTAATTTCTTGCTTTCTTGACGAGCCTTATGCGGGCTGTGTTTCAGGGATCCGGGCCGTTTTTGCTCTGAGAAAATCTTGGAGATCCCGCCGGCCGTTTTTGCTCTGGGGAGATCTTGGAACTCCCGTCGGCCGTTTTTGCTCCGGGGAGATCTTGGAGATCCCGCCGACCGTTTTTGCTCTAGGAGATCTTACGGGATCCTGGCCGTTTTTGCTCCGGGAAGATCTTGGAGATCCCGCCGGCCGTTTTTGCTCCAAGAGATCTTATGGGATCCTGGCCATTTTTGCTCCAGGAGATCTTAAGGGATCCTGGCCATTTTTACTCCTGGGAGATCTTGGAGATCCCGCCGGCCGTTTTTACTCCAGGAGATCTTACGGGATCCTGGCCGTTTTTGCTCCAGGAGAACTTACGGGATCCTGGCCGTTTTTGCTCCAGGAGATCTTACGGGATCCTGGCCGTTTTTGCTCCAAGAGATCTTACGGGGTCCTGGCCGTTTTTGCTCCGGGGAGATCTTGGAGATCCCGCCGACCGTTTTTGCTCCATGAGATCTTACGGGATCCTGGCCGTTTTTGCTCCAGGAGATCTTACGGGATCCTGACCGTTTTTGCTCCAGGAGATCTTACGGGATCCTGGCCTTGTACCTCTTTGAGGTCTTGCGCAAGATTCGGGCTCATTGGCCTTACTGTCGCTTCGTCATCTCAGCCGGTTTTGTGGTGTCGGGGGCCTTTTGGGAGCTCGGCCACCTACCTAACTGAGGTCTTGGGCATTTATGCCTGTTTCATTTTTCTTTTTTGTTTCTTTCATGAAAGCGATGTGAGTAGAGACAAATAATGAATAGGGACGATAATCAACGTCTATTTTATTATCATGCTTGAAGATACAATAGGTCTCTTACATTTGACAATACCTCAGGGGAAGTACCTTTTCAAGTGTTGGATATTCCAGGCATGGGGCTCAGGGTTTCCCTGCATATCTTCAATTCGGTATACTCCTGACTTGACCACTTTTGCTATTCTGAAGGGGCCCTCCCAGGTCGGTGCCAAATTGCCTACTGCCGCTCTTTTTCCCGTAGCCTCCAGGTTTCTTAGGGCCAGGTCTCCCATCTTTAGGTTTCTTTCCCTGACCCTTTGGTTGTAATAACGGGCTGCCCATTGTTGATAAGCGACAGTTCGGACTTGAGCTTCCTCCCTAACCTCTTCGAGAGCATCTAGGTCGCTCCTTAACTTGTCATCGTTAGTGCTCTCATTAGCAAATTTGGACTCGATGAGTGGGGATTTGCAGCTCGACTCCTCTTCTTCCCCCTACGGCTCATCCGACCTCCTGTTCCCCCAACAATCATGTTGATGGTCCCACTGGACCCATCATTCACTGGTCCAGCTCCCGTTCTCCTTGGCACTTGGGCTGCCGGGTTGGGCTGAGGCCTCTGTCCCTCTGGTTTCTTTACGAAGTTCTTGAGGTGCCCTCTTTTTATCAGCCTCTCTATCTCTGTGATCAACTGGAAGCAGTTATTGGTGTCGTGGCCGTGTGTACGATGGTACTGACAATATTTGTCAGGATCTCGCTGGTTTGCTTCCATTTTCATAGGCCTGGGCCATTGGAGGAACTCCTTGTCCTGGACGGCCATGAGTACTTCGGCTCTAGAGGCATTGAGTGGGGTCGGCTTCTCTGAAACCCAAGGCGGGGGTGGCCTCTGTTCTGAGACCCGAGGAGGGAGATGTCTTTGGTCCCTTCGCTCCCAGGGTTGTCTGTAAGGCTCAGGCCTCTTGCCATGCTTTTTCTCGTGCCTCTCCGGCCTCCCTTCCTCCAGTGCTTTCCCCTTATCTGTCGCTCCCCTGGTGAACCTGCTTGTCACCAAGGCATCATCCTGCCTTATGTATTTTTCCGCCCGCTTCATCAGCTCGGCCAGTGAGGTCGGAGGCTTCTTGCTCAATGAGCCAAAGAACTCGGCCGAGGTCGTCCCCTTCTGCATGGCTTCCACCGCTCTTCCCTCATCGAGCTCGGGAATCTGCAAGGCCTCCGTATTGAAACGGGCGACGTACTCCCTGAGCGATTCGTCTCTCTTCTGCCTGATCGTCTCCAGGTAGCTCGTCTTTCTATCTGCAGGCACCCCTGCGATAAACCGGCTGATGAAGCGAGTGGCCAGATCTCCAAAGTTGTTGATACTTCCGGCCTCGAGGTTATTAAACCACGCCCGTGCTGGCCCCGAGAGTGTCGTTGGGAATACCTTGCACATCAAGGCATTTGACAAAGTCTGCAGCTCCATGAAAGTCTTGTAGTTCAAGACATGCTCCCGGGAGTTTCCCGCTCCGTCGTATGCGGCCACAGGCGGCATCATAAATTTTTTGGGGACGGTCTCTTGTTGTACCCACTTCGAGAAGGGTGAAGAGGTGGGCAGGAGAACTTGATTCTGATCCTTCGTTCCCAACTCGGCCAAGAGCTGCTCTCTCATTTTTTGTAGCTTTTGGTCTACACTTTCCTCCTCCTGCCTGGGTTTCTTCTCCATGTGGTACTCCTCCTCTTCCATTTCGCTTCTCGTCCACCTGGTTGTTCCGGCGGAATAACTGTCGGCCCCATCGTTCTCAATCATCTCTCTCACCCTCCTTCCATGAACCCTGGCCTCCGGTTCTTCCTCTTCCCCAGCTCTTCTCTCCCTTTCACCGGTTTCGCGGCTAACTGTTTGGGGATGGTTGAGGGTAGGTTGAGGTTCATTGGTCTGGGGCTCTTCTACCACTGGCAATGCATTTGCTGGGGTGCTAAGGCCCCGTTGCTGCATTATCTGCCCCAGCCAGTGGGCGGTGTTTTGTAGTTGGAGGGCGATGGTTTGGAGGTCCTGGTTGGACAAGGTAGCGGCGGAAGCATTCCCTGCCAGGTTTGGCGAGGGGTTGAAAGGGATAGGTGGTTGATTGTTTGGAGTTGTAGGACTTGAATAGGAGAACTGCTGCCCCTCTTGGGCAGAGCTCAGGTCATTTGGAGTGACGTTGTTTTCGTTGTGGTTAGCCATTGTGGATCTCAGTGGGTATTGTAAGAGTGGAACTCTGGCGATGAAAAGATCTCCTTCGTTCCCATAGACGGCGCCAATTGATAATATGAGATCCAGAAAATAGGGTTTTATAATGGGTTTTTGAACTTAGAAAAAACTTAGACCTAGAGGGGAGTATCTCCCCCTTTTTCCCGTTTCCTCCATCTGCTAATGACGTACAACAGACTGGCTATCACTGGGCCACCTGTCCCTGCTACATTGATACGGACGTACGAGGAAATCAGGTCTTTGTTCCATGCGTAACGGCCCCTGATTCTCTCCGGGCACGCATGCGGATGGTCCCACAAGGCGAATGGGCTGAACTCCTTCCTGGTTCCGAACTGGGCCGAGAGATAAGGTTAAGACTAGGTCTAGAGGGGATCTGTCCGTTGGGTCGAAAGAGCTGGACCGGCATGATTGAAGAATCTGACTGGAGCATGATCTTTGAGCTGAGCGGGCTGAACCTGACTCTTGGAGGAGACTTAGAAGCTTTCAGATTATGAGCTGTCCTAATGGGTTTGGCCTTAGACCGAGGCGAAAAAATCCAGCGGTCATCAAATATAATTAAAAAATTAATAATAAAATTATTTTTTTAATATGCTATGGAAGTATAACTGTTTTGGAAATTACATATATAATAAAATTATGAGAAAACAATATTGCAGTTGCAGAAGGTTTTTTCTTATTGTAATAACAAAAATCGACGAAACATTATTTAAAAATTTTTTTTCACTTACATCAGCTCTAAGCAGGGGATAATATGCGTAATTTGGTGTTTTTTTAAGTAAAATTTTATAATTTAATTTGTAATAAAAAAAAAAGTTATGTGATTTCTCAGACTTTCTTTTTACCACGGTTAATAAATACTGATGTAATACTGAAAAACTAATTAAAATAACTTTTAATTAGAGAATGAATTACACTTTAATGTTTAAAATTTTATAAAATATATAATTTAATTTATAAATTTAATTATAAAATTTTGTTTTATAATAAAATAATCCATTTAATTATAATTCATCCCTATATTTTTATAACTTAATCCTTAAATATTATAATTATTTACAAATAAGTACTTATATATTTTTTTCAAATTAATCTCATGTGTTTATTAAATTTAATATCTTATATTTAGAAATATATTAATAAAATTAAAATTAAATCAAGAATCTAGAAACAATATGCAATTCAATTCAAGTCAAAAGAGTTATATTTTTTTTATAAATTACGATAAAAAAAATGAGATATCAAATTTTTTATTTTATTTTTATTTTATTATTCTTTACATGTAAGATATTAAAATTTAATAAATAGAAAAATTAATTTATAAATAGAAGGACTTATAGTAATTATAATTTTTAAGAACCAATTTATAAAAATATAGGAATTAATTTCAATAAAAATATAAAAGTTTAAATTAATGGATTATTTTATTAATCAAATACAATTTAATGAATTAAATTTAAAAATAGAAAAACTAAAATATAATTTTCATTAAATATCAAAAAATAAATTATAATTTATTAGTAATATTTAAGGGAAAAATCTGACCTTCCTAATAACATAAAAAATATAAGATATTTTTTATTATAAATTAAAATATAGAACTCCATTTGGAAAGTGATAAAATCCATGATAATTTTTTATAATGATCCCTCAAGTATAAGTTTTATATTCTGTACACTTTATTTATCAACTGTGAAAAATTATATTATACTAATTTTCTATTACATATGAAAAAAACTATCAAATTTTCAGTAAAAATATTTTTTAAGAATGAAAATCACAATGATTTGGATTACTCTTGAGATTACCGTTTATACTGTACAATGACAAACTAGAGTTTTATTAGAGAATATACAGTAGAAAAAGAGTTTAAATTAACATTCTTTTATTAATACATGATCGGTAAGGTTAATTTTTTTTCATTATATTTAAAATAATTAAGAAATTCAATTATTCAAGAAACATAATTTAATTATTCATAGACTATTTCAGAATAGTATATTGTTTTATAAATTATTTTACAATAACATAGTTAGTTCTTTTTATTTCTTGAATTGTATATAAATATGAGATTTCTTAGGATATTTTAAATAGAGTGAATATTATTTTTCTTCTAGCAATATTGACATGCTATCAAAGCAATAATTGTTCTCGTTGCTCGAGGAAGTCTTCTCCTCTTTCCATGTGATATCTCTCCTCTGTCCCGAGAGAGAAACCTTTCCTCTTACTCGAGAGTCATCTCTCCTATGAGAAACTTCTCCTCTATCTTGAGAGTTTTCTTTTCCACGCGAAGTTTTTGTTCTTCTCTTCAGTTCCCTTTTTTCTTTTCTTATCTTTAACTCTTGACATCCCTAATCCATGTTGTTGAATTGTCTGCTAATCCAAGAAACCCTCACAACATCCTTGCTAATTGCTAAACGTAGAGCCTTGTAGTTAAATCTTCACAAGATCTATTTCAGAAATCCTCTTATAGACGAGGCATGGTTGTTCCTTTTAATCGTGATCATAAGAAATTTGTTTCTCAGTCTAATATTAAGGTTTGTACCTTTTATAGTTGAATGAGACATACCGAAAAAACTTGTTATCATAAATATGGTTTTTTTCCCTGGTTTTAAAATTAGAAATAACTGTGTTGTTGGTATTACTAACATTTGTACAGAAAAAGTTGAGACTCAACCTTATATTGTTTATGTTCAATCTCATCTTAAACAATTGTACCTATTTTCACATCTAAGGATTACTTGCTTTAATTCAACTTGAAAAGGTTCAGCAGACAGTGCAAATCAAGTTAGTACATTTGTTACAACAGATTCAGACACTCTTCGTTTTACAACTTCTTATTCTAACTCAGTATGTAATTCTCTAATTTTTTTTCTTATGCATTGCGAACTGATGATTGAATCTTGGATATCGAAGTAACTATTTTATTTGTGTTTTTCTCTTACTTATTTTATGACATATAAGAAAATCAAGTCTATCCATATTAAGCTATCAAATGGTACTACTGTTTAGTTGTTTATTTTTTAGATTTGTTCCTTTTATCCGAAGTTTTATACATACTTGAGTTTACCTTCAATCTTATTTAAGTGACTAAACTGACTTATTCTTTTCCATGTATTTTTATCTTTCATTACAATAAATGTGTTATACAATAGTAGAGTACATTGAAAAAGATTGGTTTAGCTGAGTTAAGAATCACCTTTACATCTTGATGGACCCTGTTTTGTCCTCTGTCAATAGTACTTTATTATTTGTAACTACTTGTGATATACATTCTACTGAAAAAAGTTCTAATACAGTTTTTAATATATAGTATTTTAAATTAGGACATCCTTCCATGATTGATATGTATTTTGTTCAAAGTACACACTCTTATATGATCTCTTTAAATAGTAAAGTTTGTATTACTTGTCATTAAGCTAAATAGAAAAAATTGTCTTTTTCTATAAGTAAATCTAAATCCTCTACCCTGTTTAATATGATTCATGCCGATATTTGGTGTAATACCCGGCTAGACTCCGGTATCGGAATTCCTACCGTCCGGTGGAATCTCGGATGTCGGAAGCCTCTAGTAGGGTAGAATCATGTTTTCGTAAAATGTTTTAAGGTATTTCATGGTTTTAAGTATGGAAATTTAATGAGTTTTTGCATGAAAAGTCTTTGGAGGAAAACCCAGGTTCAGCCGCCGAAAGTCAAGTTCGGCCGCCGAACATGCATGCGTTTTGGAGGCACGTTAGGCCCCCGAAAGCATGAGTGAGGGAAGTCCAGGTTCGGCCGCCGAAAGTCAAGTTCGGCCGCCGAACATGGCATGCATGCGGAAGCACTTTCGGCCCCCGAACGTGGCCTGGCCAGCCACCTATAAAAGGGTCACTTGGCCGAAATGGGCGAGCTTTCTCCCATTTTCGGCCACAGCTAGCTTCCGACCTCCCTCTCCCCAGATCTTGTGTTCTTTCTCCAAATCTCCTCCATTTTTCTTGAGTTTTCACCTCTCATTGCAAGTTTTGAGCATTTAAGACAAGTTTTGGAGCTTTGGGAACTCAGGAGCCCATTTGCTTGGATCTCCGAGTTTAGGTCGTCTCTCTCTCTATCTTCAAGAGGTAAGAGCCGATCTTAAGCTCATTGTATGTTTTAAGTAAGATTTAAGTTGTTTTATGGGGTAGAAAGGCATGTGTAGGTTTTTAGTGAGTTATGGATGATTTTTGAGTTTATGCAAATGTGGCTTGCAAATGCTTGTGTATGTGTGTTGTAGTTGGGGTATTTGATAGTTTGAGACCCCTAGGAGCTTGTATGCATGTTTTGGTTGAGTCATATGCATGTTGGAAGAGTTAGGAGGCAAATGTGCATAAAGGAGCCAAGTTTCTGCCCTTTGGCAGAAACCAGGTTCGGCAGCCGAAGGCACTTTCGGCCGCCGAACATGGCTTGGGAGGCAGGCCTTTCGGCTGCCGAAGTTGCCCCCGAAAAGAGACTTTCGTCTCTGTCTGGGACTTTCGGCCGCCGAAGGTGCCGCCGAACCTGCCTGACTTTCGGCTCTGAAGGGACTTTCGGCCGCCGAACCTGCCGCCGAAAGTGCCCTGTCCAGCCATTTCTTGCATGTTTTTATGTAGTTGTTTTATGATGTTTTAGGGGTTTTTTGGGGAGTATATTAGAGTTGTGTTTATGCATGATTTGGTCCCTCATTGGAGTCCACCTGTGTAGGTTCGGACTCGAGGAACCGAGGACCCCAGCAGTAAGCCAGCTGCTACAGAGTTTGTCAGAGCTAGCCAGAGGTGAGTGGAATAAACCTTAAAGTTTTAAAATAAATGAAGTATGAATTTTGAGCATGATCCATGCATCATGAATGCCATGAGATATATATAGTAGGTTGTTTGCATTAGTATTCACGAATATGTTGCATTGCATTTATGATGTTGATGTGGATTGGTCATTGGATGATCCTTTAGTCCTTATATGATATGATGATGTTATGGCATGATATGGTATGGAAGTCCAGGTTGTACCCATTCTACGTCCCTGGCACGATGTAAGAGGAAGTCCAGGTTGTACCAATTCTACGTCCCTGGCACAGTTGGACTGTATGATATGTTATGTTAAGGGAAAGACCGGTTGTACCCATTCTACGTCCCGGCACAATTGGACTATGTAGAGGACTATAGGTGACAATACCATCCGAGATGTGATTTGTTGTGATCTGTTGCATTTCATGAAAGCATGAGATTTTTAATTATATGATTTCACTATTCTGCTCACTGGGCTTTGTAGCTCACCCCTCTCCCCTAACCCCAGCTGTGCAGGTACAGGGTAGACCAGGAGGTTAGCCAGAGTTTTGAAGTATGTCTATGTAATAGCTAGATTGTGGACATGACAAGTGTACTATGATGTAATGTAAGAAATTACAGTATGTTATGTAATGAGGTATATTGAGGTTATAGATGTGCTTGACCCTATGAGTATTGTAATCCCTTGTTGATGCATGATCTTAGATATTTGATGATACAGATGTAAGCCAACTCATCTCATGTTATAGTGCTCTTTGGGGCATTGTTGAGATCCCACAGAGGGGTCATGATTATGGTTATGTAATGTATGTTCAGGTTGAGTTGGATGTATGAAAGAAAAGTTTAAATTTTTATGCATGTTGTTGATCATGTATGGGATTATACAGGTTTCCAGGATGTATGTTTGGCTTGCTACGGGTCCCGGCGGCCTTAAGTCGACCCGGATCCTAGCGCCGGTAGCGGTCCGATTTTCGGGTCGTTACAGAATGGTATCAGAGCCCTAGGTTCATATGGTCGGACCTAGAGTGTCGGGCTCATAGATGTTATAGAAGGTCAAGCACAATAGGAAGATCATGTCCACTAGGATAGGATGTGGAGTCCTGTCTTGTATGATGATGTGAAATGCCATGATTATATACATGTGCATTGATGCTATGATATGAATGATGTATATGTGATGAGGGTTCATATGTGCCCACATGAACCATATGATGCTAATGTTTGTATGATGTGTACTGTTTTCAGAAAACAGGATGAGAGGAACTCGTCGATCTGCACGATTGACTGGAGTGCCACCTGAGGATGAGGGCACGAGCGCCCGTCCTCCTACATTGCCTAGGGCAATGTCTTGTAGAGCCAACAGAGAAAGAGTGTCAAGGGACCCTAGAAGGTCTTTTGATGCTAGCAGAAGGGGGACAGATAGAGGAGGAAGTTCTTCAGATGTGAGGGAGGTTATGGAAGAGGATCAGAGGAGGGATGGGAACTTGGATGTGAGCATGGAGGAAGAAGGGACAGGGGAATCTCAGGGAGGCGTTCAGGCCTCGGGGTATGGTTTTCCACCCCATTATCCACCCTTCCCACAGGGTTCAGGGTATCCGATGGGAGGTACATCGGATTACTCCAGCTTTAACCCCTACCCTACCTACATGCCTTATCCACCTTTCTATCCACCCTACACACAGTACCCAGCTTATCCACCCTCACCCTTCTATCCAAACCCGGCAAACCCCACCTCGGGGAATGCTGCACCTCCACCTCCACCACCTACAGAACCAGCAGCCCCAGTTACTCAACCTCCTAGACCTAGCTCAGCAGATGGGAGCAAGGTAAAGATGACAGATTACCTCAAGCTGGATGCTCCCAAATACAAGTCAGGGGATGACCCCTTTGAGTATCTGAGAGTGGTGAAGACAATAACTGATGAGCTAGGGGCAAGTGATAGCAGGGCCATTCAGATGGCAGGGTTCACTTTAAAGTGCAAGAAGGCACGGGAATGGTTCAAGTGTTATGTGGACCCGAGACTAGACGGTATGACATAGGAAGAATTTGCGAATGAGTTCGCTGGATGGGCTTTTCCAGACAGTTCCAGAGAACTGAAGATGATTGAGTTTGAGCAACTGAGGCAGTCAGAGCATATGGGTGTAGAGGAGTTCACGGATAAATTCTTGGAGCTATTGCCTTTTTCAGGGCAAGCTCTAGATACAGATACGAAGAAAGCCAAGAGGTATGTTATGAAGCTGCATTCCAGGTACTCCTCGTTGATTCAGTCAGCTGAGAGAGAAAGTTTCCACACTGTGGTGGATATGGCTCGAAGAATGGAGGCAAGTGCTATAGTTGAGGGGTCAGTGAAGCAGTCAGTGACCCAGTCTTCAGGGGTTAAGACCCCAAGCAGAGGAGGACCAGGTTTCTCTTCTCAGAGCTCAGGTAAGAAGAGGTGGGATAACACCACCAGGAAGCCGAAGAAGAATAAGTTTTGGAACAAGTTGAAATCCGGTCTGGGATTTGGCGGTGGCTCGAGCTCAGGCTCAGATGGTACAGAATGCCAGAGATGTGGAAGACCGCACAGGGGAGTGTGTCGAGCTGGGACTAACACATGTTTCAGATGTGGACAGGAGGGACACATAGCTCGGGAGTGTCCTAGAGCGCCTTTTATGGGCCAGCCCCAGCAGACAGCTTCTGGTAGTGTGGCACAGCCAGCAGTTCCAGCCACAACTCAGGGCAGTGGCAGAGGTAGAGGAGAGGGGCAGCCTCTTCTTCTGGTTCCCGAGGTGAAGGTCCATCAGCTCCAGCCAGGATCTTCACCATGACACAGCAGGAGGCTAACACATCCAACACCGTGGTGTCAGGTAATCTCGTCATTGGGTGTTCTGATGTGTATGCATTAATGGACCCGGGTGCATCTCATTCATTTATTGCTCCGAGAGCCGTTGAGAGGTTGGGTCTGATAGTCTCTGGGTTAGGGTGTCCCCTATGGGTCAGTGGACCCAAGTGTGACCCGTCAGTGGCAGAGTCAGTCTGCCAGTACAGTCCAGTTTCTGTTGAGGGAAGATGCCTCTCCGCCGACCTTGTGGTTCTAGATTTGACAGACTTTGACGTCATTCTAGGGATGGATTGGCTATCTACCCATGGTGCTACCTTGGACTGCAGGGACAAGGTAGTCAGGTTCAGAGATCAGAACGGGTCAGAAGTCGTCTTCAGAGGAGACAAGAGGGGCACACCTAGAGGTCTTATATCAGCTCTTCAGGCTCGTAGGTTGCTTAGGAAGGGGTGTCAGGGGTACTTAGCTCACGTGAGAGAGCTAGACAGTCAGGTCAGGGAGCCGGCCTCAGTGCCAGTTGTCAGAGAGTTTCAGGATGTTTTTCCGGATGAACTTCCAGGTTTACCACCTGCTAGGGAGATAGAGTTCGAGATAGAGTTAGTGCCTGGAACTAGACCGATCTCTATCCCTCCCTACAGGATGGCTCCAGCTGAGTTGAAAGAATTGAAAGAACAGTTGCAAGAGTTGGTAGAAAAGGGCTTCATCCGACCGAGCACTTCACCTTGGGGTGCACCAGTTTTATTCGTAAGAAAGAAGGATGGATCCCTTAGACTTTGTATCGACTACAGACAGTTGAACAAAGTCACTACCAAGAATAAGTACCCATTGCCAAGGATCGATGATCTATTCGACCAGCTAGCCGGAGCAGGTTGTTTCTCTAAAATAGATCTGAGATCGGGGTACCATCAGTTAAGGATAAGGGAGGAGGATGTGCCGAAGACAGCCTTCAGGACCAGATATGGGCATTTTTAGTTCCTTGTAATGCCGTTCGGGTTAACCAACGCCCCTGCAGCATTCATGGATCTCATGAACAGAATATTTAGCCAATACCTGGATCACTTCGTTATTGTCTTCATAGATGATATCTTAGTGTATTCTAGGAACGCAGAGGAGCATGCCCATCATCTGAGGTTGGTTCTGCAGACTTTGAGGGAACATGGCTTGTATGCCAAGTTCTCTAAATGTGAGTTCTGGCTGAGGAGCATTTCGTTCTTGGGGCATGTAGTGTCAGAGAATGGTATAGAGGTAGACCCCAAGAAGACAGAAACTGTGGCTAACTGGCCTAGACCCACTTCAGTGACAGAGATTAGAAGTTTCTTGGGTTTGGCAGGTTACTACAGGAGGTTCTTTCAGGACTTCTCAAAGATAGTAGCTCCTCTGACCAGACTAACCAGGAAGAATCAGAAATTTCTGTGGACCGACCAGTGCGAAGAGAGTTTTGAAGAGCTTAAGAAGAGGTTGACTTCAGCACCAGTTTTAGCTCTGCCATCTAGTGATGAGGACTTTACAGGTGCCTTGGTGGCCCAGATGAGAGTAGCACCCGTGTTTCTGGAGCAGGTGGCTCAGAAACAGCATGAGGACCCGGAGTTAGTAAAGATTGCCAGGACTGTTCAGTCAGGCAACGACAGTGAATTCAGATTTGACAGCAAGGGGATCCTCCGCTATGGGAGCAGACTATGTGTACCAGATGACATTGGGCTAAAAGGAGACCTTATGAGAGAGGCTCATAATGCAAGATACAGCATCCACCCCGGAGCCACCAAGATGTATCAAGATTTGAAGAAGGTTTATTGGTGGCCAGCTATGAAGAAAGAAGTGGCACAGTTTGTGTCAGCCTGCGAAGTGTGTCAGAGGGTGAAGCTGGAACATCAGAAGCCGGCTGGAATGCTTAACCCGCTACCTATTCCAGAATGGAAATGGGAAAATATAGCTATGGACTTCGTAGTGGGGTTACCGGCGGCGTCCAACAGAGTGGACTCCATATGGGTGATTGTGGACAGACTCACCAAATTTGCTCACTTCATTCCTGTCAGGAGTGGCTACTCTGTGGACAAGTTGGCGCAGATATATGTGGATGAGATCGTCAGGCTGCATGGGGTTCCTGTCTCGATAGTGTCAGATAGAGGGCCCCAGTTCACCTCCAGGTTTTGGCGGAGTCTGCAGAATGCCATGGGTACTAGGTTGGATTTCAGTACTGCCTTCCACCCCCAGACTGATGGACAGTCAGAAAGGACCATCCAGACTATCGAAGATATGCTTAGAATGTGTGTGCTGGACTTTGGCGGTTCTTGGAGGCAGCATCTACCCTTGGTGGAGTTTGCCTACAATAACAGCCATCATGCTAGCATCGGGATGGCTCCATATGAAGCTTTGTACGGAAGGAAGTGCAGATCACCTGTTTGCTGGGAGGAAGTTGGAGAAAAGGCCTTGGCAGGGCCTGAGCTAGTAGAGATCACCAGCAGGGTGGTACCCATAATCAGAGAGAGAATCAAGACTGCTGCCAGCAAACAGAAGAGCTATGCAGACGTCCGCAGAAGACAGTTAGAGTTTCAGGAGGGGGATCTGGTATTGCTTAAGGTGTCTCCAATGAAAGGAGTGGTTCGCTTTGGGAAGAAAGGTAAACTAGCCCCACGATACATCGGACCCTTTGAAATCTTGCAAAAGATTGGGAATGTGTCGTACAAGCTGGATTTACCTGCTTCAATGGGAAGAATCCATCCGGTTTTCCATGTTTCAATGTTGAGGAAGTTTGTGTCAGATCCGAGCAAGGTTCTTAGTGAGCCTGATGTGGAGGTCCAAGAGGATCTCACTTATGTTGAACAGCCAGTGCGGATCATAGACACCCAGATCAGAAAGTTAAGAAACAAGGAAATCCCGATGGTGAAAGTCCTGTGGAACCACCACAACTTGGAAGAATGCACTTGGGAGACACGGGAGTCTATGCTCCAGCAGTACCCTTATCTCTTTTAAGGTTAGATCTCTTGGTGTTTTTGTGCTATGTATGTATGCTATGTTTTATGCCTTGCTATGTGTTAGTTGAGGAACATTCGGGGACGAATGTTCTTAAGGGGGGGAGAATGTAATACCCGGCTAGACTCCGGTATCGAAATTCCTACCGTCCGGTGGAATCTCGGATGTCGGAAGCCTCTAGTAGGGTAGAATCATGTTTTCGTAAAATGTTTTAAGGTATTTCATGGTTTTAAGTATGGAAATTTAATGAGTTTTTGCATGAAAAGTCTTTGGAGGAAAACCCAGGTTCGGCCGCCGAAAGTCAAGTTCGGCCGCCGAACATGCATGCGTTTTGGAGGCACGTTAGGCCCCCGAAAGCATGAGTGAGGGAAGTCCAGGTTCGGCCGCCGAAAGTCAAGTTCGGCCGCCGAACATGGCATGCATGCGGAAGCACTTTCGGCCCCCGAACGTGGCCTGGCCAGCCACCTATAAAAGGGTCACTTGGCCGAAATGGGCGAGCTTTCTCCCATTTTCGGCCACAGCTAGCTTCCGACCTCCCTCTCCCCAGATCTTGTGTTCTTTCTCCAAATCTCCTCCATTTTTCTTGAGTTTTCACCTCTCATTGCAAGTTTTGAGCATTTAAGACAAGTTTTGGAGCTTTGGGAACTCAGGAGCCCATTTGCTTGGATCTCCGAGTTTAGGTCGTCTCTCTCTCTATCTTCAAGAGGTAAGAGCCGATCTTAAGCTCATTGTATGTTTTAAGTAAGATTTAAGTTGTTTTATGGGGTAGAAAGGCATGTGTAGGTTTTTAGTGAGTTATGGATGATTTTTGAGTTTATGCAAATGTGGCTTGCAAATGCTTGTGTATGTGTGTTGTAGTTGGGGTATTTGATAGTTTGAGACCCCTAGGAGCTTGTATGCATGTTTTGGTTGAGTCATATGCATGTTGGAAGAGTTAGGAGGCAAATGTGCATAAAGGAGCCAAGTTTCTGCCCTTTGGCAGAAACCAGGTTCGGCAGCCGAAGGCACTTTCGGCCGCCGAACATGGCTTGGGAGGCAGGCCTTTCGGCTGCCGAAGTTGCGCCCGAAAAGAGACTTTCGTCTCTGTCTGGGACTTTCGGCCGCCGAAGGTGCCGCCGAACATGCATGAGTTTCGCCTCTGTCTGGGAGTTTCGGCCGCCGAAGGTGCCGCCGAACCTGCCTGACTTTCGGCTCTAGAGGGACTTTCGGCCGCCGAACCTGCCGCCGAAAGTGCCCTGTCCAGCCATTTCTTGCATGTTTTTATGTAGTTGTTTTATGATGTTTTAGGGGTTTTTTGGGGAGTATATTAGAGTTGTGTTTATGCATGATTTGGTCCCTCATTGGAGTCCACCTGTGTAGGTTCGGACTCGAGGAACCGAGGACCCCAGCAGTAAGCTAGCTGCTACAGAGTTTGTCAGAGCTAGCCAGAGGTGAGTGGAATAAACCTTAAAGTTTTAAAATAAATGAAGTATGAATTTTGAGCATGATCCATGCATCATGAATGCCATGAGATATATATAGTAGGTTGTTTGCATTAGTATTCACGAATATGTTGCATTGCATTTATGATGTTGATGTGGATTGGTCATTGGATGATCCTTTAGTCCTCATATGATATGATGATGTTATGGCATGATATGGTATGGAAGTCCAGATTGTACCCATTCTACGTCCCTGGCACAGTTGGACTGTATGATATGTTATGTTAAGGGAAAGACCGGTTGTACCCATTCTACGTCCCGGCACAGTTGGACTATGTAGAGGACTATAGGTGACAATACCATCCGAGATGTGATTTGTTGTGATCTGTTGCATTTCATGAAAGCATGAGATTTTTAATTATATGATTTCACTATTCTGCTCACTGGGCTTTGTAGCTCACCCCTCTCCCCTAACCCCAGCTGTGCAGGTACAGGGTAGACCAGGAGGTTAGCCAGAGTTTTGAAGTATGTCTATGTAATAGCTAGATTGTGGACATGACAAGTGTACTATGATGTAATGTAAGAAATTACAATATGTTATGTAATGAGGTATATTGAGGTTATAGATGTGCTTGACCCTATGAGTATTGTAATCCCTTGTTGATGCATGATCTTAGATATTTGATGATACAGATGTAAGCCAACTCATCTCATGTTATAGTGCTCTTTGGGGCATTGTTGAGATCCCACAGAGGGGTCATGATTATGGTTATGTAATGTATGTTCAGGTTGAGTTGGATGTATGAAAGAAAAGTTTAAATTTTTATGCATGTTGTTGATCATGTATGGGATTATACAGGTTTCCAGGATGTATGTTTGGCTTGCTATGGGTCCCGGTGGCCTTAAGTCGACCCGGATCCTAGCGCCGGTAGCGGTCCGATTTTCGGGTCGTTACATTTGGGGACTTTTTAAGATCCTTCTGTTCATAGACATAGATGTTTTTTTAGATGTTTTTTAACTATTGTAGATGATTTTTCTAGGCATACTTGTATTTTCTTAATGAAGCATAAATCTGAAACTTTCTTTTTAATCCAATTTTTTGTCAATTTCATTGGGACACAATTTGAAACAAAACTTAAAATTCTCAAAAGTGATAATGGTCCTGAATTTGCTGACTCAATTTTTTACTTCAAAAGGTAGTATCCATCAATCTAGTTGTGTCGAAACTCCACAATAAAATTTTATAATTGAAAGAAAGCATCAACATATCTTAAATGTGGCTAGAGTTTTACTTTTTCAAGTATAATTACCAAAGATGTTTTGATCTTATGTTGTTGCACATTCTGTTTTTTTCACTAATAGATTGCCTACAACTTTGCTTGCAAATAAACCTCCTTATGAATTGCTTCAATATGGTTCTATTCTTAATTTGTCTTCTCTGAAAGTTTTTTATTTTTTGTGTTTTACTACAACTCTTACTGCAACTAGGACAAAATTTGGTTTTAGAGCAAGAAAATACATTTTTTTTTTGGATATAAGACTAGTGTTAAGGGCTTTATGTTGTTTGATTTGTCCTCTAGAGAAAATTTTTTTTCTCTAGAAATGTGGTTTTTTATGAATCTTTTTTTCCTTATGTCAAATATACTTCTGGTGCTTCCTCACAGACTGATTTGATTTTACGTCAAGATTGCACTATTCCTAATTTTGATTATTTCCCTTCCAAGTCTCCCTCTTCTTTTGAGCATGCTTTTGTTCCTCACCAACCACTTCTAGTTATTTTCAGGAAATCTACTAGAAATAAAACTGCTCCTACCTGAAGGATTATCATTGTCATTTACTTAAATCTGTTTCTACAAATCTTATCTCTAATATTTTTCATCATCTTTCTTAAGTTCTTTCCTATGATCATCTTTCCTTCTCCTATAAACATTCTGTTCTATTTGCTTCTATTAATATTGAGTTAAGAACTTATCATCAAGCAGTTCAAATGCTTGTTGGAGAGAAGCTATGCAAGCTAATCTTGCTCTTAATCAAAATAAAACTTGGATCCTCACTGATTTACTGCCAGGCAAAGAACCCATTAGTTACATATAGGTTTATAAAATCAAACTCAAAGCTGATGGAACTATTGAAAGATACAAGACTCAGTTTATAGCCAAAGGTTTACACTTTTTCTCCTGTGGCTAAAATGACTATTGTTAGACTTTAACTCGCTTTAGCTGCTATACATAATTGGTATCTTCAATAATTGGATATTAATAATACTTTCCTACATGGGGATCTTAATGAAGAAGTTTATATGATATTGCCTTCTAGTTTTCATACCACTACACTTAATAAAGTCTGTAAGCTTCTTAAGTCTTTATACAGCTTGAGACAAGCTAGTAAATAGTGGTTCTCTAAACTTTCTACTGCTTTACTTGTTTTTTATTATATTTAGAGTAAATTAGATTATTCTCTCTTTTAAACATAGTTCTTCTTCTTTTACTGCTCTATTAGTCTATGTGGATGACATTATCCTTGCAGGCAATGATATGATAGAAATACAACTTGTTAAAGATTTTCTTGACACTTCCTTCAAAACCAAAGGCTTGGAAAATCTTAAATTTTTTCTAGGATAGGAGAGTGTCAGATCTTCCAAGGGTATTGTGCTTAATAAAAAAAAATATGCTTTAGATATTCTTTCTGATGCAAGTTATCTTACCTCCAAACTTGTTCAGACTCTAATGAGCAGCATCCTTATACTTCAAAAGGATAAAACCACTCTTTTGTCTTATCCTTCTATATACAGAAGTCTTGTTGGCAGAATATTATATCTTACTACTACTAGACCTAGTCTGACTTTTGTTGTTTAACAGTTAAGTCAGTATCTATCACATCCTACTAATTTTTATTTACAAACAGCCCACAGGGTTCTACGGTATATTAAGAGCTATCTAGATTTTGGTATTTTCTTTACGGCAATATCTAATTTTCAATTAAATGACTCTGATTAGACTAGATGTGTTGACACTCGATGATCTATGACTGATTTTTGTATTTTTCTTGGATCTTCTTTGGTATCATGGAAATCTAAGAAACAACACATTGTTTCTCGTTCATCTTTTGAGACCGAGTATAAAGCTCTTGTTGCTCTCCCTTGTTAATTACAATGGTTAATTTATTTACTTTATGATTTTCAGGTTACTTATAAATTTCCTGAATTAATTTGTTGTGATAATCAAAGTGCTCTCTCTGCTAATCCTTTTTTTCATGAGTGTATAAAACATATTGAATTAAATTGTCATCTTATTCGAGGAAAAGTGGTATTCTTAAATTGTTTCCTATCTCCATAGTTGCTCAATTTATCGATATTTTCCCTAAACCATTAGTTCTTTTCATTTTTTACAATTTAAAGATCAAATTGGAAATGCTTATTATCCATTCTCCCACTTACGAGGGTATTAAGGGATTAGTTATTCAAAAAACATAATTTAATTGTTTAGGGATTAGTTATTCAAAAAAACATAATTTAATTGCTCATAGATTATTATAATTCTTTATAAATTATTCTCCAATAATACAGTTAGTTTGTTTTTTTCTATTTTTGAATTGTATATAAATGTGAAACTTCTAAGTAATATTAACAAAATGTAATATATAAAATATATAAATAAAAAATATCTTACTTTATAATTTAGAAAATTATTTAATATAATATTTATCTATAAAAATCATGGTTAAATTATTTTAATCCTCCCAATCTTAAATGTCTTTATCACACTCACATATATTTAATGAGTGAATACGTTATAAATACATATGCAGAATATTTATAATACAGCAAATATATTTTATCACAATTACTTGAACTATTTAAAAAACTATTAAATGTTTGATTTAATTAATTTCACGGTGTTCAACAAATCACAATTTTGAATAACTACTTCATTATGGCATTAGCAAGCAGCCAAGTATTTTAATCCTCCCCTTTAGGCCCGTTGTAGTTCAACTTGGGTGAGGGACCATACTTGATGTTTCATGTCATGGGGTTTTTGAATTTGATTTATAGGGAGATTGATATCCTTTATATAATCCCATGGGAATCTCCCCTTATAAACAAAAGATACAACAATGCAGATACAATGCACAGAAGAACACATGGACATGGGAAAAGAGCAGAAAACTACTTCATTATGGCATTAGCAAGCAGCCAAGTACAGATACTCCTATTTTCTGCAGCTTGTAATTTTTGTGCCTCTAATATATACAGTAGCAACTTTAAGGTGTAACTGGTGAAAAACAGCTCTTCTAACTATACAAACACCAGCCACAGCCATGGTTACTTCTACCTATTTTTTGCCACTGCTTCTATACATACTGTACATTTATCTAACCTGCTATGATAGTTCATTTTCGTTCGTACCCAGACAATTTCTGGGTACTAAATTAGCTTCATCTAGTCCTCAAACTATTCTCCAGTGCAGTGATGTTATGCTAAGCCTTGACAGTAGTACCAAAACGTGGGAAGAGGCGAGAAGGTAGGTCCCTTATCCTGGACCCATTGCCCCAGAAAGATGCAAGAGAGAGACCCATAATCGCCATGGCAACTACTGAGCATGCCGGTGGGACAGCGTGAGTGGTCCCAAGGAACTGAGATGCGAGAAGCCCTGCCATTGTGGAGCTTTGCATTCCTGTGCACAATGAAATTGTCCTGCTAACTTCTTCATCTAGCCTGTGAAAATAACCATTTTCGTTCATCACGTTTATGGGATAAAAGCTTGCTGGAATATTAATTGATAATAGAATCATGAGTCCTGTGATCATCCATTTTGAAGTTCTTCAAAACATAAGATTCTGTGGCATGGAAATAAGATTCTACAGATGCATTCACCAGAGGAACAACAATAACGCCATAAATAACTGCTAGTTAAGATTTAAGAAAGGAGAAAATATATGTATATAGGCTAATGAAAACATCAATTAGAGGAGTTGCAAGAAAAGACCCAGAATGGAAAAGAGCAAGGGCAACTGCTTTTAAATTCAGAGATAAGAATTAATAGACATTTGCGTAATGCATAAAGCAGCAACTGATAAGAATAATTCTCTGATTAACTTCTCATATATTTAATGAGAAGTGGACTCACCACTCATGGGATGGGTAATAATTGGAAGGAGTAAGATGATCAAGTGCAAAATAACAATGCAGATCACAAGCAGTAGAAATGGAAAGAAATAAGCATCAGAATAATAGCCTACCATATAAGAGAGAGAGAGAGAGCAGGTCAAGAGAATCAACAATTCCAAGTACACAATTCAGCCCTCGGAAGGATATCATGACATCAATGGGCTCCTAAGTAGATGCTGACTATTCATATCCAGCATTGTCCAGCATTACATTGAAATCAAATTACAGGACCACCAAAATTAGTTTAAATCTATCACCAGAGTTACAGGATCCATGGCCTATTAGTTAAAAAATGACTGCAAACAACTATTGCATTACGATCTAAGGAAAGACCAAAAAACATGGCAATTGCAAGGAGGCCAATTCATATATCACCAAAATTACAAGAGACATGGTAACAAAGGAAGTTTACTATTATTAGTTGAAAAATGCCAGCAAATACCTATTACATTATGATCTAAGGACCAATGTCCAAACAGGGCAATTGCAAGGAGGCTAATTATTCTACATTGCCAAAACTCTTCCTCAAAATGCATAGATATAATGGGACACGGAGTATGAAATTACCTCAAAGCTGGAATTCTGGAAACCCAATATCCAAATGTGAATGCCACTGTATGAAATGCCAAAACTGGAAGAACCAATCTAAGACCCTCTGAAGACAGAATCTGACTTCTATTTATAGCTAGAGGGCTGCCAATACAAATTGAGGTACATATTATAGCAACAAATGGCATCACAGGCTGAATAACATTTACCACTGGCTTTGCATATGTATTTAGCACGAGGCCAAGAGTGACTGGAACAAGAACAACCTAAAAATAATAATTATTAATTAATTGAGAAAAAATAGGAAATCCACTTAAGGCATGTATTACTTTGTCAAGCATCATCACTACCTGCAATATTGACTTTGACATGGCAATAGCATCAACTGGAACAACAGAACCGATGAGGAGGCCAGTTAAAAGAGGCGTGACAAGCGCTGATGCGATGGTTGTAGAGCTAGTAAGGAGAATGCTCACAGCTACATCCCCTTTGCTCAAGAAACTGGCATAGCTTGAAAGTTGCGCCCCTGCAACACAAGATGTGAGGACAAAACCTGCATAGAACATCCGAGACATCCCAAACGCCTTTGCAATTAATACCCCAAGGGCTGGTTTCAGTGCATACTGTGCAAGAAACCCAACAGATAGCGGTAAAGGTCTGCAAAGGATGGAAAATAAAGAAACTTGGGAGCATATTCGAAATGTTAGAAAATTAGCTACAACAGTCAGAAGTTAAAAGAAACTGACCAAAATGCCAAGGTAAGATATTTTACCTCTTAAATGCAAGAGCAAAATCATCAATAGAAAGTTTAATTCCAATTGACAACATGATCCCACCAAGGGCTGGGGCGTATACCTCCTTAGATACCCTTCACAGGTTTCAAAATAAAATTCCCTGTTAACCTTAGATTTAAAAAATACAAGATGCGCATATATATCCAAGTCAATTTAAAAGAATAACTCAATACTCTAAAAGAAACAAGAACGAAAAAAACTTTGCCACAAACTGTGTTTAAAAGGAAGGCAAAAGATGATCCAAGTGGACTAAACAGGCATACAACCCCTCTCTTGAGACTTAAATCAAACACATTTGAGAAGTCTTAGATAAAGAGTTGCTTACCCATTGGAACCGCATTTTAAAAGCACCCTCCTTGCGTCCTTTTCTTAAAAAGACAACAATAAAAGAGTGCTCGAAATGTTAACCAAAAAAATCAGATAGCACACAGATAAATAAATAATGTATATTATACTTTATGCAAACTCCATGACAAAACTTCATTCGTAAAGGTTGAATAATAATAATAAACAAAGTACTACATGTGAAAAAAGAAGAACATACTGAAATCAGCTATGACAGCCAAGTTCCCAAAACCATAAAGAAAAACTTAATGAAGAACAATAACCAGATCAAACCATAAGATTAAAAGAGCCACTTTAAAAGGTAAAATATATATTTATACAGATAGAGTTAAGTTCCCAAGTTTCCCATCACAATAACATTATTTAATATTGACAATAAGTTAATGGCATTAAATAAAACCATTATTTTAACTGATAAACCAATAATCAAACGCAATCAAAACCCAGAAGCAGGGAAGAAAGTGAAACCATCCCAACCCAAAATCATAAGTTAATCAAACTAATTAACCCCCAATTTAAATCAAAATCAATAACGATTGCATTCAAAAAGGACCCAAAATTAAAAAAGGAAAATTTCGTACAACCCACCAAGTGAAAGTAGATGGCTGAGCAAGAGCAGCAATAGCAGTGGCAGCAACCACAAAAGGAAGCATTGCTGAAAGGACCTGAGAAGCATCGGTCTTTGATACCTCACCATTAGGATTAATTCCAAAATACAAAAGAGAAATGTTTCCTTCTCTTCTCTGCAACCCAACTCTCCCAATAAACGGCGAAGTCGAGCACGCGAATGTAAACAATCCCCCATTGTTACAGGCCCTTGGCTTTGTGGGCTTCGAAACTGAACAATTAGTGAACGTACAAGGTAAGCAAACAAAGTTTGGTGGTTTTGCGTAGATTGAGAGTTTTGATATTGTGGTCATGGGAAGTGTGGGAGTTATAGAGGTGATTGAGGCCATTTAAGTTTCTCGAGAAAACAGAGAGATGAAATGGAATGGTGACCTTAGGTGGGTTGTGGGTTTTCTGGTGGTTAAAGAGGGGGGTATTGTAGACGCCGGAGAGTGGCGGATTCCGGCGACGTATTAAAGTAGAGAAGGAGGGAAAGAGAGGCAGTCGAGTTCCGCGAAGAGATGAGGAGATAAAATGATGCTTTATAAGAAGAGGAAGGAAGATACGAATTTTCTAGCAGTACTCCTCAATTGAGTTAGAGGAATATTCAGGTGTTTTCTTGAATGGTGAGATCAATCAATTGACGGTCAGGATCAAATCCATACTTAAAATCTGTATCCTGATCGTTCATTTTGAAAATGATAATTAGCCCTTTCTTTCTTTGGCTGACTTAATATCTGCTTATGTTAGAATTTAGACTTTTTTTTTTTGAAATGGAGACTTTAATTTTTAATATTATTTTTAGAAGAAAAAATATATAAAAAATTCTATATTAAAACATAATAGTTTAATTAATTTAATTATTAGCTCCCATTGAAACTGGTAATTAAATTAAATTAAATTGACCCATGAATTTTGTTTTGACCATATATATATATAAAATAAATTTGCCTCTTCAATTAATTAATTGATATTGTTTGTCTAGCATTTTTATTGCTTTAAAATTTTCATTTAATTAGATTTTTTTGGTAAATAAATAAGTCTTTATAATGGAAAATTAAATTTTTGAAAAAATATTTATTATTGAAAAAAATAAGAAATGTTAATTAAGAATTTAAGATTTTTATAATATATTATTTATATATTAGTAAAGGAAAAGTAATAATTATAAAAATTAAAAATAAAATGAGAGGAGAAACATAAATACAAAAGAGGCCGTTTCTCTAATTATTGCCAAAACCTACAATTTTAGTATCATCATTCACTAGTTGTCAAATTTTCATAATAGCATTTGGAATAAAGCACATAATTTAGGGGGTGAAACTATAAAAATACAAAAAGTGAGGGGGTGAAATTGCAATCATCGGAACTGTGACGTATGGTTTCTGTTTTCTCGAAATTCACACACTGGAGCTCTGCATGTCCCTGCATGTTAACCGCCTCTGCCGCGTGTTTTGTATTCTCCTACAAATGTCCAATTTTCCTTTTACCTTATTTTTTATTCGAAAAAATAATTATTTAATTTCAATCATATAATTTAGTGAGCTTCTCAGAGGAGAAGTCTATATACACAGGTGTTGGTTTTGATTATAGTTTTCTGTTTTTATTTTTTATTTGATAAAAAAATAAAAATTATTTATTTATTAGTTTTGTATTTTTATTTTTATATTACTTATTAAAAAATATTTTTTAAAAATAAAAATTATAAATATTGATTTTCTTTATTAAAGATTCTATTAAATTATTATTTTTTATAATTTTTATTAAAAATTTCAAAAATTTATTTTCATCAATCAAATTAATTTTTTAAATATATATTTATTTAATTAATTAATGAAATATATTTTTATTTTAATATTATAAAAAATTTATTATTTAATCCATATAACATAAAAATTAATTAATTGAATTTTCAACTTTCAAAAATATATTAAAATATTATTTAAATTTTTAAAAAAATAATATATTAGTTAGTTATTTTATTAATTTTAATTATTAAATATTTTATTATTTAATTTTTATATTATAAAAAAATTTATTAATTAATTTTTAAATTTATAAAAATATCAACTAATTATTTTCGCATTTCAAACTTTTCTATAAAAAAATTTATTATTTAATCCATAAAATTTATTATTTAATCCATGTAATACGAAAAATTTATTAATTAATTTATCAATTTTAAAAAATATATTAAAGTGTCGTTGAAGTACTAAAATTTATACTTATTAATTCTTTAATTAAATAATCATTAAGTATTTTATTATTAAGAAATGATGAGTTAATATGTAAAAAGAAAAAAAGTAGTTAATGATTATTTCAACACTCAAATTAGTAATTTATCAAGAAAAAAAAATAGTTAACGGTTATTCCAACGCTCAAATTAGTAATTTATTAAAAGTAAGTGTAAGTAAATAATTTGAGGTTAAGAATGAACGTATAAAAATGCATCAACTTTTTATATATTCTTTTATTTTTATGCTGTAAAAAGATAAAATTAATTGATAAATCTCTAAGAAATTCGATTAGTATCAGTTAATGAATAAAAAATAGTGTGATTATAGTTGTAATGGAAATTTGTTGGATTCTATCTTGTAATATTAATTTGAGTAATGAGAGGTTCCACCAATTCAAAAAACGAATTGGGTCTTTTACCACTTTGTATATAAATTTTTATAATTTTTTTTTTTTTAAAATAGGAGTTGGGGAGTCAAACCTTATACATTTCAAGGCTACAGATGCACTTTCCACCGGACTAAACCTTGGAGTGCTCAATTTTTATGATTCTCATATCTTCTTTCTTTAATGTAAGACTTTCATAATTGAGTATCATAATTTATGAGAATATTGTCATATAATTCAATTAAATGATTCATGATATATTTTTAGTGAGTATTATGTTATATCAATTACAATATGTTTTAATTACTATAATTTTTTAAAATTTTAAGAATATTTTATGTATTGTTTTAAAATTAATTGATTACCGACTTTCTATAGGACATGAGCTAAATAATAATTTTTTATTTTTATAATATTTAATAATTAAAATTACTAGTAAAATTTTAAAATTTAAAAAAATAATTTATTATTATTTTATAGCCACAGTTTATAAAATTATTTATATTCTTATTTTATCTTAAATATCATATTTTAAAAAATATATATTTTATTATTTAATTTTATATAAAAATTTATAAACCTATTTTTATAAAAAAAAACAGTTTTAAAAAATAAATAACAAAAATCAAAAAATTATTTTTAATTGGTTGAAAATAAAAAATAATAATTATTCAGTTTAATTTTTTTACGTTAATTTAATTTATAATAAAAAGAGTCACGTGATTTCTATATAATTCGGTTAAACAATACTAACGTAGTACTTAAAAATTAATTAAAAATAATATTTAATTAAGATAAATTATATTTTAATTTTTTAAATTTTATAAAATATATAATTTAATTCAGATATTTATAAATTTAATTATAAAATTTTATTTTATAATAAAACAGTTCCTTTAATTTAATTTATTTTTAAATTTTTATAAATTGGTTCTTAAATATTATAATTATTTTTAAATAACTACTTATATATTTTTTCCAAATAAATCTCATATATTTATTAAATTTAATATCTTAAAATAAATTAATGAAATAAAAATTAAATAAAAAATCTCAGCACAATATCATGTAAATTAAAGTCCAAAGAGTTCATTTAAGTTCAAAGCGTTTTTTTAAATATAACTTTTCCACTCTCAATAATTTTTTTATATTAACTAGGACAAAAAGAAAATATTAAATTTTTTAATATTATTTTTATTTTATTATTTTTTACATGTAAAATATTAAAATTTAATAAATAAAGAGAATAATTTATAAATTTAAGAACTTATTAATACAATATTTAGGTATCAATAGATAAAAATATAGAGATTAATTTCAATTAAAAACATAAAATTTAAATTAAAAAATTATTTTATTAATCAAATAAAATTTAATGAATTAAATTTAAAAATACAGAAACTAAAAAATAATTTTCATTAAATAATAAAGAGTTGTAATTACCTATAATAAAGAGTTGTAATTACCTATAATATTTTCATTAAATAATTTTCATTAAATAATAAGGATACCTTCTAAAATTACTAATTTAAAATTAATTAAATTTATAAATTTATTTGAAAAGAAATTTCAGTTTTTAAATTAAAAATTAAAATAATAAAAGTTAAGTGTGTTTAGGATATATAGTTAATTAAAATTAAAAGATAATTTATGTAGACTTAAATAATATTTAAAATTAATAAATAAATAATATATGATATATACACTAAATTAAAATTAATTAAATTATTTTAAAAGTCGAAAAAACATTATAAAAGTTTAGATACCAAATTGAAAATTTTGACATTTTAAACTTACAAATTATTTTAAAAATTGATTATAATGTCAATAAATTTAAAAATTAAGAATTTATCATTCAAAAGTGAAACTGTAATCGTGATTTGACGTAGAGCTTTAATTTTTTACATTTAATAAGCATAAAAGTAATTAAGTTAATTTTTATATTTTTAAAAACATATTAAATAATTTTAAAAATTTTAAAAATTCAACTAAAAAGTTATTTCTGTTAAATTTTAGCTTATCTCATTTTTTTAACAGCATAATAGTACAACTAATAATATATTTATTTTTACGAGTATATTATACTAAAATATACAATAAATATATATAGTATTTTTCTCAAATATTTATTAAATAATTTAGAATATCATTGTAAGAAATAAATATTAGATAAATTGTTAAATATATCAACTAACTTTATTTACAATAGAAAGAATGCAAAGTACAAATAATTAAGTATTAATTAATATAAAAGAATTATAATGGAAATTTAAATAAATTTATTTTATCAATATTTTTAATACATATGAATTGATACGTTTTTTTTTTTAATTAAGCACTAGGCTTTTATAATTTAAAACTAAAACTTAGAAAATGACTTATAAAATTAAGTCATATGATTTAATAATATTATTTTTAAAATTATCATATAGCATATATTTTTTTAAAAAGAATAAAACTAACTTATTAATCAAATTATTTTAAAATTAAAATTAAAATTAAAATTATACATCTTTATATTTTTTAAAAATAAATATCTAATAATCAAGTTTGAAAATCTCCTAACATAATTTGTTATAAATCAATAAAACTGAAAATGATTTAAATGATTTACACTAATTATAATTTTCAATCTTATTAATAAAAAATTTTATTAGAAAATATAACTTAATTTAAAAATATTAAAATATATTATTAAAATAAAATAATAAATAATTTTTACATTTCAAAGTCTTATTTAATTCAAATTTATTATTTTTTTAAAAAGTCGAAATAATTTAATTAAATTGAGATAAATAAATAAATTTTTTAATTTTTAAAAATTAAATAAAAATAATTTTCATATTTTTTAAAAATTTTAAATTTCCTACTTTTAATTATCCTAATCAAATAACACCTTAGCCGTGATTTGAAGCAGATATGAAATGCATCCATAAATATCAAAGGCTCCTATCGTGGGCCCCATTTTTTTTTCTCTTGGACGTCATTTTCCCTCATGTGATTGGCCAATTTTTTATCCTATAATGTCTGGATTGTTCTACTTCTAATTAATGCTTTTGGTTTTCATATTGACGAGTCCCAAACTGCAAATCAGTCAACAAAATCTCTTTTTCATAATCTATTACCTTTTTACATGATCATAAATAAATGTATTTATTTATTCATTTTAAATTATTAAATATTTTTTAAAAACTAATTTATTAATTAATATACATTAAAAAATAAAACCTATTTATTCTGCTAGTAATTTAATAAAATTAATTATTTAAGTTTAATAGAGCAATAATAATAATAATAAATTAAAAAATTAAAATAAAATTTTTTAAAAAATTACTATTTAATTTTTATAATATAAAAAATTACCGTTATTAGTGTTTATAGTAATATTTAGATATATAAATTAATTTATATATTTAATTAATAAAAATTTAAAATTATATAATTTTAAATTATATATTATTATTATTATATTAACTAAGTGTATATATTTAGATACGTGATAGAATTTACTGATTCCAGTAGAATCAAGTTTTCGTGAATTTTGTTGGAATCTTCGATTCTAAGAATTCAGCATTGGAATATAAATCTAACGTACTCTTCATTCATAATTAAAAATAAATAAATCACTTGAGTTATAATAAATATTTTTTAAAAATTAAGGAAAATTTGTTTTTAATAAATTATTCATTTTTTAATTATTCATCACAAAAAAAATTATAAAATAAAACTTATAAAAATAATTATTATATTTACACGCATAAATTTAGTCTGATTCTGAGTAAATGTAAATCTGAGAGGTTTTATTTCTACTCTTTCAATCTCTAATTTTATTTAAAAAATAATTATTATTATATTTAAATTAAAAAATTTATTAACACTCCTTAATTTTTTTAAAAAATAAATAATTTTAAATGAAATAATTTTAAAAATAAAAAATAAAAATAAGTAGAAAATATAATAATTAAATTAAGAGTGAATGAAAAAAATCAATAATTTTGGTTTTATTGTAATTATATATATATTTTATAATTAAATTTTAACCTTTATTAATGAAATTATCATTTTATTTTAAAATTAATTATAAAAACAAAATTTATATTTTATTTTTATTACAATTTCAGTTTATATTATTTATCAATTAAATTTTATTTTTTTAATATCTGATCAAATGCGCTCCGCTCTTATCTGTATAGTTGAAAGCTAATAAAAATATTAAAGTGCTCTTTTTTATTATTAAATGTATTTAAAAATTATTATTATTTATTTTTTACTTTTATCAATAATCTCATAATAATAATTTATTTTAATTTTATTTTGATTAAATTTTTATCGATTAATTGTTTTATTTTTATCAATAATTTCATAATAATAATTTATTTTAATTTTATTTTAACTAAAATTTTTATCGATTGATTTTCTTGAATGTGTTCAGTAAATATATTATTTATAATCACTTTTAAAACTATTGTTAAGAAAATAATTTTATTAAATATATAAGAAAATAATTTTATTAAATATATTAATTATAAAATATTAAAAAATAATTTAAAATAATATTTAATATGATTTAATTTTAAAATATTAAAAATAATAAAAAAATTTAATATAATTTTTTAAATTATTCTTTTATCTAAGCAATAATGTTAATCAACCATTTTTTCTAAATTATACTAATATTTAAAATAAATTTAAAAAATTAATAATATATAAATTAAATTAGAATTTAATTGCCTATTCTACTTAGTTAAACGAAATTCATCTAAAATAATAAATTATACTCTTCATTTCTCTGTCTCCTAAAAAAACAGTTATTAATAAAATAGATAATTATAAAAAAAATTAAAATTATAATTTTAATTATAATTTTAGCTTAAAATTTTAAATTTTTATAAATTTTTTTTACGTGTCAGTAACATGAGAAGTGACAAGAAAATTTTATTAATTTTTAACTGCATAAATAATGGTAAAAAACAATTGAAATAATTTTAAAAAGTTAAAATTTAATTGAAAAAAAATAGTGTAATTATAATAAAATATAAAATATAGATTTTTTGTGATTAAATGTTTATATATATATAGATTCATTATACCTTTAAATTATTTAGACATGAATTTAAAAATTTCTGAATAAAATATAAAAAAATAATTAAATATCATTAAAAGAACATCCATGTTATAAGTATTTATATGAAAAAAAAAAATCCCATGTGTTATCATAAAAATGCGGTGGTCATAGGCCATATAAATTTGATAAAAAGAAAAAAAAGAAAAAAATTCATTTTTTCATGCACACTTGTATAATTCACAAAATCAGATAACAGGTTGATACAATTGCAGAATATCAAAGAGTTCAATGTATTATTAGTGTTTATAAATCGATTTCAAATGATTTATAAGTTAAAACAGAAGCCTCTTCAAAAAGAGAAATCTTCAAAATCTAATATATCCCATGTTTTTTTCACAAAATTTTATTAAAATAATAAAAAGAAAATAAAATAAGACCATATTGTTTGCAATTTTTTTTTTTGAAAAAAAAAAAGAAAGAAAAAAAGCTGCTATAAGATTTTAGAAAAATGTTCAAATCAATCGTTCAACTTTTGATCAAAGTCTCAATAAATTCAAGTCAATTTAAAAGGGTTTAAATAACTATACTTTTAAAAAAAAAAAAAATTTTTCAAAGGCAATAGATGGGAGTAGGATTTTTATTTTTATTTTTCAAATATCTATTTTTAATTACCAATTAAATTACAAAACTCAATATAAAAAGCATCAAAAACACATAATAATTAATTTACCCTTAATTTTATGTGTACAAGGTGCAATCAAGTCTATGTTTTTTCTTAATAAATGAATATTTTATTTTATTTTTAAATGCATAATAATGCAATGAAAGAGAAGGATTTTAACCAATGGGCTTTTGAGTATGATTTTTATTTATTTTAATATTTAAAATAATTATCAATAAATTAAAATATCAAAAAGGTCATAAATTCACTAATTGATTCTTTGATTTTAAAAAATATATTAAAATATTTTTAACGTTTTAATTAATACTAAATAGAGAATAAGTAATAATTCTTTCTATAAATAATTAGTACTAAACACTATTTCCAAATATGCACACTGTTAATTGAGGGAAAAACCATTTCTAAATGGATCTTCTGGCTAAAAAGAGAGTTGAAAACTGAAAAAAAAAAAAAAAAATGAGATGGCTAGCCAAAATTAGAAAGGGGTCAAACCACTGAGGAGAATGCCTACAAAGAGAAGTCAGCAGAAAAACACATATCAACCCCAAACGATGAGAAATGGAGGAGGAGAGCTCTTGTGCTAACTCACTCGTGCCTCCAATCGGTCCTTGTCCTATGAGTTTCCTCCACTAATCGTTGTTGCCTTCACTTTTGATCAACACAAAAAGAAAAAGATAACTCTATATCTGAGCTTTTGTGCTAACATAGCTTCAAAGGATAAGAATAAAAGAAAATGAGAGATTTAGAAGCGAGAAGAGCAAAAGACAAAACCGTTAAGGAGAACCTCAGTTGACTTTTATGAAAACCCATAAAGATGAAGAACCAGATCCTTTGAGCCAAAACTTCTTATTGTCTAGCTAGAGATAAATATGCAAGCACAAAGAAACACTTGCCTTCAATAAAAATAACAACAAATGTGCAAATCAACGGAAACTCTCCCAAAATAAGGCTCAAATATGACTCAATACAATCAAAATCAAAATTCATTTACACCAACGTTGGTGGAGAGAGTAACCTATGGAGTTGAAAGGAATGTCGCCTTCCCCTTTTTCGAATGGCAAAGGAGTCCGACAAGCAGCAGTTGCAAAAATGGTAACCTTCCAAATGAACTCTGAAAAGAGATAAAATTTATGTTTCTAAAATTTGAAAGTAATTGTATAGTTAGTGATGTTACATAACAACTGTCCAAGATAAACCATGAGTTGTTACTACGAGATAGAACCACGTGGCCAAGACCAGATACGTACGAAAGACAGTGCATCCCAAGAAAGGAAGATCTGGACACCCCAAACACCCGGATCATCATCAAAGACTCATCTTTCCCTCGAGATGGCGAGTTCCGGCGCAAAGTTACAGTTAATGAGCACAGTCTAGAGTATCTCCGTTATGCTTACAATTACGGGATCACCAACCTATTAGTCAGCAACATCCCTTATCAAGCAATTGGTCATATTACCGCTGGATTATTAGAAAATGTCATATTTATTTCCACCTTCTTACAGTATAAAAGGAGAAAAATCACAAAAGCAAATGTACGTTATTCTCTAACACTAAAACTCTAAGTAATTAATTGCATTCTCTCTACACATCGATATACTGACTTGAGCGTCAGAGTAGCTGCCGTGGGCACCTACCACCACTGCATATTCTCTTCCTTACAGGTTCTAACCAATCACAGCACAGCTCCATTCCGGCCATGTCATCAATCTAATCTTAGCAACATCATTTGATTCTGTTGCCGGAAAACCATTGAACTCTATATGTTCATTTAGATTAAAATCGGTCTCTTGTTCCTTTTTCTTCTAAAAAAGAAACCTTTCCTCTTGAATCTCTCAAAATGGCCAGAATCATATATGTCATTACGGGAGGACTTGATAATGGCAAAAGGAAAAATAAACGTGTGGTAGAAGATATCCTGTTTGTCCATCAAGAACAATAGACTAAGCAAGAGGTAAGGTTCGGTCCTGCTAACAAAGAGGTCGGGAGTTCTTTCAAAATAACCCACTGGTCGTTAAGATCCTCCTGAACAAATACGATGTAAGACAGGTACTTGTAGATACAGGTAGTTCTATTAATCTTCTCATATTAAATATTTTTAGTAAGTTAGGCTTAATAAAAATAATCTTGTCAAAGTTTTCTATCCTTTAGTAAGATTAGGGGATAAGACCGTGGTAGTGTTGGGTACCATCAACCTTCCCCTGATATTGAGTAATGAGAAACATAGGCAAGAGTTGTATGCAGAGTTTATGGTAGTAGATATCCCATTTGCATGCAATGTGATACTCGACCGTCAAGTCCTAAACTGCCACAGTATCGTTATTAACATTGGTGCTATGTGTCTTAAGCTTTCAGTTCCAGGGGAATAGCGGTGGTTCGAGGCAATCCGAGGTTAGCCAAAGAAGATTAGGGACACCCAACAAGAGGCCTCGGAAAAGCAACCACACTCATCGACTTGCTGGAAAAGTTAGAATCTCATGTAAAATCAAAACCAGCAGACCTAGTAGAGGAGGTACAAATAAGAAAGGAGTAAAAGGTATGTTCGACATTGGGCTAACTGACAAAACAAAGACTCACCTAGTAGAATTACTAAAGAGCTGAGAGTCAACTTTCGCTTGGTCTCTAAAGAATGTAACGGGTGTAGACCCGACTCTTATCACCCGCAAGCTATCTTTTGACAAGAACGTTAAACCAGTCCAACAAAAGAAAAGAAAGTTCGCACCAGAGAGGCAACAAGTGATCAAAGAGGAGGTTGATAAACTTTTGAGTGCAGGATTGATAAAGGAGGTACAATATCCTATGTGGCTAGCCAATGCAGTCCTAGTGAAGAAAGCTAACGGAAAATGGAGAATGTGTATGGACTTCACGAACCTAAATAAAGCATGTTTGAAAGATCATTACCCATTATCGTCCATCGACAGATTAGTGAACTCGACCTCAGGTCATGTCATGTGGCGGTCTCTTTCCTTGAAGCCATCTCAAAATACTATCAAATCATAATGGATACCGAGGATGCAGGGAAGATCACATGCATGACAGATGAAGGAGTTTACTGTTATAAAGTAATGTCTTTTAGTTTAAAAAATACAGAAGGCACGCACCAAAGGTTGGTATCAGGAATCTTTAAGGACATGGTGGGATCAGCCATCGAAGTATACGTAGATGACATGGCGGTAAAAATTTGATCATTGGAAGCATACCCGGAGGATATCCGAAGAGTCTTTGATGTCCTGGACAAGATGTGTATGAAGTTGAACCCGAAAAAGTGTACTTTTGAAGTAAAGGCTGTGAAGTTTTTAGAATATATCATCTCAAAAAGGAGCATAGAGGCAAATCTTGAGAATATTAACGCTATCCAAAACATGGGAGCATCCAAAACCATCAACGAAATTAAAGGTTAAATGGATGAGTCACTACTCTGGGCTGATTCATATCATGCTCGGTCAAAAAATGTCTCTCGTTTTTCAAAACCTTAAAAGGAAAAGGTAAGTTTGAGTGGGGGAAAGAGTGTCCAGAGACATTTAAAAATCTAAAAACCTTTTTATCATCTCTTTCGTTGCTAAGCCCGCCTGTCGAATATAAAATTTTATTTTTATATTTATCTGTGATGTATGAAACAGTTTGCTCGGTACTCATTCCCAAAAATAATGGGAAACAAAGTCCAGTACATTACGCCTGTCAGGTTTTAAAAGGGGTATAGTTAAATTACTCTCCTTTTGAAAAATTGGCGTTTGCAGTACTCATGTCAACCACAAAGTTGCGATCATACTTCGAGTCACACACCATAGAAGTCAGAACCGATTTCTCTCTATGAAAGGCTTTACATAGGTCGGAGTTATCAGGATGGTTGTCCACCTAGATGGTAATATTATTGACCTATGATATAAAGTATATTCCAAGGAAGGGCAAAAAAGTGTAGGTATTAGCCGACTTTTTCGCGGAGATGACTCCATCGATAGAACCTTCAGAGTCCCCTGAGGCGACCATAGAAGAATGGAAGGTTTGGATAGATAGAGCTTGTGGGTCTGAGGCTATAGGAATCGAGATCTTTTTGTAGTTTCAAACTGGTATAAAGCTTTGATATGCGGCAAAGCTCGCTTTTAAAGCCACCAACAACGTAGCCGAATATGAGGCAATAATAATGGTCTTGAGAATCATCAAGGAGCTAGGTATCCAAAAATCAATTATTTTTAGTGACTCACAATTAGTTGTTAATCAGTGCCAAGGATAATTCAAAGTCCGAGAACCGAACCTCATCAAATATGAGGGAAAGGTCCGGTCCTTAATAGACAAAGTCAAAGACAGACATAATAGCTGCAAACTTCGCCAGGTAGCCAAAGGCAATAATAAAGAGGCAGATCTTCTAGCCAAGATGGCAGTGGCAGGGGAACAACACTTGGCTCAACCATTCCAGTTCGAAGAGTTACACACTCCAGTAATGGAGATGGAAGAGTCTTTCCCCATAGAAAGGGGGAATCGTGGATGATGCCCATATAAAATTCTTGACACAAGATCTTCCAGCCGATGAGTTGTCAACTAAACAGGTAATAAGGAAATCTTCTAAATACACACTAATTGATAGTTGGTTGTATAGGAGGTCCTCCATACAGTCATGGCTGTGATGTGTGACAAATGAGGAAGGCCAGGAAATCCTAAAAGCTATTTGTTAGACCTAAATGTTCTAAGGTTCAGCTTAGCCTACCACCCCTGAGCCAATGGTATAACAAAGATCACAAACAGGATCATATTACAAGGACTGAAGAAAATACTTGACCAAGCCAAAGGAAATTGGCCCGAGGAGTTACTTCACATACTATGGGCATACAAGACTACTCCTAGAACAACTACTGGAGAAACACCCTTTTCCCCTTAGATATGGGGTTGAAGCAGTCATTCTCATAAAAATACAAGCAAGTAGCTTCAGGATACACCACCCTAAAATTTCAATACATCTTGAAGAGATGCAATTCAATTTAAACTAAACCGAATTCTTACGAGAAAAGGTCGTAATCAGAATGGCGGTTTAGAGAAATAAAATGTCCAAAATATTCAACAGCAAGGTCAGGCAACGAACCTTCAATATGGGAGACTTAGTCCTCAAAAGAACAGACATAATAAGTGGTAACGCCAGACCAAGTAAGCTAGGCGAGAACTGGAAATGACCGTTTAAGGTATCAGAGGTTATTCGCCCAGGGTCCTATAAGCTGGCCAAACTAAATGGTCAAGTTATTTTCCATGCATGAAATATTTATAATTTGAGAAAATTTTATCAATAATGAGTTAATGAGGTTATTTTCATATGTTGTGTACTCCAGCGACAAGAAGCAATAGATTGCCTTCCTTAAAAGAAAGAGAGAACAAAGAGACAAGGATAGGCCATAAGGCAGTTTTCGTCAGGTCGAGTCACAAGGCAGTTCCTGCTAGACTATTTGGGCATTGGTCCCACTAAACAAGGCTACAAGGCAGCTTTCGCTAGGTCGGATCACAAGGCGGTTCCTGCGAGACTATTTGGGCGTTGATCCCACTAAATAAGGCCACAAGGTAGTTTTTGCTAGACTAGATGACAAGGTGGTTCTCCCTAAACCATTAGGGCGCTGGGCCCACTAAATAAGGCCACAAGGCAGTTTTTGCTAAATCAGGTCACAAGGCGGTTCCTATTAGACCATTCGGGTGTTGTTCCCACTAAATAAGACTACAAGACAGTTTTGCAGGGTCAGGTCACGAGACAGCTCCCGCCAAACCATTCAGGTGTTGGTCCTACTAAACAAGACAGTTTTCGCCGGGTCATGTCACTAAGCGATTTTCGCCAGATCATTCATACATTGATCCCACTAAATAATTCCACAAGGAAATTTTTGCCAGGTCAGATCACAAGTCGGTTCCTGATAGACGATTCGAGCGTTGGTCTCACTAAATAAGGTCACAAGGCAGATTTCGCCAGGCTAAATCACAAGGCGATTCCTGCCAAACCATTCGGGCGTTGGTCCCTATAAATTAGTTGCTCGCACCAAGAGAACTAAGAGGGGGGTATAGTAATTCTCGAGGGACAAGGAGGAGACCAACCAAATGATAATTTAAAGGATAAATTCAATAAGGTGAACCAGTAGTCAAGAACCAAGATGAATAAAAAGCCACTTATTACGAAAACAACCATGGTGTCATATGGGGCAAAGGTGAGTACCCGCCAATCCACATTTCTGGATATTCATTCTATTCTACTAAAGTTTTATAAGGAACATTTGCTAACCGGGAGTTAAGATCACAAATGAATGTCTTTGCTGTCAAATAAGATAGGCAAAATAAGTATTTTTCATTACAAAAAGGTTACAAGGAGATAAATGAGACTCGAATAAAGTCTCTATTACATTAGAACCTTCAAAAATTTATTAGCAGAAACTCCACCTCATCCTATGGGAAGACAACATTTGAAAGACTATGCGAAGAAGTGTCTCTCCAACTACCTTCCTGGCCTTGCCTTTAAAGTCAACCTTACATAATCCAATCCTTCTCCTTAGGGTCGCAGTGTTGAAGAGGCGTTATAGTCAAGCTGATTGCAGCCCTCAGTACCAAGCAGTATGATTGCACCTTCATGAAGGTCCAAGGATCGCGACACTAAAGGGGCATCGTAGTCGGACCGGATGCAACCTTCAAAAGTATGTTCATGCTCTCACAAAAATTCACCTTTAGCTGCTCTTTATAGACCATGATGATATTCTCCATATAGATCTGGTTATCCTCGAAAAAAAAAAGTGCTCCATTTCATGTCTCCTGAAAATAATAGTCACAAACACAAAAGAGAAAAGAAAGTTCTTATACAGTGGTGTAGCCGGCAAATACTTTAATATAGACCAAAAAATAAGGCCACCATTGTGACTAAGGGAGGCAAAATGATGCATACAGTCAAATTATGCCACGTGAGTAAAAAAACAAAGCACTACCTTCAAATATGAAGAATCGAACACTAGCAGGGGATCTCTGATATTACATAACAATCGCCCAAGATAAATCATAAGTTGTTACTATGAGATAGAGTCACGTGGCAAGGACCAGATACTTAGGAAAGATGGTCTATCCCGAGAAAGGAAGATCTGGATGCCCCAAACACCCGGAGTATCATCAAAGACTCGCCTTTCCCTCAACAGGGCGAGTCCCGGCGCAAAGTTACCACTAATGAGCATAGTCTAGAGTATCTCCATTACAGCCTACAATCACAGGATCACCAACCTGTTAGTCAACAATATCCCTTATCAAGCAATCAGCCACATTGCCATCGAATTACCGAAAAATGCCATATTTACCTCCACCTTCTTATAGTATAAAAGGAGAAGAATCACAGAGACAAAGGTACGGTATTCTCTAACATTAAAGGTTTAAGCAATTCATTGCATTTTCTTTGTTCGTCGATATACTGGCTTGAACGTCGAAGTGACTGTTGTGTACATCCACCACCATCTCACATTCTCTTCTTTGCATGTTCTATCCAATCACAACACGGTTCTATTCTAATCACGTCATCAATCTAATCTTAGCCATATCAGTTAAACAAGAGTTATCAATCGATGTTAGGTGTACTCTATATATGTAATAATGTCATACATTAGTGTTAGGGAAAAAATTTTGGTTTAATGCCTTTCCAACCAAAATTTTATGATTTAATTTGTAATAATTTTTTTTTACAGCAAAATGAGTTTTTTTTAGTAGTATTAAATATTACATGTGAATTATAATTCATGATGTTTAGTGAAATTTATATATTAGTCCTTCTATTTTTATTTTTAACCTTAATTAGTAAAATAATAAATAATTGTTTAATTTAAATTTAAATTTTTTAATTAAAATTAATCTCTATATTTTTTATTGATTTTAAATATTATAATTACTAAAAAATTTTATAAATTGATCTATTTATTTATTAAATTTTATATGTGAAAAATAATAAAATATAAAATTTATTATTTTCTTTTTATTATAATTAAATAAAAAATAAATTATTAAAAAAGGACTGTTAGACAGCAAAGGGTTTGGACTTGAATATATTGTACCAAGATATTTAATTTAAATTTTATTTATTACTTTATTACCAAATATAAAATAAAGATTGGTATGTAAAAATTAATTACTTATTTATAAGCAATTAAAATATTTAAAATTCAATTGATAAAAATATTTAAAATTTTATTTTTTTTAGATGCATAATAATGCAATGAAGGAAAAGAGTTTTAACCAACGGACTTTAAAATTGAGAGATCTATGAAAGTATATATGACAAAAAAAAAGAGAGGACTTTTAATGGTGATAAAGACATGCATAATAGCAGAAAATTTGTCAAGGACGTGGTCAAAACATGAATTTCCAAACGTAAAACACGTTAAATCAATTTTTTTAATGATTTCTTTACCACTAAACTATAATTAATTCACTCTATTCTTCCATTACATCAACTTTATATTTATTTTATTTATTCTTTCAATTTTTAAATACAACCACAAAATCAAGCACTATTAATTTTCCAAAAAAAAAAAATTATACTTTTCAATTTCTTTTACATTTAATGATAACTTTAATTCTTTTTATCTTTTCATCCTTTGGTACTGAAAAGAAAAAAATAAATCTAAATTTTTAAAAAATGGCCAAAAAATTACAAGAGTATATGTATGTTTACAATTATGATGGAACATCCTGTGCAAATAAAAATAAAAAACTAAGAGTATACGAGCACCGATCTAGTATGAATCTCAAACAATAAATTAGACAGATTAAACATTGCATATCTTAATTGTTAAATAAATTAAATTACAGGCTTTGTTTTTTCCCTTTCATGTAATATCTCATAAGAGATCCGTCAAGAAAATATATTTTAATGTATTAATTTTGATATAAATTAAATTATAAACTTTAAAATAAAAATTATTAAAATTATATATATTTTAATGTATTAATTTTGATATAAATTGAATTATAAACTCTAAAATAAAAATTATTAAAACTGTATAACACATAGAAAGATTACTCTGTTTTAAAATTATTATCATTTTTTATACTATATTAATATATAAATAAATTATTATAACTCTATTTTATTTTTACAAAATCTCTTAAAATATCATCTAATATTTAATAAAATTTAATTTCTTTCAAATAAATATAATAATAAAATTATTTTTTTAATACAAAATAAAAAAATTATCAAACAAATAAAATAATTAATAATTATATTTTAAATATCACATAAGCATTTCTTAACCAAATCTGAAAATTATCATCCTTTACTAATGCCTTAATTTGACACAAATTGAACCCAATTAATAAAAATAAATAAAACCACAATAAATTTTTTTAAGCCCTTTATAATATAAAAATAAGTACCTTTATTTGTAAACTCACAAATCTTTCATTGTAATTAAACTATGAATGTACCACACTATTTTTTAGGATAAAATTAAAAGGTATAGAAGATTGAGTTGAATCCGAAACTTTTGTAATACACTTACAACCACAGTGTTAAAACTTACGAATACCCACATAATTCCTATATTTAACAAGTTGTATCATTCAAGTTTTATTCCAATGTTGACATACGCTTTTTTTATTCCATTACAATTATTAAAAAACAAAACAAAACAAAACAAAACAAAATTTTGATCGATAAAATCTTTTTTTTTTTTGCATTTTTAATAATCTGTCCGGTTCAAGAACTGAAATCAAATCAAAACAAGCCAATGGCCCCAAAATCTGAACCAATAACCGCCAAACCAACATCAACTGAAACCTGAACTGCAAAGACTGGAACGGAACCATTAAGAACCAAACTTTACTAGTCTGTTCCCAATCTCCCCTTCTCCAAACCGGAACCACCAGAACCAGCCCGGGCATGTGGCCAGGTCTATCACCCAGCCCGGACAGTACCAGAAAATGAAAATTCCAAAAATCAGGACCACAACCATGCATGCTGGTCAAACATGCTAGCTACTAGTGCATGTGGGATGTTTTGGGATTATATAAGCCCTGATCATTCCAATGAATGAAAAATCTAATCATAGAAATACTAAATTAAGCATCCTGGTTGTTGAATAAATGTCTCTTGGACCATCATACCACACACAGAACTAACTCAGAAAGCAGGTGGTCCAACTCATTTTGTCCTGTCTGAACCCTCTTAGTGATGGGACTTTATTCTATTGAAATAATCAATTATTTTTCACGACATAAATAAAGTTGCAGAATAGAAACAAATTGGATAGCTGTTCGAAAATACCGCTAAATAGTGTTTGAAGACCATTCCAGACCAATATGGCAGGAAATAAAAGCAGAAAGACAAGATCCAGACCTTATCCATGTGGCCCAACTACCTTTTTTTTTTTTTTTCGTTCACCTCAGATTTGTTATATTTAAATGTTTATGATTGAAAAACTCCAACTACAAGGTTAAACGGAGAAATACATGCAAGCTGGCTTATACTGACCACCTCAACTGGAAATTTCTTAATTCTTGATATCATGATGCAAATCCAAAGGGCTGCATATTCACTTGAAACGTTATTTTGCATGGCACATACCAAAACAGAGCTATACTACCACTTCCCATGCACTTACGCTCAATGCCTGCTCTAATGTAGCCAAATAACTGTTGGGACCAAGCCACTTGAGAGTAGGAGTTGAGACCCTAATCTGGCTGCTTGAAACTAGAGGTTCAATTATTTTTTTCAATACAGAGACTACACAATTTTCATGTCAAGGAGAGTTGGACATAAGCATAGCAGTTCAGCGGCTAAAGCATGTGGTGCCTGGGATATTAACATCCTGCAATAAAACCCTAAAGCTAACAACTCACTAGCAATAAGTAATAATTAATCAGGTGAATTAGGGAGGTAGCTCTATTTTCTGTAATCAGGGAAAGGTGGACTAAGTTTAATAGAAAAGCCTTATCATGCTAAATAGAAAGAAAACAAAACAAAGAAAGGAAAAGAAAAAAATCAAGGACCGGGAAAATAAAATTAAGATCATGATTCGTGGAGGGCAAAGTTTGAAAGTTGCACCTGAAACTCAACTTCAAAAAATTTCTCACCAGGCTCCAAGGCACAATTTAGTTCGATTGCCTATCATGAATTCAGCAATTCCTGAATCAAATCCAAAATCCTAATGTAAATGATCAACCATCCCGTCTAATCACACCCCCCCCCCCCCCCCAATCCTGTGACCCCACCCCTTCTACCAGGAGGAAAAACATAAAGAAAAAAAAAAAGGAGTCTAGGAGAAAAGACAGTTAAATCTCACTGCAGAAATCTACTTCAACAAATATGACTAACTCAATTCCTCTGCTCAAATTCTCTGACATTCTTGAGGATTACACCTGAGCATAACAAGATAAATATAAGTCTCTTAAATAAATGACAGTTAAGCGTGGGATTCTCATATATACACTCACCCACTACTGAACATCAGGGTACAGAATTTAAACCAAAACAAGAACAATATGAAAAAACTAAGCAAACCAGTAACCAAGGGAAAGCAGTAAAAAGAAGGAAAAAAAAAAAGAAAAAGACTACTATTATAGGAGGGAAAACAGAAGCAATAAATCCATTTATTCTTGAATTTTCTTTTGTGAAAGTATATGTCTCTCATCAATCTGAAAAAAAGAAAACTTAAACTATAAAACTGGCATCAATTTCATACTCATATATTATAATCATGATACAAGAAATGTAACATGTGAAAATAACTTTTCTCTGATTTATCACCTGAATCACCTCAGCCAAATGCTAGCCTTTGGTGATTATGCTGTTGCCTTTTTTAATTTTTCCTCTCAAGGCATAGGGCATCCATGCATAGACAAGAGCCGGCTTTGCTAAGTTGGTTCCATATTCTGCACTCTATGGGGAAAAAAGAACAAAAGCAAACACACTGAATAGAAGCATTGGACCTGCAAAAGCAGAATCTCTGATGAATTTTACAAGGTGAAAATAAGAACCCGTTGGAGTTGATTGAGCTGTGAAACGCCTTAAATGACTTTCTCCATTGCACTTTACAGGACACCCCTCCCGAAATTCTCTTGATCGAGTTGATATCTTAACTCCCCAAGTTGACTCTGCATAGAAAGTGGAAGATTAGGACATAATTATGCATAATTCAAGAAAATTGCTCACTTATAAAAATAAAACTACTTAATCCCAAATAACAATTACGGGCATAATCACATCTCATTAGTACAAATTCAACTATGCAAGTGCCTAAGATCATCCCAACACTTCTACAAGTATAGTTATTTCTCAAGAATAATCCTCTACAAATAGTCCAACTTTATCTGAAGCATCTCTCTATTGAGATCAGAAATGAGGCTCAATACCCATCAAAATCTGGAACCAAAATTTTCCATATACGTACCATCGCTCAAGTATTCAACTAATCCAAGGAAAAACAGAAATAAATCAAGAAAAGAAACCAAACCTTGGACACAACGTCAGCAATACGTCTTCCAGACTCAATCGCCTCCTCTAGCCCATCTCGAACAGCCACACATTCCCTCGGCGTCTCGAACAAAGAAAGAGAGAACTGCTTAGAAACAACACCAACATCGAAATAAATAAGACCAGAACTAGGAACATCAACCCGAATACCCTTGACCGGAAACCACAAAAACAACTCTTGAGCAGAAATTCCAGACAAAGCCCCGATCTGGCCATAGCTCAAAGTCCCTGATACATTCCTATCATAATGCAATTCGCTCTCGAACTTGGCATTGCAAGCCTGATCTAAGTGGACCACGAAATGGCCCGTATCATCGATTCTGAAATCTTCAATGCCCTTAGGGAGTAGGCCCATGGGCAGCCCATGGTCCTTAAGAACATCGTAGACCGATGAATCCTGCTCTCGTGGATTGACACCTGGGATTAAGATTCCGATATAGAGAATAATAAATGAAACCAAAGGCAAGAAAGGAACCATGTTTCAGCCTTTTTCTTTCTCTTTCTTTTTCCGTTTTGGTGTGTGTTTCGCGGCCGTATGCGTTAGAACATGAATTTAACGATGCAAGCTCAGGACACTGAGTTTGTTTCCGGTGGCGGTGCGATGAGCTGACGCCTGACGCCTCTGTTTAACTTACAGTGCAGTGGAATTAGGGTTAGGGTTTAAGGATCGATCAACACAGAAACAGAGAAGAGACGGAGAAAGTTTTGAGAAGTAGAAGGAGACTGGTGCCAGCTTGAACACAGAGAGGGGTTATTAGGAGACTGATCAATTATTGGTGGTGACTGTGGGGTCCGCGGTTATATAATCCCCTACGGTCTATTCCTTTTTTAATATTTTCGTCTCCCAATAGCACTGTAACATGTATTTAAATATGGTGGCCCTTTTGTAATTTAGTGGTGATTTGAGGGGCAATTTGTAAGCTGAGTTGGCGAGGATCGACTACGGATGGGCAAGTGGTGTGGAGAGTTGTAGCTACAGTGGAGGTGGGTAAATTTAGCACGAAAGCTGGAGACACGTGGCGCCTGGAAGGATCGTTGTGGCAGCCGAGGATGATGCAAGTGGTTTTGGGAATTTTAACAGAAAAGATAAGTACACGAGGAAAGCGTGAGTGTTGAGTTAACAAGTGGTAAAAAGGGTGTGTTTGGTAACAAGTTGAGAGTAATCTGTGAACAGCAGCTATCCACTCGCTGGCTGGTGCAGTGCTTCTCTGGCACATGGATCTAATGCACTCGATTATCAAAATTTATCTTAAATTACACAATTAAAAATTTAATATATCATAATTTTATATCGATTTATTTTAAACCAAATGATTATATTGAGTTCAAAAGAATTAATTTATTATTTTATAAGTAGAGAAAAAAGAAATATTGGAAGAAGAGACATGGCATGTGAAATGTGAAGGATATGATTATGATTTTGTCTTCATATAAGAAAAACAAACAATAATTTCATATAGTATTGATTGTAGACAGTTTTATATATAATGAATTATTATTATTATTATTATTATTATTATTATTTATAATTATTGTATTTTTCTGACACTGCTTCCAACATTTCTATCATTTTGCTTCTTCACTATCTACCTTATAATTTTATTACTCAACTGCAGTAATAATGTATGTATAGTTCAAGTCAATATAACAATTTCTCCTGAAAAATTATGAAAAATAATAATGCTTAACGCATAAACTTCCTTACAAGATTAATTGATAATTGAAAAATAAGAATTTTTCTATACCTGTAAAATCGGTAAGAATGTCAACGAATTAAATTATTTGTAATCTATTCGAAATTTAATTCGATAAAAATTTGATTGGACTCAACTCGTTTTTTAAACGAATTAAGTTCGAACTCACTTTTTAAACTCGTTTAATAAATGAATAGATATTTAGACTCGTAAATTCGGTTCATTTTTAAATTTATGAATAAACTTGTAAATATACTTGTTCGCCAATATTAATTTTATATCAAATTATTTTTTAAAAAAATAAAATAAATAAAATAAAAAATAAGAAAAATAACTTAAAAGTTGTTTTAATTGAGGAGGAAATATTTCCTTATACCCTTATTTAACATAAACTAATTTATCGAAAAGTTATAAAATCATACTAATTAAATAAGTTAATATTTTATATTTTTTAAAAATTAAAATTTTCTTATTAAATCACTCCAACCAAACATAATCTTAGTATAATAAATAATTCTTTAATTTCTGTTTGATTAGGCGTATTCAGTTTTGCATAAAAAATTTCTATAGAAGATACATTTTAAAGAGAAAATTAAATTTTGAAACGTAAAAGCATGTCCCGATAATTCGTTGACCAATGAGAAAACAGAAGAGCTAATGAAAATTGACAGGAGGCCAGGTGATGAAATTCAAAGGAGGTTGGGTTTGAATTGCTGGCCTACAAGGTCCAGCTATAGCTACGCTGGTTCCACCGAGCCCAGGCCAGCTTCGTTCTACAGATTCCAGTCTAAGTATATTAGTATTGCAAAATAAACCCACAAAATGTCAATTTATATAAATAAAATTTAAATTAAACCATTATTATTAATAAACGATTTTACTGACATTAAATAGTATAAGTTTTTTTTTTCTTTTCACGTGCGCAATTTCATATAAAAAATTACACTAAAATCCTTTGAAATTCAGTTTAAAAAGATCAATTCAAAAAAAAAAAAAAAATTTCGATACTCTTTTTATCATAATTTTATTTTCAAAAGATGAACAATTGTCAAGCATTCACACGTCAATAGACTAATTAATTATATGCATGTAGCACGTGTTTCACCAAGATGAAATGTCCAACAAAGTCAATTATTCAGGAAAAAAAAAAAAAGTCAATTGTTTTCCATATCTGACTAATAATATTTTAGTTGGAGCAGTTGATGATATTCCTTTATAAAATAATTGAATTAACGGTTTCATTTGGAAGTTTTCATTTTTATGCTCTTATTTGATATACATTTATTTAGAAAATAATTGAATTTTATTAATAAAATTTAATTAAATTCTTTTATATTAAATAAGTTAATAATAAATTTAAATTAATTTAATTTATTTATTATTTTTAAATTAAATATAAATATTTATTCTTATAAATAAAAAATATTTTTATCACGTTGATTAAAAAATTATTACTACTATTTTTATAATATTTAAAATCTGAATTTTACATAAATTTTTATCATTAAAAAATTAAAAATTAAGATTTATTTAATTAGTGATATAATATAATAAATTTCTTAATATTAATTATAAATGAAATAATATAATATTTAATTATTTTCTCTGGAAACCATTTTTCTAAATCATTTCTCTGATTACAAGCAACAGATAACCTTTTTATTAGTTAAGCCACTTATCTCTATTTAAAATTAAAAATTTCAAATAAATAATATATGTTATTAAAGGATAATGGTAAAGAAATTCAAAATTTTCAAATTTTAATAATTTTAAATTATAAGTTTTCTTTTTTAATTTAATCAACTATCAGTAGAGTACGATTAATTTCATCACCATAATTTAGAGTATAATTATAAAAATTTATTATATTTAGAATTTTTTTAATAATTATTATTTTTATTTTGAGTTATATTAAAATATTAATTCAACATGTTTTATAAATATAAAATTATATCAATTATTATAAGAACTATTTATTAATATTTAAAATAAAATTTAAGAATAGCACATTATTTTACAATGTTAATCTCCGTAAAGATATTTAAACAATGATATGTGATATCCTTGTTGTCTTATATATTCAACTAGAAAAATATCCGTATTTTTTTATATATTTATTAAAAAATTTAATATATATTAACTTTGATTTAATATGCATTATGCATTTTTATATTCATTTTAATATTTATGATTTATTTTGTAGTAATAGAATTTTAATTTTTATATAAATTATTTTTTATTTTTTATATAATTTTATATAAAAATATAATAAAATTAGAAATTAAGTATATAAATAATAGTTTTAAATTTTTTAATCCTAAATAGTAAATTTATATTAATTTTTAACTAAAATTAGTTTTATTGTAATAATTTTTAATTATCATGAGTAATTTTAGTAATTTAACTATTACATTTTTTTAACTTATATATATATATATATATATATATATATATATATATATATATATATATATATATATAATTTTATTAATTTTTTTAATAGATAAAATAATTTAATTTAATTAGTATTACTTATTAGATTTAGAAGAAAAGATTATTTAAATTATAAATTATAAATTATAAATTATAATAAAATTTTTGGTATAAATAGGATTAATATTAAAATAATTTTAATTTCTATTTAATATTAATTATAATAATATTAACAATTAAATTTATTTATAAATATAAAATTTTTACATAAATTTTCATTATTATTGATAGAATAATTACCACTAAATTTTATTAATAATAATTAAATATGTATTAATAATAAATTTATTAGTAAATTATAGCATGAAATAATATTTTTTTAAGAAAAATATTTAATAATTTTAACTTTTTTATAAAATTGTTTTTAAATTATATAACAAAATTTTTTAAAATTAAATTTAAATATAAATAAGACAGAGACTTTAAATTTGTATAAATTTTAAATTATATAACTAATTAAAATTAAATTATAAATAAAAATATAATTTAAATTAAATATAAATTAATTTTTAAATAAATTAAACTTTTAAAATAATAAAATTTTATATTA